>NC_136411.1:18120000-18487500 GCF_051521515.1 Lactuca serriola
GTCGTCTTTACCAAATCACCTGAAAGAAAATTGTAAAGTAAATAAAAAAGAAGAAGATTATCTTAATCAAACTCTAAGTTGAAATAAGTAAAATACCTAAAATGAAGCTTGTAAGATAAGGAATTGACCCATAATTATGTTCAATAGGAAGAGTCTTCATGAACCCTATTAATAGATGCAGTGATGATCTCTCATAAGCAGTTGTTGAAATGAAAAAAAGTACTATTATAAAATTGAAATCACTGAAAAAATAAAAGAAATTGTGAAAAGAAACAAAAAGAATAATTAACTTGAGTTTTCTAGAATGATTATTAAGTCAATTGTAGGGTTACGAGAAGCAACTGCAAGTGCTAGTATTGCTCCAAAAGATTCTCCTACATGTGCCTGAAAACCACAAATAAACAAAGTGAATTACAAATTTGGTCCCTGAATTTGGATCTTTTCTCAAATTTGGTCCCAAAAGAAATCGGTTTGTAATTTTGATCCTTAAATCTGTTAAACTTTTAAGAGCATAGTTTTAAAATCATGTACGCTAGAATTTTGTTATTAAATTTAAGAAAAATTTACAAACATTGTTTTTGGTCTAAGGGCAAAATGGTCATTTTGGAAGAAAAAACATTTTAACAGTTGAGTAGTTAGAATTTCACAATTCAGGAGCCAATATGAAAGAAACATCAAAAGAAGGATCGATATTGTAATTGAAAGTACATTGCTACTTCTTGCATTACCTGTTTCAAAGCTCCAACATCATTGGTGCCATCACCACACATCAAAGTTACTCTCCTGGATGATTTAAAAGTTGTCATTATCAACTTTTTTTTTGCTCTGGAGCCACCCTGGCAAATACATTGAAGTTGATTTTTTAAATAAAAACTCTAATATGAAATTGAAAAAGCAAATTAAAAAAACTAAGAGTTTGTTTCTTTTTTTTCTCCATTAAGTCTCGTAGACAAAAGATTTCCATACAAAATGCTTGTTTCTTTTCTAGACTGAATAAAATCATCTGAGTGAGAGCAAATGACCATTTTACCCTTGCATTCTAACAAATAGTTTTCACTCAGTGATACTTACCAAGTCATGTGATGATTTTTTCAATTCAGCCAAGACAGTAGCAGAATTGGCTTTGATAGGGCAATTAAACACTTGAACTTTATTTATATAACAAAAACGTTTACTTCAAACAATATATATATATATATATATATATATATATATATATATAGGGAAGGGTTCAATGGAAAATGAACAATTAGGGCAACATATGCTGGAACCAATGATCAAGTGACACGTGTCCATTTCTTTATTCATAAGCAATGTACTATGGAAGTTATTTATGTAGTTATTCCAAAGTGATGTTTTGTCATGCTGGTTCCAACATGTGTTGCCCTAATTGTTTATTTTCCATATAACCCTTCCCTATATATATATATATATATATATATATATATATATATATATATATATAAGATGTAAATAAAAAAATTCCCTGCCAAGCAAACATGTGACAGATAAATGATTTGTTGAAAAAACATTCTATTTTTTTTCCTTCCATAGTTCCATGTATGTTGAATTTTTCATAAACATGATTGATTCATAGAAACAGAAGAGTTAATTAGAAGAAAAAGAATGTGAAGTTATTAGGCAAGATATGAAGGTTGTTGTGAATAATATAAATAGAATTACAACAGGGTATTGAAGGTGGAGCTTTTGGTTATTCTGAAGGAATCATTGTTTGATAAGTTTGTTGATGAGCATGGAGTTGTTGATTTTGCTAGGATTAGTGGGATAAGTTTTCCAAAAGAAGCAAAACGGTTATTAAGTTCACTCAACAAGCAATCAGAGAAACAACACAAAGACTGTTTCTCTGAAAAAGTATATACTACTATAGTATACCTTTTCTTTCTAGGATAAAGTCTTGTGTTGTATCGATAAATTATAAATAATAATAATATTGTATTATTTATTTATTTTACAGGAAATATTCAATTAGGCTAAACGGATTGGGATTAGTGAGGAAAATTTTGACAGGCTTGTGGAGATTATAAACACTGCTAGGTTTGTAACTAAAAATGGGCCAAAAACATATCAGGTAGCAACATACTTCCATTTAGCGCTAAAAAGTATGCATTTTTATAGTTGTTCACTCCAAAAGACATATTATACCTACAACAAGTGATTGGAAGAATTTTTTAGTGACATAGTCTTCCTCATTGGAGTTTTCAAAAGCTAAGCTGAATTTGTAACACTTAAGAGTTTCAACCTTTTCCACTAAAAACACAATTAGAACATATGGACATGAATGGTTTACAAATAAAATAAAGAACAAAAATTAATCTTTAAACCAAATAACTTGACATACTTATCGTTTCCATTATGATTTCCATGACAACTACCATAAGAATCAATCTTGATATTTGACTTTTCAAGCCATTTTAGGGCTTGTAAGTGAAAGTTGCGAGAAGCACAATTTGAAATGAATGCAGCTGCCAATGCCTTTTCAGTTTTTGGTTGAACATGAGCCATTATATCATATTTTTCCCAAGAAAAGTACCCAACTGGGACATCTGCGGAGAGACTCGTGGTCATAATTATGTCATATCCTACTCTGAAACATGATTATACATTGTTACAATTTCAATTTATGAAAATTATTGTTGGGTTTTGAGCATTCTAACACTCCTAAGTGTGCATGCAACCCTAAATACCTTGGATCTATGTTTTCTCTATTATACATGCAAATATGAACTTTCCAAGGTATTCATCCTAACTAGCATAATAACATTGATTCATATGAATATATATGAAGTTAGAATTACATACCTCTTTGATGTAGAATGTCTTCATGAAGCTTGAGTGCCTAGTGCCCCAAGTGTGACACCTCAAATGGTTCACACAACACCAGATACACATGGAATAACTTGAGAGAAATTGGAACACTTCATAAAATCGGCTAGCCCTTTCTCTCACACATTAGTGCACAATTTCTTGAGCCATGGGATTCTTTTATATGGTAACTATTAGGGTTACACCATGTAACTCATAACTTTACCCATTCCTTATGCTCCATGGATTTTAACCTCCATGGAGTATCCATAGGTCACCCCATGGACTTAGTCCAACATAAGGAATCTTGGATCACAAGCCGACATACATATGAATGAATGATTTACACAGTCAACCCATATATTTAATTAGTCTTCTTTTGATCACTTAATTAATCCTAGATTAATTCTTGATCAATACTAATTAAATAATCTTATTAATATATTAGAACTTATAATATATTAACAAACCTTAAGTGTTATTTCTCTCATTATAGTCTATCCAAATGCATGATGCCATTTAACCCAAACGGACCATTCCAGGTTGGGCCAAGGCTTACCAATTATAGTTATGGGCTTAGACATTAAAACAACAATTATAAGCAAGAAATGAATCATGCATCTTTGTAATCCGAGTTTTTGATGGCTTATCTCAGAGTGTGCTTACCTACCCTCGTGCCTTAGAGATCTCATTCCTAGGGAAGTAGTGAGCTGACTCCATTGACAGAAGAACAACAACAATCCCTTCCTCTTTATGTAATCCAAATGAAGCATCAGCCTTCTTCTTCTTCTTCCGAAGGCTAAACTTGCATCCAACAGAACAGGACTTCCAATCCTTCATGAAAGCACCTTTTGAACTATCATTCATGTCATGGCATCACAGTAAGATCGCATACTTGAATCGTACGAAAAGGAACAACAATGGAAACATGCAATCGAAGAACTATGATACATGTAATTGTTGAAACACGTAAATAATGCTAATCACAGTCAAAATACAAACCTCCTCACGACCAGAGATAAGTACTGGTTCTATACGAAAATCTATAGAATAAACTATAGAGTCTTCTCTCTCCAACCACTCCTCACAGCTCCCCCCCCCCAACAGAGCGTGAAACATCCACCACGGCGGTAGACAAATCTGCTAAGGCGACATCATCAACGGGATCAAGGGAGAGTGATGAAAAAGAGGAGTTCGTGAACTGTAGGACCAATTCAACCCAAGAGTTGACAAGGTCAGGGTTCTTAATTAAGTCAAGTCTGGATAAGAGACCGATCTCATCTATAAAAACTAGGGCTAAGACCGGAGGCAGGAAATTGGTCAATTTCTTCTTTGAATTATCTGAATTATGGACGTTGCTAGATGGCGGAGAAGATCCCTGATTTACGGGCTTTTTAAGAGGCTTGAACTCTTTGTCTAGGAAATTTCAACTTGTTTTCCACTAAGAAGCTACACTAGTAGCTCTTGATTCCACTATACCTCCCAACGAATAAACCGTAGCATCAAACAGTTCCAATCAGAAATATATTATATATACATATCAATGAAATTAGAATTTCAGGGCTAGAGTTAGGGTTAGGGCTAGCAGCTATGAAATATAGCACACTGATTGTTGTTCAGAACGTGTTCATAGTTATGAACTCTGTAATGGAACTATAAATGGTGAAATGAGATCGAGAGGTGCTTGTTCAGCCTTAAGAACCCACACAATGCTTTTAGGGTTTCTTTTGATCGAAGAGGATTTCAAAACATACGAAGACGAAGAAGGAGAGTATCAGGCGGGGTTTTCAATTTTTTGGTATTTCATTCCCCGCTTGGCAATTAAAAAATTGAAGAATGCGCGTTGATGAAAAAAATATAAAACAACAGTTCTACACGACGCACTGTTTTATAGTAGGCGCCCTCCGTGTTTTTAATTTTTTTTTGTTGGAAACTGATTTTAGGGCACACATAAATGCGTGTCGTCTATGCTTCATATTTTGGAAAATTGACATCAATTTTTAGGGCACGCACAAATGCATGTCCTCTATTAGTGTGTGTCATTGATTGCGCGTCGTAAAAGGTTGTTTTTCTAGTAGTGATAGATTCTCGATATCCAACTCCCAATATGGAAACATTCAAAGTACATTCCTTTGAATCTCCTTCATGCATAAAAGTTTCTAATCTAGACATAGATTCTCGATATCCTCCTCCCAATTTGGAAACATTTTCATATTTGTCATACGACGACTCATTATTAATAGAATCATATCTAATCATAATAATTTCATTATGGTCCATTCGTTACTATACTTCCTGAAGGGTTTTGAGCATTCTAACATTCCTATGGTGTACATGCAACCCTAGAAACCTTGGATCTATGTTTTACTAAGATACATGCAAATTTGATTTTCCAAGGTTCTTAACCTAACTAGCATGGCATGGGGAACTTGAAACATAAAAGCTAGTAGAATAACATACCTTTCTTGTTCCTTGGATTCCTTAAGAACTTTGTGAGTCTAAAACCCCAAATGTGATGCCTGAAATGTTCCACACAACACCTGTTGAATCATAAAATTGACCCTCTTAAACTTGACCTACCGCAGCCTTACAAGATCCACAGTCAAGTCAGTTCAGCTACCGCATCTAAAGTCATCATCATCTGCAGTTTACTATCTAGTCTTCTTAGTTTAGCTTTTTATATGTTTTATTTAAAACACTCTCTTTTATCCAGTATGCCTTGCATGGCTAGGTTTAGATAGTTGAACATGTGTAATCTTTGAGCCTCTATATATAGGACTCAATCTTTCTCATCAATATATAAGATAACACTTTGCTTCTCATATCTTACATTATTTATCTCATCTCCCTTACTCGTAAAGATCACTATATCTAAATATCTTCTCTCTTCGGAGCAAGACATTCTTGACTTAATCACTAAGCTTGATCTCACTTACTAACTTGGCCTAAATGCATTCCTTGTTAAGAAACAACTTATCTGTATACTTGATATAACACCTGCTTTCATTTATATTTCCTTACATTTCTGTACCTAACTCTCTAATTATCTAACTCCAAATTATTATTATTGTTGAGCTTTTAGATCCTTTTGAGATAAACTATTCCGCAACTATACTTGTTCTAACGTTTGTTCAAGTGTGTCTCAAGTTTTTCTCTCAACAACACTACTGTTGGATTAGTGTCTAAGTCCACAACTATTTTGGTATGTACTTGACCCGATGGTGCATGGTCCTTTTGGGTTGCCTTCACCAAAGCAACTTGATAGGATGAATTATGGAAAGAGAGGATTAATTATGATTTATTAATATATTATGAGAATAATATATTAAAGGAGATATCATATTGTTTAATTAATATTAGTCAATAATTAATTAAGAATTAATTTTGTAGCTAAAAGAGATTAATTAAACTTAGGGGACTAGAACTATCAATTGTGTGATAGTTGAATATTGGGCTAATGGACTCCATATCAGAGGAGTGGAAGAATTCTATGGGGAAACCCATTAGAAATCGTCCAAGGCCTTTAAGGAGGGAGTCCATGAGTTGCTGAGGGCCTAAGCAGTCAAATTAGGGTTTCCTTGTTAGATAACCCTAATAGCCTCACTATTTAAGGACCCCCTAGGGCACCAAAAACGTGGCTAAGAGTTTCCTTAGGGTTTTTAGACGTTTTTAGTGCCTCTCCTCTTCTCCTTCTTCATCCTCTTGCTCTTGGTGTTTGTGAGCCATTAGAGGTGTGACATTTGTGACATTAAGCTTTCAGAAGCCAATTACAAGGAGGAATTAAGATTGTTATTCCTACATAACAATCAAGGTATGATCTAAACCCTAATTCATATGTTAATATCATTATTGTATGCTAGATCTAGGGTTTATGGCTTTGGATGATTATTGCATGTTCATTAGACAAACTAGATCCAAAGCTTTAGGGTTTGCATGTACACCATAGGAATGATGTAGTGCTCAAAACCCATCAGTAATATCAGAGCCTAGGGCTGTTTGTTGATGAATTTGTTGCATATTTGATCATTTTGTGTCTGAAAATCGTTTTTATTGCTCTCTGCTTGACTGACTCTGTGAATCAGTGGATGAACTTGGCGAGTCAGGCCGACTCGGCGAATCCAGTCCCTGACTCAGCGAGTCCCAGGGTCAGACAGAGGGAAAATCGGGATTTTATGCTCTTTTTGCTATGGGATAATTACCAAGACGATTTTTATTGATAAGATTCAGATTTTTATGATATTGGGTGATTATCCTTGTCAAAATAAAAGATAATTTCATATTAATTGAATTATTATTTCCTTATATGATAAAATTTGATTTTTTTGATGAATTATCTTGCATGAAATCGGATTAGGTCAAAATTAGATAGCCACCAATTAATTGTTAATTGATATTATTTGTATTTTGATCTAGAATACTCTTGATAATGTTTTGAAAAGTTTCAAAATTTGCCCTCAAATTTTGGAATTTAAATTTTTGATTAAAAGTTTAATTTTGAAATATTTAAATTCTAAACCCTAATGTTTTGAAATGTTTCAAGACTTGCCCTCAAGTTTTGGAATTTAAAATTGTTTGATAAAAAGTTTAAGTTTTGAAATTTTAAATTCTTAAACCCTAGTTTTTTGAATAAGTTCAAATTACACCCTCATGGTTTTATTAAGTTAATTAAAATTGTAATTAAAACAGAGTCAATAAATCCATAGTGATATGGTTTATATTTAATTAAATTAAAAGTGTAATTTATTAAATTAGACCATCTAGTATTTTAAAAGTGTAAAATACACCCTTATACTATATATAACATAAAAAGTCTAATATTATATATGTATAACTTAAACTGCTAGTCTTACCGTTAGTAGGCCTCATTCACGAAGCCGATCTATAAGGGGGGTATAAGGTTATGACCTATAAAATGGCCGTTTAATGGGTGTCCACTCTCACCCACCGCTTCCTTGATTGGAGGAGGGTCGTTAGCCGAACGGGTAGGATAGGGCAAACCCTTTTCCATTAAAAGTATAATGAATTATAAAGTAACTAAATGCTTTTACAAAAATTCCCAATCTTAGTTACTTTAGGCAAAAGTGAATTTGATGCAATTCCATGAAATTACACTTTGTACCCTTGCTAAGACATTAGTGGAGTGTGTGTGGTTAATCGGCACACTAAATGAGTTCTAAGCAAAGGTAGCGAAGGGTGACTCGATGTTTGTCATAGTTTGGTAGAGCGTGTGTGGTTAACCGGCACATCGAATAGGTGACTGTAACATTGGGGGCACCATGTAACTTTGCACGGTTATTCACACCCTGTTTTGTGATCCTCGGCATCCCAGTCACATATCGAGGGGCATATCGAGATTTAAACATGCCATTGAAAAGCTCAATGAATCTCAAAGGATCTAGGAGTTTTCAATACATTTAAAACTTAATCTCTTTTTCATTTTTCATGGTGGAAAATTAGTAATTTGTCATTCACTTACCTTCAAATGTACTGCAATTTGGGTTATGGCATCCCTCTCCCAAGTTGTAGAGTATTGTGTTGGGTCCTAGCCTTAATATCTCATTTGGGTGATTTATTAAGGACTCAATCAATCAACTAACTTGATTTTTCTCCCATTTTGTAGATGTCTGAATCTAACCTAGTTCTTCTCGAATCCCACGGAAAAGGTTTTCCTGCTTAAAGTGAATGTTTGTTACACAATGAAGGTGAAAGATCGATCCCTACATTGTGGACTAGCTTGGTTTCACTTCCTCCACCTCCTCCTGTTGTTCTCCCAAACCCATAAGATCGAAGAATTGAAAAGTTCAAAATTACTCAAGCCCTGTTGGTAATAAAACATGAAGATGGAAAATACGTGTGTGCTCACGTCCTAGGGATGAAATCGCACATCGATAGGTTGACAATGTTGGGTGCATCTTTTCCAAAGAAGTTGGTTGTAGACTGGGTTCTTCAGTCACTCCCTAAATCATATGATAAGTTCATAAGAGCGTATCATATGATGGATCTGGACGCAACCCTTATTGACCTAACTTACATGCTTATTGCTGCTGAATCAGAAATGATTTGGCAAAGTAATGGAGCATATTTCTCTGGTAATTCAACCAACCATGCTTCCGTGGTCACTCTAGGAGAAGCCACCTGTTTCTGCTGCCAAGAGAAAGGGCATTGGATACAAAGCTTCCTAGAGGACCTGAAGAATCTAAAAGATGGGAGAGTCAAGAAGTATGGCTCTACTTTCAGGTAAAATCCACTATCTAACTCCATTAAGTTCCTATTCATTGATTCTTAATACATAATGTGATAAGATTACATTTGAATGTTTTGCAAGATCAAAGAAAATAGAGGAAGCTTGATGGAAGAGCAAGGTGAGTCTGATCACGTAGAAATGGATCATGATCGCATGGATTCAAAGATCAGTTTTTGAGCTAGGAAGTTACGATAGATTTGTTAGGAATATTTGATTACATAGTTTTTTAGTTTATTTTGCATTGTAAGGACGTGTTTTCCGCTGCTTTTATGAGTAAAATAAATTTTGGTTTGACTTATTTATTTATATCCTTGCAATGAAATCGTAGTGGAAAATTGATGTCTGCGTATTTCTATAATAAATGGATGTGATTCTTAGTTATATTATTTATGGAAATTTTCTTAGAAAGGAAAGATTCCCATCGCCCAAGTTTCAATTGGACAGAATCTTGGAATGATATGATTTGAATCATGTGATGTATGGAAATCTTGATACTTCTAAATTTTAAGACTAATTCCTTGACAAAGAGTCAAGTGAAGGACTAGGAGAATAGGTTCACAATGTTGTGCACCAGTTAAGTCCGTCATAAATAACAATAAGATTATTCGTCGTATTTACTAAAGGATTGGTGAATGCGGTTATGCTTATAGGATTAAGCATGATTTTGAACCATTGAAAAGTTTCAATGAATGGCAGAACGAATAAATAGAATCAATTAGGCAGAAAGATAAGAAGTTTCTCCAATCTAAGAAGAAGGGAGAGTACTTCTGTATCAAGTTTTATGATTGTCTTAATTGTAAATAACCATATTACAATTCATCCTCTAAGGACACCTTATTGCACTAGTTTGGCTAAGAAGAGGAATCAGGAATTGCTATAGTGGTTAAGTCGTTAAGATAAATCATACTTCGTTCCAATATCGAATATTAAAATTATGATTGTTGCATTGAGTGACACATCTTAAGTAGCTTTGTAACACTTATCAATTGTGGAATAGAGAAAGTTTTCTTATTCATACACATTTGGTATTTGTAAGTTGTGATGTCTTGAAGAAGACTAGAACAAATTAAATTAAGTGTTAGTCTTGATAGAATTTCGCACTAACTCCTGAATATTTGTTTTGTCAAGGAATGTTTCTTGAAAATAGAATCATATATGTCAAGAGGTCAGTGGGAGTATAAATGATCTTGAAAAGCTTCAAGAACAAATCAAGAATAAACCTAATCAATGATCACTGGCATACGACTTGAAGTTTACAACCTATCGTGTTGACATATTCTCGTTTCTGTGCCATTCCAGTTTGGTTAACTATGCATATGAGTTCTACGAGTTCTCAATGGGTTACATAGGAGCAAGGCACCTTGATCAATGGAAAGTGCATTGAAAGATAGGGGTGAGTTGCTCAATGACTTGGAAGCTATGATGGGACCCTTGATGGCAAGAAATCAAAGATTAAATAAGTTCAATCCATATGAGTTGGATTTGTCACAATCATTATCTTACGATTATGGTTATGACAAATGCACATGGATAGGAACGCATACACCACAAAAATCTAAGTGTCATAAGGTTTCTCTCCTTCATGAAAATGATTGTGAGGAAACGCTTTCACTAAGAAAGATTTTGAAGATAGTAGTATGTAATTTGCATTTCTCGAATTTGATTATGACTACGACATCCCTCTTTATAGTTCGAATTGTGAGATTTGGCAAATCAGTTTAAACATTCAAGACTTATTGCTATATGTTCTAGAATTGTTTAGACACACATATGGATTATCTAAGGAAACGTATATGAGTTTAAGAAGCTTAGATAAAGTTTTATCGAAGCATCTAGTATTAGAAATATGAACTTAATAAATTCAATAAGCATTGTTTTTTTTTTCTAGAAGTTCAGATGATTTCTGAATACATGTCAAAGCTAGTGGGAGCGTAAGTGTTATGCTGGTATGGATATAATCACCATGTTAGTGGGATCATGACAATTATTGTAAGTTGCAAGTTGGCAATATTAATTATAGAAAAAGAAAGTTTCAATTTGCAAAGTTGCAATGTTGAAAAGTTGTTTTGCTATAATTAAAGGAGAGAATTTTATACTTCTTTTCGAAATCTAAGAGCTTAGATCGAGAAATTTTAATCAAATTTAGTCAAATATATGAATTGCATTCTCAAAATACGATTATGATTACGGCATCCCTTTTTATAATTCGAGTTTTGAGAACTTGGCAAATAGAAATATTATGGCAAAAGACTGGTAAAGTATCACGTCTTTATGTAAGACATTATGCTTCGTGTTCCATACGCTTCAGGTATAGGATCAATCACATATGCTATAATAATCGATCGTTGTTAAATTTTTCCAAATGCCTAGGGAATTAAGAGGGAAAAAGGACTGGAATCGGACATGACTAAGTTTATTAAACAACTATCAAAGAAAAAACTAATGTTCGACAAGGATTGGCCGCTTATGAGCAGCGAGAAGTATAGTAATAGATGGACCATATCGACATTATTATGAATAGATAAGACTCTATTTAGAATGAGTTGTCATATGGAAAATATGGAAATGTTTCCTTATTGGGAGTTGGACATTAAGAATCTATTTTTAGATTAGAAACTTGTATGTAAGAAGGATGTTCAAATGAATGTACTTTGAATATGAGACTTCATGACTATGGAATTGTCTAGTAACGATCTCCAATAGAGTTCTTTGCAATTTCATTGGCAAAGTCTTGGTGACTTTGGCGTTGTGATATTATGAAAGGACCATTGCATAAATTGTTAGAATCTAACATATTCTAGTAGTGGTGAGAATTTTGTATTCTTGCACTAATGGGTTAGGAATTGTGAAATGAGCATCATTGGAAATGTGTTCATTTGATCTATTTCACAAAGTAAAGACCATAGGAAAACATAGTGTGCATGTTATGAGCATGGGACAATTATTGTTATAATTCAAGTAAGAAGTTGATTACCCGAAACAACAAATAATGAGTAATCAATATGGTGATAAATAAAAGGTGTTTTACTTATACTCAAAAATTTGAGGCCATATAGGATTAGTATTATTCTTGTGTTTCAATTTGCATGTTTTGACTTCCCGAATAATAAGATTATTCAAACCCTCCACAATCGCTCATTCTTTAGAAGTAGGAATGAATGAACACTGTCATGAATCCGTCTATAGATTGACTAAAGCGTTTAGTCATAGCACAAGTTTGCTATAGAGTTCATGAGTGCTGCTATAAGATTAGAGTATTGGATTAAAACCCACACACACTTGGATCGCTTCATGGATTTTATCATGAGTGATTGGTGAGACGATAATATATTATATTCTTGGAACCAAGATGTGTGAGTTGTATCTTGCAAATCGGTTGCACATTGATAATATGTAAACGCATCAATAACATGGTGTTATAAAACGTATTGTTCCGTGTGATTCGGTAAGTGAGTACAAGCAATCATTGAATCGAAGTTTATTCATTCCTTTTACCCAAAGTGGGATAAGAGCGATATATGTGGGCCCCTCGATGATTTAGTGATGACACCTAAAGTGCTTGGCCAAGCCGGGACTAAGTTGATGTGTTCAATTGTAGTCTGTTGTCAGTCGTCATAAATCGAAAATCGGGAAACAACACATAGACTGAGAGAATGATTTAAATTCATTGTCTCACATCTATACGATATCTAGAATGGAGGAATATACGATACCTTTGTTGGAATAGTGTCTAAGGATGTAACTATATTTTGCAAGTATTTGACCCGGTTGTGCATGGTCCTTTTGGGTTGCCTTCACCATAGCAACTTGACAGGATGATTTATTATGAGAGAAGAAATATTATTAATATATTATGAGAATAATATAAGGAATAATAATGTTGTTATTTGATTAATATAAGTCATAAATTAATTAGGAATTAATTTGGTGACTTAAAGAGGTTAATTAAATAAATGGGCATAAACTGTCAAATGTGTGATAATTATATATTTGGCTATGAATCCTTAAGGATAAGAAGGTGGACGATTTTAGGGTTTCGAAGAGCCTAGAAATCGTCCAAGGCCTAGTCCATAGGGATCATTGGATTGCTTAGGGCCTAAGTTATTCAATTAGGGTTTAAGGTGTAACCCTAGTAGCCAATAGTATATATAGACCCTTTGGGTGGAGGAAATCGACACTCTTGCATCTCAAGAAACCCTAGAGCCGATTTTCTCATCGTCCTCTCTCTCTCTCTCTCTCTCTATTATCATCCTCTTGCAAGTTGGTGTTTGTAAGCCATTAGAGGAGTGACAATTGTGACTCTAAGCTCCAAGGACAAGAAGATTCAAGCAAGCAATTCAAGGTAATCCTTTAGATCTGTTTTTCATATGTAATGATTTGAATGTTTCCTTAGATCTATCAATCAAAGTCTTGGATACATTGCATGTTCAATTCAGAAACCTAGATCGAAGCATTAGGGTTTGTATGTGCACATAGGAATGTTCTTATGGCTTAAACCCATTAGTGGTATCAGAGTCTTGATTGGTTTCTATTGAATTGATGCATTGGTTGATTGCTTGTTGTTTGAAAAAATCGTTTTTGTCCATCTGCCTGATGAACTCGGCGAGTACCACAGTGTACTCGGCGAGTCCAGTGTGGTACTCGGCGAGTTCGAGCGTCAGATGGAGCTAGTTTCGAATTTTAGCATATATGTGAGTATATTCTTGACCTAACAAAAGATATTTACCAATTAGTTGAATAATAATTTCCTTATATGATATTAATTGATTATTTTAATTAAATTGGTGAATTGTTTTGCAAGAAACATTTAAATAAATCGAATATGGATAATTATGAGATTAAATGGTTAATTTAAATTATTTGTTATTTGATCCCTTATGTTTGAAAAGTTTAAAACTTGTCCTCAAGTTTTGAAATTTAAGTTTTGTGATTAAAAGTTTAATTTGGACAATTTAAATTTCAAACCCTAGAATTTTACAAGTTTAAAATTCAACCCTATACTACTATATGATTACAAGCTTTATATATATATATATATATATATATATATATATATATATATATATATATATGTATAATTAAAATGCTAGTCTTACCGTTAGTAGACCTCATTCACGAAGCCGGTCTATAAGGTGGGTATAAGGTTGTTGCCTATAAAATGGCGCTTAATGGGTGTACACTTACACCCACCGCTTGCTTGATCGGTGGAGGGTCGTTAGCCGAACGGGTAGGATAGGGCAACCCTATCTTCTCATTAAAAGTATAATATTAAATACAAAGTAACTACATGTTTTTCAAATTCCCAATCCTAGTTACTTTAGGAAAAGTGAATTGATGCAAACCCATGAAATTACACTTTGCACCCTTGCTAAGAAGTTAGTGGAGCGTGTGTGGTTTACCGGCACACTAATTGGTTCTAAGCAAAGGTGGCAAAGGGTGATTCATTGTTTATCATAGTTCGGTGGAGCGTGTGTGGTTTACCGGCACATCGAATAGGTGATTGTAACAATGAAGGCACCGTGTAGATTTGCATGGTTATTCACACCCACTTTGTGATCCTCGGCATCCCAGTCACAAACGAGAGGGGCATATCGAGATTTAAACATGCCATTGAAAAGTTCAATGAATCTCATCGAAATCTAGGAATTCTCAATACATTTAGAACTTAAGGTTATGTTTTCATGGTGGAGAATTAGTGAATCGTCATTCACTTACCTTCAAATTGTTTGCATGTTGGATTACAGCATCCCTTTTCTAATGTGTAAATAATGTTGTTGGATCCTAGCCCTAATTTTTCATATTGGGTGATAATTAGGGATTCAATTCTAATCAAACTTTGTCCTTTCTATTTGTAGATGTCGAACGCGAACAACGCTGCTGCTAGCTCATTCACGCTAATGAGCCTTTGCCAAAAAGTGACTTTCGATGGAACGAACTTTAGCGAATGGATAAGATACATCCGCACGATTGTTCGCTACGAGGACAAGGAGTATGTCCTTGACGAGAAGCTCGAGAAGATCAATCCAGAAGTCGCTACTCCAGGTGAAATGACTGCTTTTGAGACTCATGAACGTGATGCAACAAAGGTTCATTGCATCATGATAGCCATAATGAACGCCGAATTCCAAAAATCCTATGAGGACATGTATCCGTACGAGATGCATCAAGACTTATTGGAGAGATACCATCAAAACGCGAGGCAGGAACGTTACGAGATCTTCACAAACATGATCACTACTAAAATGGGACATGGAGATTCTCTAACCGTACACTTGCAAAAGATGCAAATGTATGTCGATCGTCTTCGCAAGATGAATGTCGTCTTTGGGGAAGATTTGGCGATCGACATGGTACTTCATTCCTTGCCTCCGTGATACAACCAATTTAGGATGAACTACCACATGAACAAGGAAGAGGTCACCCTAAGCAAACTCCAAGGTCTCCTAAGGGTTGCTGAGAGCAACCTCAAGGACAAGTCTGTTGCACCAACTCCCAATCCACCCATTGCTCCTGTTTTGGCTATTAGGCAGGGAAGGGGCAAGAAGAGGAAGGCTCCATCAAAGAGCCACCGCAAGGGAAAGTCCCGAGATGGTTCCACTTCTAGTGGGACCAAATTTGATCATGCTAAATCCAACCCTAACCCGAAGGAAGCAGAGTGCCACCATTGCCACAAAATAGGGCATTGGAAGAGAAGCTGCCCAGAATATCTGCAAGCCATCAGGGAAGGAAAGATCAAGCCGTCTTTCGCAGGTATTTACACAATTAAATCTAATGATTCATCTCATGCTATTTCTTGGGTCCTTGATACCGGGTGTGGTTACCACATTTGTTCTGAATTGCAGGGAGTAAGAAGAAATAGGGATGTGGAGCATGGAAGAATAAATCTAATCATGGGAAACAGAAGATCGTCGTCTGTCACCAAGATTGGAGTGTATTCTTTAGTGCTTAGTAATGGATTAAGTTTAGATTTGAATAATTGTTTCTACTCGCCAGATATGGCAAGAAACATCATTTCATTTCATGGTTTGTTTAGACAAGGATTTAGATTTTCGTTTAATAATGAGAATGGTTTGATTTATGTTTATCTAAATGGTGTCTTATATTTTGAAGCAATGCCTTGTAATGGAATTTATGAAACTGTTATGATTGTAGATAACGTAGGAAATGATGTTTTATGCATGGATTCATCCAATAGTATGGATAAAGCATGTTTGTGGCATTGTCGTCTTGGACATGTCAACAAGAAGCGCATAGCCCAACTCCAAAAGGATGGAGTGTTGGAGTCATTCGACCTTAGGGAAGATGACACGTGTGAGTCTTGTATGCTTGGAAAGATGACCAAGTCACCCTTCACTGGTACATGTGAAAGGGGTGAGAGTTTATTGGATCTCATACATACCGATGTATGTGGACCCTTTAGATCCACCACAAAGGATGCGAACCGCTTCTATGTGACTTTCACCGATGATTATAGTAGATATGGGTATATTTACTTAATCAAGCACAAGTCAGAAACGTTTGAAAAGTTCAAAGAATTCAAACATGAAGTGGAGAATCAATTGGGCAGGAAAATCAAGATGCTTCGATCCGATCGAGGAGGAGAGTACCTAAGTCTTGAATTCCACGACTATCTCAAAGAATGTGGAATAGTTTCGCAATTGACGCCCCCTAGGACACCGCAGTTGAATGGTGTGGCAGAAAGGCATAATCAAACCTTGTTGGACATGGTTCGTTCTATGATGAGTCGTGCTTCACTACATATCTCATTCTGCGGGTATGCCTTAGAGACTACCGCCCATATCCTTAACCGAGTCCCTACAAAAAAAAAGGTTGCCAAAACACCTCACGAGATGTGGACAGGGAAAGCTCCCTCGTAGGCACATATTAAGGTTAGGGGTTGCGAGGCTTTCGTAAGACGAGATACTCATGACAAGCTCGAACCTCGTAGTGAGCGATGTATTTTCATCGGCTACCCGCAGAAATCCTTTGGATATCTCTTCTATAGACGGAATGACAATGTTGTCTTCGTTGCGAGGAGACGAGAGCGAGAAATCATAAGCCAAGGAGACAGTGGGAGGCAGATCGAGCTTGAAGAGATTCAAGAATCGAGTGATGAAGGAACCTCCACCGCTGGCGCTCAACCCGAGGAGGAAACTCCGGTTGAACCAATTGACGAGTCCTTACCTCTTAGACGTTCCGAAAGAGTTAGAGTTCAACCCCAGTTTTATGGTTTTCATATTACTACCGAAGGGGACACGTATATTAGTGATGGTACACTAATAAATTTAGATGAACCTAATAGCAATAAGGAAGTCGTGGCAGGCCTGGAGTCTGCAAAATGGAAATAGGCAATGGACAGTGAGATTCAATCCATGTATGACAACCAAGTTTGGAATTTGGTTGATAATGTGCTCGGACGTAAGACCATTGGGTGCAAATAGATCTTCAAGAAGAAGACCGACGTGGGCGGAAATGTACACACATATAAGGCGCGATTGGTTGCGAAGGGCTTTACTCAAACTCCCGGAGTTGACTATGATGAGACCTTCTCACCAGTTGCGAAAATAAAGTCTATTAGGGTGATGCTAGCCATTGCTGCATTTCATGATTATGAGATATGGCAGATGGATGTCAAGACCGCTTTCCTTAGTGGGAAGTTGGCTGAGGATGTTTACATGGTTCAGCCAGAGGGTTTTGTCGATACGAAGCATCCCAATAGAGTGTGCAAGCTTGAGAAGTCCATTTATGGACTTAAGCAAGCGTCTCGCAGATGGAATCTCTGCTTCGATGAGAAAGTCAAAGAGTTTGGATTTGTACGAAGCGAAGACGAATCATGTGTATATGTCAAAGCCACTGGGAGTATAGTTAGCTTCCTCATTTTGTATGTCGATGACATACTACTCATAGGAAACGACGTCCCGACATTGCAGGAGGTTAAGTCCTGGCTCGGGAAGTGTTTCGCTATGAAGGACCTCGGAGAGGCTTCCTATATTTTGGGAATAAGGATAGTGAGAGAATGAAGTAAGAGACTAATAGGACTTAGTCAGAACACTTACTTAGATAAAGTACTAAAACGTTTTAGAATGGAGAATTTGAAGAAAGGAGAATTACCGATACAGAGTAATGCCAAGTTGAGTAAGACTCAAAGTCCGAGTACCGAAGCCGAGATAGCAGAAATGAGCCGAGTACCATACGCTTCCGCAGTAGGCTCAATCATGTATGCTATGACTTGTACTCGCCCTGATGTAGCCTTTGCTTTGAGCATGGTCAGTAGATATCAAGGGAACCCTGGCAGAGCCCATTGGATTGCGGTCAAGAATATCCTTAAGTACCTTCGGAGGACCAAGGAATGGTTTTTAGTCCTTGGGGGAGTGATGACTTAAAGGTGCGAGGGTATAGTGACGCCAGCTTCCAGACCGACAGGGACAACTACCGTTCGCAGTCGGGCCGGGTCTTTACCCTTAATGGAGGAGCAGTAACTTGGAAAAGTTCCAAGCAGGAAACCATAGTTGATTCAACGTGCGTATCAGAGTACATTGCAGCGAGCGAAGCGTCAAAGGAGGCAATATGGTTGAAGAACTTCATTGGTGATCTTGGAGTTGTACCTGCCAACAAGGAGCCTATGGAAATTTTTTGTAATAATGAAGGAGCGGTTGCCTTGACCAAGGAACTGAGGGATCATCGTAGATCTCGACATATCGACATAAAATATCACTTTATTAGACATCGAGTAGAAGAAGGACACCTCGTGGTTAAGAGGATATCATCAGAAGATAACCCAGCAGATCCGCTTACGAAGGGATTGACTAGGGTTAAGCATTTGCAGCATGCTAGGAGTATTGGGCTGAAGGATGATATTAGTTTAGATTAGATAGTTTTAGAAACTTATAATAGATAAACGTAATTGACATTTGATGATTAAATAAAGGAGTATTGTTTATAAGTAAAGTTATTGTCTTATGTTAATTGTTTAACTATTGTTTCACTTTGCATGTTTTGACTTCCTGAATAATTAAGTTATTAAGAATAATCGAATTATTCGAATGGTCCGCAATCGTTCATATGTTGGAAGTAGATATGAAAGAAGATTGTCTTGAATTGGTATGTAAATTGTCTAAATGGTATTCGACATAGCAAAGGTTTGCTGCAACGTTCATGAGTGCTTATGAACTAGTTTTGAGCATTGGAACAAACCTGCACTCGTTGGAATCACTTTAAGGTATATATATATATATATATATATATATATATATATATATTGTAAGTGATCGCAAGATGATAATATCATACGGTCTTAAAACCTAGATATATGGTTTGTTATTTGTTAATTGTGTTGGATTAGTGTCTAAGTCCATAACTATTTTGGTATGTACTTGACCCAATTATGAGCATGGTCCTTTTGGGTTGCCTTCATCATAGCAATATGTAGGATGATTTAAGGAGAGAAGGGTTTAAATATGATTTATTAATATATTATGAGAATAATATATTAAAGGAGAAATCATATTGTTTAATTAATATTAGTCAATAATTAATTGATAATTAATTTTGTGGCTAAAAGAGATTAATTAAATTTAGGGGACTGGACTGCAATTATTGGATAATTGATTTATTGGGCTAAGGAATGCTAAAGGATCAAGGGGTGAACGAAATTATGATGGAAGCCCGTCATATTTTCGTCCATGGCCTTATCCAGAAGGTTCCATGGGCTGCTTAGAGTTTAAGCTGTCCATTAGGGTTTTGACTGAAACCCTAGCAACCCACACAAGTATATAAAGGACCCCTTAGGCCCCAAAAATGAGCGGAACTGATTCTCTAGGGTTTCTAGTCGTTTTTTTGGTAGCCTCTCTTCTTCTCCTCTTCATCCGAGTTGTATATGGTGTTTGTGACTCCATTAGAGGTGCAGCACTTGAGGCACTAAGCTTTTGAAGCCAATCCAAGCAAGGAATTGATAGTTATTGCTATATAACAATCAAAGGTAATTCTATAAACCCTAATTCAGTTTATAATATGTTAGATCTAAGTTTATTAGTCTTGGATTCAAAGCATGTACAATAGAGAAACCTATATCCAAGCATTAGGGTTTGTATGAGCACATAGGATTGTTCTTATGCCTAAAACCCATCAAATTGGTTGTACATTGATGATGCGAAACCGCATCAATAAATTGATGTTATAAAACGCATTGTTGTGTATAATTGATTGGTGAATAAGTAAATGCATATAAGTCGAAGTTTATTTGTTACTTTTATCCTAAGAGGGTAAAAGAGATATCTCGGCCACTCGATGATTTGATTTGACTTATGTGCCAGGCCTGGTCAGAACTAATTGATGTGTTTGATTAAGTTCTATGTCGAATAAATCTGAGATCGAGAAACTAAACGCTAGACAATGATTGTGTCTGCGTGATGTCTGAACAGAGGACTATACGATCCCTTATCTAAAGGACAGGACAATAGAGAAACCTCTCTTCTTCTCCAAGTGGGAGACTGTTGGAATAGTGTCTAAGGCTATAACTATATTTGGCTAGTATTTGACCCGGTTGTGCATGGTCCTTTTGGGTTGCCTTCACCATAGCAACTTGACAGGATGATTTATTATGAGAGAAGAAATATTATTAATATATTATGAGAATAATATAAGGAATAATAATGTTGTTATTTGATTAATATAAGTCATAAATTAATTAGGAATTAATTTAGTGACTTAAAGAGGTTAATTAAATAAAGGGGCATAAACTGTCAAATGTGTGATAGTTATATTTTGGGCTATGAATCCTTAAGGATAAGAAGGTGGACGACTTTAGGGTTTGGAAGAGCCTAGAAATTGTCCAAGGCCTAGTCCATAGGGATCATTGGATTGCTTAGGGCCTAAGTTATTCAATTAGGGTTTAAGGTGTAACCCTAGTAGCCAATAGTATATATAGACCCTTTGGGTGGAGGAAATCGACACTCTTGCATCTCAAGAAACCCTAGAGCCGATTTTCTCATCCTCCTCTCTCTCTCTCTCTCTATTATCATCCTCTTGCTAGTTGGTGTTTGTAAGTCATTAGAGGAGTGACAATTGTGACTCTAAGCTCTAAGGACAAGAATATTCAAGCAAGCAATTCAAGGTAATCCTTTAGATCTGTTTTTCCTATGTTATGATTTGAATGTTTCCTTAGATCTATCAATCAAAGTCTTGGATACATTGCATGTTCAATTATAAAAACCTAGATCCAAGTATTAGGGTTTGTATGTGCACATAGGAATGTTCCTATGGCTCAAACCCATCACCCTTATCTAAAGGACACGCTTCTGATAAGATCAGAGTTGAAAGCGGTTTTTGAAAGCTACGATTGTGGATCAGGATCTGAAGTCATACGCAAAATAGTTATTAGACTTATCCAAGTGGGAGACTGTTGGATTAGTGTCTAAGTCCATAACTATTTTTTTATGTACTTGACCCGATGGTGCATGGTCCTTTTGGGTTGCCTTCACCAAAGCAAATTGATAGGATGAATTATGAAGAGAGAGGATTAATTATCATTATTAATATATTATGAGAATAATATATTAAAGGAGATATCATAATTTTGTGGCTAAAAGAGATTAATTAAACTTAGGGGACTAGAACTATCAATTGTGTGATAGTTAAATACTGGGCTAATGGACTACATATTAGAAAAGTGGACGAATTCTATGGGGAAACCCATTAGAAATCGTCCAAGGCGTTTAAGGAGGGAGTCCTTGGGCTGCTTAGGGCCTAAGCAGTCAAATTAGGGTTTCCTTGTTATATAACCCTAATAGCCTCACTATTTAAGGACCCCTAGGGCACCAAAACCGTGGCTAAGAGTTTCCTTAGGGTTTCTAGACGTTTTTTAGTGCATCTCCTCTTCTCCTTCTTCATCCTCTTGCTCTTGGTGTTTATGAGCCATTAGAGGTGTAAAATTTGTGACACTAAGCTTTCAGAAGCCAATTACAAGGAGGAATTGAGATTGTTATTCCTACATAACAATCAAGGTATGATCTAAACCTTAATTCATATGTTAATACCATTATTATATGCTAGATCTAGGGTCTATGGATTTGGATGATTATTGCATGTTCACTAGACAAATTAGATCCAAAGCTTTAGGGTTTGCATGTACACCATAGGAATGATGTAGTGCTCAAAACCCATCGGCCATCAACCACAACTCTTGGAATAACTTTGAGAGAAGTACATTATCACTCAAAATTGGCTAGCCTTCCTTGTTCTATTCTTAGTGCCGATTTTGCTAGCCTATGGCGTCTTTATATAGTATGTCACAAGCAGGGTTACACCATGTAAACCCTAATTGACATGGCTTTTCATTTCCTCCATGATCTATGGGTTTTAACCTCCATGGAGCACCCTATGGGTTTTAGCCCAATCCAATAAACCATGGATCATTAGCCTACTATATAAGAATGGATGATTTACATAATCAATCCCCATATATTTAATTAGTCTCTTTTTTATCACAAAATTAATTCCAAATTAATTTTTGATCAATACTAGTTAAATAGTATGATTTCATATTAATATATTATAACTTATAATATATTAACATATCATAAGTGTCCTTCTTCTCATTTTGTCTATCCAATTTTCATGATGTCATGCAACCCAAATGGACCATGCCAACCGGGTCATGTACATACCCGAAATAGTTATGCACTTAGACACCTTATCCAATAGTCTCCCACTTTGATAAGTCTAATAACTATAACTGCAAGTACGACTTCAGGAACCGATCAACAATCGTAGCTCTTTCAAAGTCTCGCGGAACTAAGATGACCTGCCATTTAAGATAAGTGATCATATAATCATCTACTCTCAATATATCAGCCGGAAAAATACATGGAACAATGTCGTACTTATTGTCCAGCAGTTTGTTTCCCGATTTCTGATTTGTTTGACATAGAACTAAACTGAACACATCA
This sequence comes from Lactuca serriola, assembly GCF_051521515.1. Classification (NCBI taxonomy): domain Eukaryota; kingdom Viridiplantae; phylum Streptophyta; class Magnoliopsida; order Asterales; family Asteraceae; genus Lactuca; species Lactuca serriola. The sequence goes on from NC_136411.1 coordinate 18,143,014, forward strand.
ATTTGGTTCTGACCGGGATCGGTACATAGGTCCAAACAAAATCATCGAGGGGCCCAGATATCGCTTTTAATCCTCCAAGACCTAAAGGAACAAATAAACTTCGACTCATATGCTTGTTCTACTACGTGTTGAATCATACACTAAGGCACGTTTTATAACATCGATTTACCAATGCGTTTCCGTACAATCAATGTATAACCAACTCATATCGGTTTGAAGACTTATATGATATTACCGTATCATGATCACTCAAGATAAATTCCATGAAGTGATACAAGTGAGATTGGGTTGAATCCAATACTCGAATCACTATTCCAGGAGTACTCATGAACACTATAGCCCATTTGTCCCAGACAAACTGCAGACCCATTCATGACAGTCTTGACTCATTACCTACTTCCAAAGTATGATTGACTGTGGATGGTTTGAATAATATGATATACCATAACATAATTATTCTGCAATTCAAAGCATGCAAAATTGAAATGATAGTAAACGATTGACAGAAGATAGTAACACTTTACTTATAAATAAATAACAACTTTTATTTAATCATCAAATGTTAATTACCCTTTACAAATTTCAAAATCTATCTAATTTTTAAAACTAATATCATCCTTTAGCCCAATGCGCCTGACATGATGAAGATGCTTATCCCTACCCAGTCCCTTCATGAGGGGATCTATTGGGTTCTCATCTGATGATACCCTCTTTGCCACGAGGAGTCCATCTTCTATTCGATGTATAATGAAATGGTATTTTCTGTAGATGTGTCTGGAACTCTCGTGATCCCTTGGTTCCTTCGCTAAGGCAACTACACTTTCAATATCACAGAAAATCTCCATAGGCTCCTTTATAGCTGGTACTATTCCAAGGTCTCCAATGAAGCTCTTCAGCCATATCGCCTTTTTTGCTGCCTCGCTTGTTGCTATGTACTCTGATTCGCAAGTTGAATCAGCCACTGTCTCCTGCTTGGAACTTTTCCAAGTAATTGCTCCCCCATTTAAGGTAAAGATCCAGCCTAACTAAGAGCGGAAATTATCCCTATCAGTCTAGAAGCTAGCATCACTATACCCACTACTCTCAAGTCATCACTCACGCCGAGGATAAGGACCCAGTCCTTAGTCCTCCGCAGGTACTTGACAATGCTTTTTACCGCAGTCCAATGAGCCTTGCCAGGGTTCCCCTGATATCTGCTGACCATGCTCAAAGCAAAGGCCACATCAGGACGAGTACAAGTCATGACATACATGATCGAGCCTACAGTGGAAGCATACGGTACTCGACTCATCTCAACTATCTCAGCCTCAGTACTCGGGTTATGAGTCTTACTCAATTCGGCGTTACTCTGGATTGGTAACTCTCTTTTCTTGGAATCCTGCATGCTGAAACTATTCAGCACCTTATCCAAGTAGATACTTTGACTAAGTCCAATTAGTCTCTTACTCCTGTCTCTCAAAATCCTTATCCCTAGGATATAGGCAGCTTCTCCAAGGTCCTTCATAGTGAAACACTTCCCAAGCCAGGACTTTACTTCCTGCAGAGTTGGGATGTCATTTCCTATGAGTAGTATGTCATCCATATACAGTACCAAAAAACTAACTATACTCCCACTAGCCTTGACATATACACAGGACTCATCTTCGCTCCTCAAAAAGCCAAACTCTTTGACTTTCTCATCAAAACAAAGATTCCATCTACGAGGTGCTTGTTTCAATCCATAGATGGATTTATCAAGCTTACACACTCTATTAGGGTACTCTGTACTGACAAAACACTCTAGCTGACTCATGTAAACATCTTTAGCCAACTTTCCATTAAGGAAAGCAGTTTTGACATCCATTTTCCATATTTCATAATCATGAAATGCAGTAATGGCTAGCATAACCCTAATAGACTTGATCTTCGCTACTGGTGAAAAGACCTCATCATAGTCAACTCCTGGAGTTTAAGAAAAGCCCTTTGCGACCAGTCGCGCCTCATAAGTGTGTACATTCCCATCCATGTCGGTCTTCTTCTTGAAGATCCATTTGCACCCGAATGTCTTACGACCTGGTATATTGTCAACCAAGTTCCAAACTTGATTGTCATACATGGACTGTATCTCGCTGTCCATAGCCTCTTTCCATTTAGCAGACTCGAGGCCTACCATGGCTTCCGTGTAGCTGTTAGGTTCATCCAAACTTAGCATTGTACTATCATTGATAAGTGTACCACCTTCTGCAGTAATATGGAAACCATAGTAATGCTCAGGTGCATTCCTAACTCTCGTGGAACACCTTAGAGGTACACACTCTTCAGTTGGATTAACAGGAGTTTCCTCCTCAGGTTGATTGCTAGGGTTTGAGGTTCCTTCACCACTTGACTCTTGAATTTTTTCAAGGTCAATTTGCCTCCCACTATTTCCTTGGCATATGAACTCTCTCTCGCGAAAGAATCCTATGCTTGCCACAAAGACCACATTATTACTGGGTCTATAGAAGAGGTAATCAAAGGATTTCTGTGGGTAGCCGATGAAAATACACAACTCACTTCGAGGTTCGAGCTTATCGTGAGTCTCGCGCAACACGAAAGCCTCGCAACCCCAAATCTTGATGTGGTCCAAATTGGGAACTTTCCCAATCTACATCTCGTGAGGCGTTTTGGCAACCTTTTTGGTAGGGACTAGATTAAGGATATGGGCGGCAGTCTCTAAGGCATACCTCCAAAATGAGATTGGTAGCGAAGCTCGAATCATCATGGAACGAACCATGTCCAAAAAGGTTTGATTACGCCTCTCAGCCACACCATTATGATGTGGTGTTCTGGGAGGTGTCAATTGTGAGACAATCCCACATTCCTTAAGATAGTCAAGGAACTCTATACTAAGATACTCACCACCTCGATCGAATCGAAGCATCTTAATGTTCCTGCCCAGCTGATTCTCCACTTCCTATTTAAACTCTTTGAACTTTTCAAAGGTTTCTGACTTATGCTTTATTAAGTAGACATATCCATATCTACTATAATCATCAGTAAAAGTCATATAGAAGCGGTTAGCATCCCTTGTGGCGGTTCTGAAGGGTCCACACACATCTATGTGTACGAGATCCAACAAACCTTCACCCCTCGCACATGTACCAGTGAAGGGTGACTTTGTCATTTTTCCAAGTAAACAAGATTCACAACTATCATCCGACTTTAGGTCAAATGACTCCAAGACTCCATCCTTTTGGAGTTGGCCTATGAGTTTGTTGCTAACATGTCCAAAATGACAATGCCATAATGATGCTTTATCCAAGCTAGTGGAAGAATCAATACACAACACATTATTTCCTAGGTTATCTACAACCGACACAGTTTCATATACACCATCACAAGGTAATGCTTTAAAATAAAGAACATTATTATAGAAAGCATTAATACCACCACATTCATTATCAAATGAAAAACTAAATCCTTGTTTGTACAAACCGTGAAAGGAAATAATATTTCTCGACATTTCAGACGAGTAACAACATTTATTCAAATCTAATTTTAACCCACTACTTAGAAACAAAGAATAAACTCCAATCTTGGTGATAGGTGAAGCTTTCCAATTCCCCATGATCAAGTTTATTTTCCCATGCTCCACATTCTCACTTCTACTTAGTCCCTACAAATCAGAACATATGTGAATACCCACAACCTATATCAAGGATCCAAGAATTAGAATATGGTGAGTTATTAGACAATATAGTGTAAATACCAGCATGGCTGGGTTTCATTTTCCCATCCTTAACATCTTTCAAGTACTTTGGGCAGTTTCGCTTCTAGTGCGCCTTTTCATGGCAATAGAAGCATTCAGCCTCTTTAGGGTTGGAAGAAGGAGTGACAGAACCACCTTTGGTTCTACTTGAAGAGGAGCCATCAACAGACTTTCCCTTGGTACCCTTCGAAGGGCTCTTCCTCTTCTTCCCTTAACCTTGCCCGATAGCCAGAACAGGGGCAGTAGTAGGACTAGGAGTGGTAACAACCGATTTACCTTTAAGACTACTTTCGGCGGTCTTCAAAAAGTCCTTGAGGTTTGTTGAGTGTGACCTCCTCCTTTTTCATATGATAGGTCATCTGAAACTGATCATAACAAGAACGTAAGGAGTGTAATATGATGTCAATTGCCAACTCCTTGGGAAAGTTCGCATTCAACTTCATCAGACGATCCACAAACCTTTGCATATTTTACATGTGGCCCGTGATGGGTTCACCATCCTTCATTCGGGTTGTTATCATGGAGGATATTATTGCATATCACTCTTGACGAGCACTCTGATGGTATCTTTCCATCAGATCCTGGTGAATCTCAAAAGGATAAAAGTCCTCATAGGACTTTTGGATCTTGGTTGTCATCGTGGCCAGCATGATACATGTCACTTTAGTGGCATCTCTCTCATGAGTCCTGAAGTCAGTGATCTCCTCTGAAGTAGCAGAAGACTCATCAAGTTCCTTCAGATCCTTGTCGAGGACATATTCCTTGTCCTCATAGCGAGTGAACATTCTTATGTTCCTAATCCAATCATTGAAATTAGTCTCATCAAAGATGACTCTCCTATAAAGGTTCATGGGAGAGAAGGAGCTGGTAGAGTTTGAGCCAAAAGCAGCATTGTTGGAAGACATCTGAAAAGGAAGAAAAACAAGTTTAGATTAGATACATTGATAGTCCTTAATAAGACACCCAAATGTAATATTAAGGTAAGGACCCAACACAATATTTTATAACATAGAAGAGGGATGCCGTAATTCAAGCTATAAAATATTTGAAGGTAAGTGAATGACAATTCACCAACTTCCACCAAGAAAACGAAATGTATTATTAGGTTTTAATTGGTTTTGAAACTCTTAGATTCTTTTGAGATTCATTGAACTTTTCAATGGCATTTTTCAATCTCGATTGTGCCCTTCAAGTTTTGTGATTGGGATGCCGAGGATCACAAAACAAGGTGTGAATAACCATGAAAATTAACTTGGTACTTAATGTTTATTACCTAATCGATGTGCCGGTTAACCACACGCGCTCCACCGATCTATGATAAACCTTAAGTCGCCCTTTTCCAACCTTGTTAAATCCAAGTTCGTGTGCCGGTTAACCACACACGCTCCACTAACGACTTAAGCAAGGTGCAAAGTGTAATTTCATGGGTTAGCACAAAATTCACATTTTCCTAAAGTAACTAAGATTGGGAATTCATAAAACATTTAGTTACTCTATAATCATTATACTTTTAATGATAATTAAAGTCGTTGTCCTACCCATTCAGCTAACGACCCTCCACCAGTCAAGGAGGCGGTGGGTGAGAGTAGACACCCATTAAGCTGCCATTTTATAGGAAACAACCTTATACCCCCCCCCCCTTATACACCGGCTTTGTGAATGAGGCCTACTAACGGTAAAACGACTTAATCTTATATATATATATATATATATATATATATATATATATATATATATATATATATTATTAACTTATAATACTATAAAGTATAAGGGTTGAATTTTAACTTTTAAAATTCTAGGGGTTGGAACTAAAGGTTTATAAAGTGACTTTACATGCTCCAAAACTTGAGGGCAAGTTTTGTAACTATTCAAAACTTTTCAACTTCGTAATTTATGAGTTAATGGTTTATTAAAATGAAGACTCTTCATTTTATGTAACCTATGTTTTCTTTAATAGATTTTAAAATAAAAGACTTTTGGTAATCCATAACTTGAGGAAAATTTATGGACTCCATTAAAACATTTAGATCAAGAATTAAACTAACAAACACTTTGCAAATAATTCCTATGCTCTACCAAACTCATAAGTGTATTAACATTCATATCAACAATTTCAAGAATCATATAAACACATATAAAACTTGAAATTTTGATAATAACTATTGAAAATCGATTATAATCATTACCACACCAAAAACAGGTTTTACAAGTCCAAAACAGTTTAGGGTAATGATTCTAGTCCATTTCCAGCAGCAAAACTCAAAAATCTGCACTCTGGGCCTCCTACTCGTCGAGTGCACGAACCTACTCGATGAGTAGGATGAAGATACACATGGACTCGTCCAGTCCCCCCATGGACTTGGCGAGTTCACTCAGCAGAATGTAGATTTTTCTATTTTCTTTTACAATTTGCATCAAGTATTAAGAAAGCAAGCCTATGTTATGATACCACTGAAGGGTTTTGAGCATTCTAACACTCCTATGGGGTACATGCAACCCTAGAAACCTTGGATCTATGTTTTACTAAGATACATGCAAATTTGATTTTCCAAGGTTCTTAACCTAACTAGCATGGCATGGGGAACTTGAAACTTAAAAACTAGTAGAAGAACATACCTTTCTTGTTGCTTGGATTTCTTAAGAACATTGTGAGCCTAGCACCCCAAATGTGATGCCTCAAATGTTTCACACAATACCACAACTCTTGGAATAACTTTGAGAGAAGTACACTATCACTCAAAATCGGCTAGCCCTCCTTGTTCTAGTCTTAGTGTCAATTTTGCTAGCCTATGCGGTCTTTATATAGTGTGTCACAAGTATGGTTACACCATGTAAACCCTAATTGACATGGCTTTTCATTTCCTCCATGATCCATGGGTTTTAACCTCCATGGATCATCCATGGAGCACCCTATGGGTTTTAGCCCAATCCAATAAACCATGGATCATTAGCCCACTATATAAGAATAGATGATTTACACATCCAATCCCCATATATTTAATTAGTCTCTTTTTTATCACAAAATTAATTCCAAATTAATTCTTGATCAATACTAATTAAATAGTATGATTTCATATTAATATATTATAACTTATAATATATTAACAAATCATAAGTGTCCTTCTTCTCATTTTGTCTATCCAATTGGCATGATGCCATGCAACCTAAATGGACCATGCCAACCGGGTCAAGTACATACAAGAAATAGTTATGGACTTAAACACCTTATCCAACACTTCCAAATGTCCACCAGTGACCAATCCTTGCCGAACCTTAAATTGTCCATGGCATTCGTTTAATTATTTTAGTCAATTCCAGTTCTGGTCCCTTTTCTCTCTTAATGCCTTAGGCATTTGGAAAATTTAGAACGGTCGAATATTATATCATATGCAATCGATCCTATACACGAAGCGTGTGGGACACGATCCATAATGAAAAACGTGATACTTTACCAGTTTCTTGCTATAATATTGCCATATATAGAATTCCTTTATGTTGACTCTTTTCAACATAATATCCATATATATCTTTTGCCTAAATTTGATTAAAATTTCTCGATCCAAGCCTTTTAGATTTTGAAAGGAAGTATAATATTATCTCCATTAATTATAGCAAAACAAAAATTTTCAACCCTTGCAACTTTGCAAAGTTGTGACAACCTGAAATTTATTCCGTCGTTGTAACCCATTTCCGTTAATGGAATATATTCTTATTGAAATTTCCGTTAACATTTGGGTTAGACAAATCAATTAATGTTGTATTTTATTTTATCAGTTTCGAAATAAAATAAATAAAAACATGTGAAACACCCTCAAATTTATTTGGAAAAGCTTTTAGTTTACGACCATTTAATCGGTTAAGACCATAAACTCCGTTTAACGTCAGTATTGGGTGGATCCCCACCTGGCCCCAAACTCAAACCCTATATAAGTTTTGATTGGTCACCATTGGAGTTTTTCCCACTCCTTAAACTCTCTCTCTCTACTCTCTCTCTACAACTCGGGTTTTGATCGAAAAACGCCTCATTCAAGCTCCAAAAATCGTAAGTAATCCTTCCTATCTTGTTGTGTAGCTTAGTATCCATGCAAATTCGTGATTAAATAACCTAAATACCTCAAAATCATGTGTTTACGGTTGAGGAACACCCTCCAAACCGTAAACATCCATAAGTGGGTTTTTAAAGCCCCAAAACCCCTTCAAAACCCTTCTAGTGCTTAGCCATGACTTAGGGACTTACATGAATGAGCTTAGAACCTCACAAACTTGTTATAAGAGGGGTAAACATGAGTTTATGTCCCATGAACATTCATGGACCGTAAACACCTTTTCATAGACCGTAAACACCTTTTTATGGTGTTAAATTGCGCTTAAACACCTCATATGGCTTGGATTAATATCTAGAACCAACCACCATCGAAGTAGGGACCTTAAACATCAAAGAAACCAAGTCCTTATAGAGTTTATAGTCATAAACCCCCAAGGAATTGGTCCTTTGGCCGTAAACTCCCTAAAGGGGTCAAATGGTGCCCTAATTTCCCTCTATGGCTTGCGTAAATGACTAGCAACTTGTATGCTTAACCTAGAACCACCAAAGCATGAAATAAAGAGGCTAATATGAGTTTACGGCCATAAACTCTATGTTTACAGCTGTGAACTCGGACCTAAGATCCATATGGAGCCCTAGTCACTTCCTAGGCCCTTGAATCAACCTTAGAACCTTCCCTTGTGCAATATAAGACCATTGAACACCCAAAAACACCCCACCCATGAGTTTACGACCGTAAACTCATGGGGGATATGATATTTGGGCCGTAAACACCCCTAAGGGTTTACTCTTGAAGAGTAAACTCCTTATCGAGGTCATACGCTCTTTAGATGCAACCCGTATCACTTCCAACACTTGAGATAAGGTGTTTTCGTGCATCGGAGTGTATTAACTTACTTAATTAGTGGTTCATTGACTAATTAGATACAATTATGTATCACTTCATGTTACATAGGACCCTCGCGTGTATTCAAGCTCTAAATTGACACCTAGAGTCCTACCCGGCACATCTTCGTCTGGTGTGTTCATACCCCTTAATTAACCTGTCAAATGTTTTTAAATGCTTTTATGAGGGGGAATACAAGTTGAATCCAACAATTTATAGTATCAATCACATATGATTTGCAACTTACAATCATAAAGGATTTCTATACTTTTAACCGTTTTTCCATCAAAACTGCTTTCAATATTATCAAACTCATTTTCATGTTAATTTGTTATAAAAACTATTTTCAAACTCTTTTCAAAAACTTCTTATGTTTCTAAAATATATCCACACCAATATATTTATATAAGTAAGACTTGAAGGACTTAGGACTGATAGCACGCCTTATTTCCTGTTCTTGTTTGATTGGGGTCTTAGGGTATATTGTTATCTGTCCTGATGAGATTAAAACGTTAATCTATGAAGATCGATTAGATCTCAAACAGGTAATTAATTATAAAAACAGCAAGAACACGAAAATAAGAACAAGGCAAAAGTGAATCAAACGTGTCAAATGATTAAAACAAAATCCTCAGAAGAGCTCGATTAAGAACATCAACTGTAGAGGATTGGTAGGTTACAAGAACGATTAAAGAGATCTGGAAATACTATTGTTATGCTCTAGATGAATCGCTAAAATCATTACCCTAATATGCATGCAAGCATATACTTATATAATAAACATAATGGGCTCTCGGTTGGACAGGCCCAAACCGGAATACAAAATAAATAAATAAACAGCCGAGCCCAAATGACGCAATCTTCAGCAAAACTTCAGCCCAACAATCTCCCCCTTTGCGTTAATTGGAGCGAGACCTTCACTTGTTACTTGGGCCAGCAGCGGAGGCAGGTACCTTCTTCTTCACGGTGCTAAACAGACATTTGGTGAGAGAGAGTATTGTCTGTCTAAACCTGATGTACCATTGAATCATGTCATTGAAGTACTTGACATCATCCGCTGAATTCTCTTTACACCTCTTGATGATCGATAACACATGCTCCAGACAAGCAGTGGTGTAAAGGTGTTTGTCAGCTAAAGCAAAGAGACATTTCTGTCCTTCTGCTCTAGTGAACATAACCGAGTTGCGTCTCGGGTCGATCTTGCCCATTTGCATTTGGTTGAGATCACTGGCCGATCCCACAGGAGCTATCTTCGGTTTCTTCTTGAAGACTGTGGCAACCTCCTGATCCATAAGGGCAACCTCCATGATATAACAGACTAACATCCTTTTGATATGGTCTATAATGGGACCATATTCGGCTTCATCAGTCAAAAGGATATTATGCAAGACAATCCAATCATGAGGATTTAAGTTCGGTAGATCTGCCAGGGAGATATGATGTGCAGTCTTTGCAGATCCTCGAATCACCTTGAACCGAACGTTTGTGAAACTTCCTTCGGCGTAAGGCTTCAGTACCCGAACGTTCACTATCTTCTGGGCGCTCCAAGTTAGATACTGAGGACGAGCAGCCTTCAGATAGAAGTCGATGAGTTCGCTATCAAGTTCAGCATTTGGATGAGGGACTTCAGAGATATTTGAGAAGGCGTGGAAGATAAACGCCTTTCGAATCAGCGGCATGTCGAACTGCGAGTCGACAGAGTTGTAGCAATCGAATGAGATCACCGGCTCGAGCCATAAGATGCTGGGAGTGTCTATGGCCTCTTTAATCAAGCGCTCCCGAGTCCAGGCAGGGAAGAGAGTCTTCCTACTCTCAAGGAGATCGTGGGCTTCCTTCTGCTTGCGTTCGGCTTCTTCAGCCTCTCGCGCCACACGATTAACATCATCATCCACATTGCGACTGTTCTTTCGTTTCAACATGTCAGCAATGGTTTCATCATCTTCTTCCTCAGCTATCTTTTTCCCTTTGTCCTTCACACCCGAACCCGAAGCTTGACCAGTCGGAGGTGGTTCGGTTGTGTGAGTAGCTTTGGAGGAAGGAGGTGGTTTCGATCCGGTCTTCTTCTCTTCTCCCCCTTGTTTCGGAATGGACACGAAACTCGGTAAGCCTTCGATTTTGCTGAGAAGGTCCATGGCAGGAGAAAGCTTTTCAGCAAGGGTTCGCCTCACTGAATGGTTGAGAATGGGATCGTGTGCTTCTAGGATGTTTGATAAGGCAGCGTGTACATCCGAAACACAGGTCTTGATGACCTCCCTTTCGGATCGAAGAGCTTCAAGTTGTTGTTGTGAGTTTGAAAGCTGCGTGCTCTTGACCTTGAGGGCGGTTGTTTTGCTCTCCAGAACGTCCATCAGTGAATTTTCAGCTGCGAGATCCTCCTGAAGCTTAGCGAGGCGCTCATCGATGGAGGCACGAAGGGCCGAGTTGTCGTCGCTTAGGGATTGGCAAAGTGTAGCGAACGAGGTCAACTCTGTAGAAACAAACTTTGCCAATTGCTGAACAATCGGTTCCAAAGTTGTCTTTGTGGCATCGGCGCTTTCCTGTAAAGACTTTAGCAGGATAGAAGCGTCGGAGAATAGTTTATCGACTTTTTCGGTCGCTGCCTCACAGGCTTTGGTAGAGGCGTCTATAGCGGCAGTGGCTGAGGCTACCGAATCATGTTGAGCCCTGGAGAAGGCATCAACAATCTTCTGAAGTGCAGCTTCAGAGAGAGAGGACTGTTGGTTGGAAGATGAGGCGAGAAGTAGGTCCACCTTCTCGTTGAGCTCCTTAAGATGCTTCTTTGTCACTGGAGCATCATCCTCTTCATCACTTTGAACCTGAAACGGACTATAGTAGACCGAATCAAAGTTCATGTTATCACCGCCAAGAAACGGGTTATCTCCATCAGAGGCATTATCTGGAGATTGTGGAGGTGGTGAAGCTGGGGGTGTGGTTATTTTGGTCGGTTCAGGTTGAGTGGGTGTGGGGTTAGTTTCGGGTGGTGGTTGAGTGGATGTAGGTTCGGTTGTATGTTGGGTTTCGGTTTGAGGTGGTTGGGTTACGGGCGGGGTTTCGGTTACTGGTGGTGTTTCGGTTGCAGTTGTGAAAATGGGTGGTGGTATAGGGAAAGAGGTTGGAGGAATAGTAGTAGTGGGGATTATGGTCGGAATGGAAGTAGGAATGGTCAGAGGAGGGGAAGGAACTGGTGAATTATGAAGTTCCATCTCTGGGTAGGTGAGCGAGGTGGTGTGTTGCCTCGTTAAGGGGTTTCGCCTCCTTGAGAGCCGTCCGAGCCCGAACTCTCGTTCTCTGATTCACTCGAAGAAGAGGGAATAAGAAGCTTTCGTTTCGGTTGAGTCTTCCTCCTCTTCGGTTGTGGGGACTGTGCAGCTTTAGGCTGTTTCCTCTTCTTGGGAGAAGGACCCTTAGGAGCTTTGGTCGCTTGCTTCCCTTTGTCCGCCTTTTTGCCCCTGTTCACCGGTTTGTCAGCATCGTGGATGGACCTGAGCATTTCCGGTGTAAGTTCCCTAGGACCAGTTGCCCTGAATTCCTTGATCGTCCGGATTAGTCTACTGTCAGAGGGAACAGCGCCATACATTGTCTCCGGAATAGAGCCAATGAATGAGAATTTAGATGCATCCGAGACGATGATCTTCTTGGTATGAAACGTACCGATGGAAGACATCGATGCACCTGCAGGAGTGGGAATATCGAACTTGTCCATCGCCCACTTGGTAATTAAAATCCAGAACTGGGCCAGCGACACCTCAGAGTGTCGTGATCATGATGAAAGGCTCTGGACGAGCTGTTGCCAGAGGACCAACCCATAATCCAAGTTGACCCCGTTGTAGACTGCATACATGATCGACAACAAAAGTCGACTAGCACCGTCAGATCCTGAGCTCCGTTCCGACAAGCCCTTGAAGAGGACTGTGAACATGTCGTTCCACTGTGGCGGCAAGCAGGACTTCTTGAATTTTGCGACAGAGGTGAGAACCTCCGTGTACCCCATATTGTAAAACATGTTGTACAGAAACCCAACCGGAATCGTCTCCGGATTTATTCTCGATGGGTCAACAGCCAACCCTAGCATTGTGCAGAAACGTTGTCGAGAAATAGAGGTCTTGTGTTCAGCAATCTCGAAGAACACCCGCTCGACTGCTTTGTCGTAATAGGCAGTCGCATAAACCTGCGAGAGGGCCACCATGGGCACAGACTCGATCCTGGAGAGAGCGGTTGCGATTTGGGAGTACTTCAGGCACTCGATGATCGGCGACATGTAGGAGTTGTACGCCAGAGGGTTGAGATCGATCACCAGGCATTGTTGCGGACGAATAGGAAGTATTTGTGAGGTAGCATGTACTGAGGATGATTCCGCCATTGTTGAAGGTTGTAGAAGAAGAAGATGAACAGTGAAGCTTTGGGAGTTTTTGCTCTCTAGAAAATCCGGAAGCAGTAAAAAGGTAAATGAGATTGTAGACTGCCTTTTATAGTGAGGGATTGGAGAGAGAAAAATCGTTTCAAATCTTCTATGCGATGATCACGTAGGAGAGAGAGTGTCAGATTCCTAGGATCACGCCACCCAACAAGCGCCGTTTCAGAGAAAAACCGGTTCAAATCCTCACGCGCCTTTAAATGCCAGAGGGATGTCGCTTGGATTTCGCACACGCGTCCATAATGTCAGTAAAAGTATGGGCGTTTCAAATTCACACGCGCCCCCTTTTTACCGTCGTTTGAATTTCAATCCGTTTAACTCCCGCCGAGTCAGCAACCTTTCGTCTTATCTTTTTAAATGGCATCTTTTGAATTAAATACCCACGTGGATTATTTTTGACCACAGCTTCATAATGAACCGCCAAAGTAATAATACAGCTTGTAATAATGAGTATCGGAGTTTTGGAAAATCAAAGATTTTCGTGCAAAGAGTGTAAAAGGAAAAGAAATAAAGCAACTCTTTTAAGGATTTACTGTGATGTCAATAATGACACGAAACTGAGGATCCCGGGCACGAATCTCTTCCTTCAAGGTCAAGAGAGACCTTAAAGTGTTAATGTGGATTCCCGTTGAATTACGATCAAACACTTATTAATAAATGTTGAAAGGCTTCTTTTAATTAGGCTAAATAAGGGTGGCTTTCGCTTTGATTCAGCTATTCTATTCTTGAAATAAGAAAGAAAGTGAACAAAGTACTTGTGAGACCGGTGTAACCTGTTGAACAAGTAGGTAGGAATTTATTTTAAATTGGCTTGGAAAAATATAAAATCTCAGATAAAAAAAATTTAAAAGTGGATCCCAAGGGAAGAAATGTTATGGTGTTTAACAATTTCATAGGAATCACAAAAAATAAAAGTTGAGATTTCATGAAGGTACATTCGTCAATTCTTTGGTGAAAGCTTGAGCAAATTAATTGTTCACCGTCAATTCAGATTTGGTGTTGAATTTTGGGTTTCACTCAGCTCGTAGTGGCACGAAACTAAGATCATAAACACAGATGTTGTGTAACCATAAACCTCAGTGGTAATTTCTGAGAGTCTCAAGGGTTACGTTGATGAAACGAATGTAATGGAGAAGTGAAATGGAGATGGTGTAAGAAGATAAAGTACCTCTGCTGCGAAAATAAGGACCAAGCAGAAAACTCTTAACTTATGTGAGATGAGAGTGAGGTAGCTCACGATTAGAATAAATGTGTTAGCTTTATTGGGAAGACAAGGTTTGTGTATACCAGGTCATGAAGGCTATTATTCAAAATCTTATGAGGCTTGGGACACATACAGCAGCATGCTTCTAGGGACACTTAAGTAATTTATCAATTATATCCCCATAAACGAACGAACACATAATAAAATTTTTTTTTTTTTTGGAGTTTTTGAGGTTTAGATAAAAAATAAAATAAAACAAATGAAATAAGTAAAAAAATTGAGTTTTAAAAAAAACTTTGAAAAAATTTGAAAAACCGAACCCGAACGTTTGGTTGGTTTCGGTTAGGAAGAATTTTGAAAAACCGAACCCGAGCGTTCGGTTGGTTTCGGTTCAACAAAATTTTGAAAAAACGAACCCGAGCGTTCGGTTGGTTTCGGTTCAACAAAATTTTGAAAAACCGAAAGAAGGTGGTTACCTTCCTTTTTGCGAAAGAAGGTTGGGTCAACCGAACCTTGTTTGAATTTAGACATCTTTAAAAATTTTGTCAGCGTTTCATACCAGGCTCTCGGAGCTTGTTTAAGGCCATACACAGCTTTATCCAGAATGTAGCAATGATTTGGATATTTTTCGTTCACAAACCCAGGAGGTTGCTCCACATATACGGTTTCTTCGAGTTCTCCATTGAGAAATGCACACTTGACGTCCATTTGGAAAACTTCAAAGTTTTTGTGGGCAGCATAAGCCATAAATATTCTAACAGATTCTATCCTAGCTACTGGAGCAAAAGTCTCTTCATAATCAATGCCTTCCTCCTGACAATATCCCTTTACTACCAGACGAGCCTTGTTCCTTATTACATTCCCTTCCTTGTCCATTTTGTTCCTGAAGACCCATTTGAGACCAACAACCGAAGCATCTGGAGGAGTTGGAATGAGACGCCAGACTTTGTTCCTTTCAAATTCGTTCAGTTCGTCTTGCATTGCTTGAACCCAATCAGAGTGATCGAGGGCAGTGTTAACTGTCTTCGGTTCAACTTTTGATACGAATGAGTTAAACATACAAAACTCAACCTTTGAAAATAAGGATGTCTGTTTTGCCTTCAGTTGTGATCGGGTCAGAACCTTTTCAGATACATCACCAACCACTTGAGAGATAGGATGATCTCTGGTCCATTTGGTAAGAGGAGGGTAATTTGGATCAAAGGTGGGGTCTAGTTCAGCATTGATCATTTCTTCTGGCTCAGATTGGCTATCGTAGTCAAGCGTCATGTCATCATGCTCCCCCTCGATTGATGAGCTTTGAGAAACTTGAGGTTCAGGGGTTTCTTGTGATGCAGGACTTGCAGGCGTTGATGCACCTTCGGTTGGAGAAGTACTTTCGGTTGGAGAAGTAGAGCTTGGCTCCCCCTCGACATTTGAGCTTGGCTCCCCCTCGACTGAAGCATTGTTGGATGGAGGGTCATCAGTAGTCGATCCTCCTTCATTCATTCTCCTGGCAGCTTCTTCAACAATTTGCTTCATGTGGTCGACCTTGTTGTCTGCTGCACCTGCTTCTGAGTGAGAAGCTTTCTCTGGTTCGTCAAAGAGATCCAGAAATTTATCGTATAAATTAGCGATCGAGACTGTGACTTGCCCAGTTTGAGGAAAGATTTCCCCAGCGTTGTCTTCTTTGGCTTGTAGCTTTTTGACATAGCCATCGTCAAAGGTTACGTAATATGTCTCTTCAATTTTTCTTGAACGCTTGTTTAGGACTCTGTATGCCTTGGATGCGAGAGAGTATCCCAGAAAGATTCCCTCGTCGGCTTTGACGTCGAACTTATTGCGGTGTTCTTTAGAATTAAAGATGAAACACCATGAGCCGAACACGTGGAAAAATTTCACATTAGGCTTTCTGTTATTGAGAATCTCGTATGGTGTGAGCGTGAATCGTTTGTTGAGATAAGACCTGTTCTGTGTAAAACAAGCAGCAGAAATAGCGTCAGCCCAAAAATAAAGAGGTAAGGAAGCGAAACTTAGCATAGTTCGGGCAGCTTCACACAAAGATCGGTTTCGTCTTTCGACAATTCCGTTCTGTTGCGGTGTGTAGGGAGCTGAGAAGTTGTGACTTATTCCCTTTTCTGCAAGAAATTCTTCAAACTCCCTATTCTTGAATTCAAGACCATTGTCGCTTCTGATGTTGCGAACGACCTTCTTGAGCTGTACTTCAATCTGCTTGATGAACACTTTCAGCTTATGAGTCGCTTCAGATTTGAGCTTTAGAAAGAACACCCATGTAAATCGTGAAAAGTCATCAACAATAACAAGCATATACTTGCTACCACCGATGCTTTCAATAGATGAAGGACGACACAGATCGATATGAAGTAATTCGAGTGGTTCAACAACTTTTGTGTTAATTACAGATGGGTGACTTTGACGACTCTGCTTCCCCATTTCGCATGCAGCACACAAATGATCTCTGTCGAACTTGAGCAATGGAAGACCCCTAACATGACCTCCAGTGACAAGTCGGTTGATATCTTTAAAGTTGAGATGAGAGAGTCTTCGGTGCCACAACCAGCTTTCGTCAGATTGAGCTTTTGATAAAAGGCATATAGCTGGGTTTCCTTTGATGGGTTTCAGATTTAGAGGAAACATTTCACCCTTTCGCTCTGACTTGAGAATTACCTTCTTTGTCTTTTTCTCAATAATTTTAGAACCTTCATCATCGAATGAGACTTTGAGACCTGTACCTCCAACAAGCTGAGATACACTGATGAGGTTGTGTTGGAGTCCTTCCACATAAGCCACCTTCCTTATAGTAAAGTCACCATTTGTTATCATCCCGTATCCCTTTATGGTACCGAAAGAATTATTTCCAAACTTGACATTGCCACCATTTGCAAGAGACCTGTATTCCCTGAGCTCCTCTTTCCTCCCTGTCATGTGACGTGTGCAGCCACTATCGATGTACCATTCTTCGTCGAACTGCTCGTCACTCATAACCTGCAAAAATTAAGCAGATTTAGGAACCCAAAGCTTCTTGGGTCCACGTGAGCTTTTCATGGGAACAGGAACAGTAAGAGATATATCAACAAGATATGTTTGTTTTATAAGTGTTGTTTCATCTTTCTTTTTAATGGTAAAAACTTTTATTTTATTAGGATTGAGTGCGTTCGGTTTAGACTCTGGTGTTGATTCATTGACCTTCTGTTTGCCCTTTTGTTCAGACGACGAATGAGATTTTTGAGAATGAACAGAATGAGCTTTAGAGCAAGATGGAGATGAATTGGTGGAAGTAGAAGAATTAGATGAACTAGAAGGAGTGGGTTTAGATTGAGAGGGTTTCTTGGCAGGAGACTCTAGGTAACCCTTTTGCTTTTGATCATCGGAGGGACTGACCTTAGAGTTTTGATCTCTTTTGACTTCAGAACCGAACCTTTGCTTTCGGTTGGAATCGTTCTCTGAACCGAACCTTTGCCTTCGGTTGAAGTCATTCTCAGAACCGAACCTTTGCTTTCGATTGGTATTTTCTTGTGAACCGAACCTCGGCTTTCGGTTATTGTGACTCTCAGGTTTTCCGACAGGATTGTTTTCATACTTCAGATTATTGTCTTGATGTGAGAAGTATGCATTCTAGGATTGCCAGAATTGTCTCCTTTCTGAGAGATTCTTCTTGTATCTTTGGTTCCTTTCTCGTTTCTTATTCCTCATCTGCTTTGGTTGATGATGAACATTAGCTTTAGTTTTCGGTTTCTCCTTGGCTGGTTCATTTTGAACTGTAGGAGTTTCACTTGGCACTGAGGAAGTAGAGGGAACGTCTTCTGTTGCCGAACTTTCATTCTCCTGAGGAATGTCTTTTGTACCGCTGGTGCTTGGCTCATCGAAATTATCTGGATTATTTAAGGGTTCAGGTATGTATCTACCTTTACTCATCCAAGAGGTTCTTTCTGATAAGCCCACCGTTTCGTTTGCATTATCTATTGGTGCAGACCAGAAGTACTCATCGCAGCCATCAGCATTGTCTTCGTTTACAATAGCTGTGAGTTCAGCTGTCTGATGTTCGGTTACTTCAGTGACCTTGTATACTTGATTCGGAGTGGTCCTGACCTTTTGATACACAACTGCTTTCTCTGCTAATATCGGGGACTTTTGTTGGGACAATCGAGCAAACTCCACTGAATTTTCAGAAATTAGATTCTTGTGGTTTTCAGGTTCGCTTTTTACAAATTCTGAGCAGTCAACCGTGTCCTCTACAGAAATTTCACTCATGTTGTCGTCCTCGTAAAGCTCAGATGCATTTTCAACATCAATTTTGTTTTCTGAGCTTACGTTGGCGTTCAAAGAGTCGAATTTTTGTATGGTTTCGGTTCTCAGTTTAAGTCTATCATTTTCATCCAACAGGTTTTTAAGCATATTCTTGTGGTCCTTGGATTTAATGAAAGATTCAATTTTGTCCAGTCCATACATGTAGGTCGGATTGACATCATCAGATGATATCACACTCTCACAGTTATAAGCTTCGGCATCAATTTCATCCTCCTTAAACTCCAGGAAGGGCAAAATCATGCGATGGATCTTTTGGCCTATTTCACAATCTAAGTGAAGCTGAGTAATATTAGAATAAAGACATTTTGCAATTAAACAAAAAACATTCCGCTGTTTTAACAACTTTAAATTGTCTCTTTGTAAATAAATGTTTTCGTCTTTAATTTTAACTATTTCAGACTCCTTCAACTCGATCCACATGCGCCGCTCCTCACTCTTCGACGACACCCTGCTTAATTAATCAGTTAGGTTAGAATTGGTGACTCGAGTTTGAGTTAAGCTACTATCTAGATGAGAAATTCTTGTTTTAACATTTTTAGTTCTTTCTCATATGAGGATTGTGGTACTTTAAATGAAACAAAAACCGATTGTACCTTCTTTATCAGTTCATCAAGCTCATTGAACTGCTGGCTGAGTGGCTTGGCCGTAAAGCACATGTCCTCCTGCACCTTCGGTTCCTTGCTTCCACTATCGGTGTTGTATCCCCTCATCTGAGATACATCAGACACCATGAAGCATCTTCCTCCACTGCTCTCCTCCTTTGCCACATAAGCCTTTCCATGAGTAGGCTTCCTCACTTCATCGTCTTCTGAGTCAGTAGACCAAACTTCCACTCTACCGAACTCGTCATCAGCAACCGAACCCTGCGCAATAAGAGCATTCATAGAAGGGTTAGCGGTAGACTTCTTCTTTCTCATCTCATCGAGCCTTTTCTGCAGCACAGCTTCCTCATCCTTTTCATCATCTTTTTCAGCCATCTTCTTAAGGACACAATCTTTAGCATAGTGGTTTTTCCCACCACAGTAGTAACAGCTTACTCCAGAGTCACCATCAGCTTTCGGTTCCTTCTTGGGCTCTTCAACCTTCGGTTCATTGTTAACTTTTTCTGAACTATAACTCCCCTGCCAGTTTCGGTTTTTATTGCTGGGGAATCTCTTCTTTATGAACCTCTTGGGGTTAGACACCATCATAGCATAATCCTCAGACGTGAGGTCATACTCCTCCAAGTTAAGGTCTTCATCCTCCACCGCAGCTTTACTTTTTGACAGGAGGGCCAACGAACCAAGGCTTGAAACAACGTTTTTCTCCTGCAGTACAATCTTCTCCTGGGACTTGAGAATACCCACCAGTTTCGCCAGAGAATATGATTTAAACTGCTCATGGGCTTTGACTGTAGACACCACTGCTCTCCATTCAGACCTTAGACCATTTCAGAATGTAACCTTCTGCTCGATAAGCTTCCTTTCGATGTCATGCTTGATCATCTTGCTGAGAAGATGATTGAAGCGATCGAACGTCTGGGTCATTGTTTCTTTGGCTCCTTGCCTGAATTCTCCAAACTCAGATAAGAGCAAGGTTTGGATAGAATGTTCAAGATCCTCGTCTGTAGAGTACAGTTCACGAAGTCTATCCCAAACTTCCTTTGCCGTTGTGCATGAGCTGACCAACCTGAAGGTGTCGGACTGAAGAGCAAATCTTATCAATCTTAACGCCTTGATATTGCACTGGAATTTATCCTTTTCATCTTGTGCAATATCTTTAACATCCTTCAGCAGATCATTGTACTCCTTTTGAGTTTTGATAATCCTGGACGTTGCAGAATGAGAAAAAGGTCCATTAATGATAGCTTCCCATATGAGGTATCCATTATCCTCAGATCCTATTACGTAGTCTTCAAAGTGATGCGCCCAGACTTCATAGTCATGGGTATATAGGATTGGAATCTTCGTGGTTGAACCGATGCTGTTGGAAATATTAATAGGATTTGATTGCGACTCGTCCATTATGATCGAAAAACCTGTTCAAAGATCAGACTTGTAATAAAGCAGTTTAGGGCAAAACAATAAATATCAAGATATGTCAATAATGAGATGACGGCTCAATAAATATCGGTAGTTGCGGAAAAACCCTAATTGAAACCTTTTCACAGAAAAGATGTATATCGATTACACAGCCTCCTGCTCTGATACCAATTGATGAGATTAAAACGTTAATCTATGAAGATCGATTAGATCTCAAACAGGTAATTAATTATAAAAACAGCAAGAACACGAAAATAAGAACAAGGCAAAAGTGAATCAAACGTGTCGAATGATTAAAACAAAATCCTCAGAAGAGCTCGATTAAGAACATCAACTGTAGAGGATTGGTAGGTTACAAGAACGATTAAAGAGATCTGGAAATACTATCGTTATGCTCTAGATGAATTGCTAAAATCATTACCCTAATATGCATGCAAGCATATACTTATATAATAAACATAATGGGCTCTCGGTTGGACAGGCCCAAACCGGAATACAAAATAAATAAATAAACAGCCGAGCCCAAATGACGCAATCTTCAGCAAAACTTCAGCCCAACATGTCCGACTGTCATTGAATTCTTAGTTATATATTGCATGTATATTTGTTGGATATGAATATCTTCAATCAGTTCAATACTTTGGGTATCCAAGAAAGATTGCAACATGCTAGTTAACTATAATAGGTATAGTTAAGGTTTACCACTCTTCATTACCATTACCATGATACTTACCAAGGTTAGCACTATTATGAGTCTCTACATGTTAAGTACTATACAAGAAGAATACTATATACTATACAAAAGAACCCTAAATACATTATACCGAGAAGCACACTATACACTAATACAAGATAACATACTAAAATAGAATGTGATACACTATTCCTCTATACGGCACTTTGTTGCGCCTTCACCGTGTAACCTTAGTCTTCGGAAAGGAGAGCGAACTCTTCATGTATAGATCTACACAAGGCGGACACTCTCACATCCCGACTGCTAGCTACAGTCCGAGCCGATTAGGCCCAGGGATGATAACATGCTACCACACTACGTATGACCTGGAGGGTCATGATACATTTGATCGCCTATCCGCATAGTTACATAAAGATTCACATTCGGATCCCTAAATTAACAAATTATGAATTAAAGGTAAAGTATACCTCCCGAGGTGTATTAAATACATATCACTACCTAGAGTCTGCAGTTATTTACCATTCAATCAGCAGTAACACTGTTGGAATAATACATTATTTTCCCATTTACTTTGTTCAAATGAAGTCCAAACTATATTTGTATAATTGAGAGTCAAATTGGGAAATCTTATACATACTCAACGGATCAAACCTACAATAACCAAGTCTTGGCAGAAGACTACTTTTATTAGAAAATATAGGATTTTTTAGAGATTCACACTATTTTCAAACTTGATAACAACTTTCATGTTACACAATTGTAAAAACTTTTATACAAGCAATGACACTAAATTCTTATGAACTCACCAGCTTTATGCTGATACTCGTTTTCAAAGTAACTTGTATTCTCAGGTCGTCAGTAGACAGGTACAGATGCAGCTTTTAAGAAGACGGAGCACATACAAGACTCCTCTTTATTTTTTATTATACTTTTTGGTTTCTAACAAACTATACAGAACATGCTTGTATTACAATTACTATATTAATGCAATGGATGTTGTTGCTTGTTTTTACTATTATGCATTGTTATGATACTGTACATGACGTCCTCCACCCCAGAACGTATTCCGCTGTTCTAGGTTTTGGGGTGTGACAAAAGTGAAACTTTTGTTTTCTATAATTAATATTGCTAACTTGAAATACTTAAAATAATAATCATGCTCCCACTAAAATGATGATTATATCCTTACCAGCATAACATTTATACTCCCACTAGCTTTGACATGTACTCAGAAAACAGCTAAACTTCTAGAAAATAATACTTATTGACTTTCTTAACCAAAGTTCATGTTTCTAGTATGACTTGCTTCAATAAACTTTTATCTAAGCTTCTTAAACTCATACACCTTTGTTGAGCATCAGCGTTACCGGTTGATCTAAAACCAATTGGTGTTAGAAAGGGTGCAACCTTACCCATATAGCGCCTTCAGCCCTCCAGGACCAGGCATTCTATTGCGGCACTCCAGGCCATCGTGCGAGGACTTGGTCGATGCCATTTCTAACCCCCAACAATCCCCCCCTCAGAAATTGATCCCTAAGAGAATAGAACCCTCGCCACTGGCTCTGATACCACTTGTTGAGCATCAGCGCTACCAGTTCATCTAAAACCAATTGGTGTTAGAAAGGGCGCAACCTTACCCATATAGCGCATTCACCCTCCAGGACCAGGCATTCTATTGCGGCACTCCAGGCCATCGTGCGAGGACTTGGTCGATGCCATTTCTGACCCCCTACAACCTTTCCATAGATAGCTCACATGTGTGTCTAAACAATTCTAGAACTTATAGCAATAAGTCTCGAATGTTCAAACTAATTGTCAAATCTTACAATTCGAACTATGAAGAGGGATGTCGTACTCATAATCGAATTTGAGAATGCATTTTACACAATCGCTATCTCCTTAAAATCTTCCTAGAGATAGCGTTTCCTCACAATCATTTTCATGAAGCGGAGAGAAACCTTATGAAACTTAGATTTTATGGTGTATGTGCTTCTATCCATTTGAATTTGTCATAATCATAATCATAAGATAATGTTTGTGACAAATCCAAAATCTTATGGACAGAACCTTATTAATTTCTTAATTTCTTGCCTCATGGCAGCACGAGTGCCCACCATTGCTTCCAGGTTATTTAGTAGCTCACCTATACTATTCAATGCACTTTCATTGAACAAGGTGCTAGCCTTTATGCAGCCAATTTAGAACTCATATGCATAAGTAACTTTGCTGGAATGGCATAGAAACAAAATTGTGTCAACACGATAGGTTACAAACCTCAAGTCATGTGCTAGTCTCTAATAAGTTTACTCTTGATTATTTATTGAACCTTTTCAAGATCATTTAGACTCCTATTGACCTATTGACATATAAGATTCTCTTATCAAGAAACATTTCTTGCAAACAAATATTCAAGAGTTAGTACGGATTCTTATCAAGACAAACACTACATACATTGGTATTAGTTGCTCTTTGTCTTATCCAAGACATCACAACTTACCAATTTCAAATGTGCAAGAGTAAGAAAAACATTTTTCTACTCCACATCTGATGAGTGTGTTAAATCTTCTTAAGATGTGTCACTCAAGTCATTATCTTGGAGTATGACTCTAAGACTTGATTTTGGAACGAAATATGATTCACCTTTTGATTTAACCACTTCAACAATTCCTGATTCCTCTTCTAAGCCATACAAGTGCACTAAGATTTACTTAGAGGATAAATTGTGATATGGTTTCATAATCAATTAGACGATCATAAAACATGATACTAAAGTACTCTCCCATCTTTTCAGATTGGAGAAACTTTCATCTTTCTGCTTAATTGATTCTTCTTATTCGTTCTGCCAAACATTCAAACTTTTCCAATTTTTCATAATTACACTTAATCTTATAAGCATAACCATATTTACTAAACCTTTAGTAAAACATGACGAATAGCTTTCATTGTTATTTGTGGTGGACTCGACCAACACACAACATTGTGTACTAGACCCTTTAGTCCTTCACTTGACTCACATACTTATGTGAATATGGAATTAATCTAAATTTCCTAATTTCCAAGATTTCCATACATCACACAATACAAGTTGTATGATTCCAAGTTTCTGTCCAATTGAAACTTGGGCGATGGGAATCTTTCCTTTCTTATAAAATTACGACACCACCATAAATAACATAACTAAGAATCACATCCACTTAATATTGCTCATAATAGAAATACACAAGCATCAATTTTCACAAAAGTCATTAGAAGGATATAAATAAGACAAAACTCAAAATTTATTTTATTTACAAAAAGGTGCGGAAAACCTGTCCTTACAATGAAAATTCAAATGAAAACTATGCTATTACATATTCCTAAGCAATCTATCATAACTCTAAGCAGCTCAAAAATCCAATCCTCGAACCATGCAATCAAAATCCATTTCTTCGTGATTAGACTTAGCTCACTCTTTCTTTAAGCTTCCTCTCTTTTCTTCGATCCTACAAAACATCAAAATGCAATGTTATTACATCATGTATTAAGAATCAAAATTAGGAACTTAATAGAGTTAGATAGTGGATTTTACCTGAAGCAGAGTCATACAGCGTGACTCTCCCATCTTCGCTATCCTTCAGATAATTGTGGTAGCTTCGTAACCAATGCCCCTTCTCTTGGCAATAGAAACAAGTGGACTTATTCAGAATAGCACACGATACAATCTCATACTCAGCCTTTCTCTTGCGTAGAGAAAATTTTTCTGGACTTCCAATGTTTCCATCAATGTCCATAGAAGTTTGGGAGGTTGACTTACCAGACACATTTGCTTTACCATTGCGCCAAATCATTGCTGATTCAGTAGCAATAAGCAAATAAATCAACTCAATGAGAGTTACGTCGTGATCTATCATATAGTACTCTCTAATGAATTCACTATTTGAATCGAGAAGCGATTGAAGAACCCAGTCAATAGCCAACTTCCCTGGGAAAACAACAGCCATCATTTTCAACTTGTCAATGTGTGACTTCATCTCTAAGACGTGTGCACACATAGACTTCCCATATTTATGTCGTTTTGTCAATAGGGATTGAGTGATCTTGAACTTTTCAAGCCTTCGAACTTGTGGGTCAGGGAGAACTATTGGAGGAGGTGGAGGTAGTGAAGCATGATTCTCATTTCCATGATCCAATCATGGAACATCATTTTCAAGTGGAAAACTTTTTCCGACGGATTCAGGAACTTTTCAAAACTCTAGGGTTTTACAATTTATTATTTCAAAATTAAAACCTTTTAATTAAATTTTAAATTCCAAAACTTGAGGACAAGTTTTGAAACCTTTCAAAACATTAAGGTTCAACTATTTAAATTTCAAAAACTAAAGGTTTTAAGTTCAAATTTAAACTATAAAACTAATAGGGTGCAATTTGAAACATTTACAAATTACTAGGTTAAATATTTGACTAATAATAATCCTATATTATCCATATTTAACCAACTCCATCAACTTTGATGAGGATAACCATTCCAAACATAAAAAATTGAATTTTGGCAAGAAAAACGATTTTTGGCATTTATCCTCATCAACATCGGGCAGAAAAATCGAAAATCCCGACACCAGGGCCATGGACTCGTCGAGTCTACAATAGAACTCATCGAGTAGGACCTACTCGTCGATTCCATTCATGGACTCGGCGAGTCTGCAAGTCAGAAACTTAAAAAATCGATTTTCAAGATCTTTGGTGGTTCACTTTTGCATCTATTCACTAGAAAAACGACCTAGGCTTTGATACCACTGATGGGTTATGTGCAAAACATCAATCCTAGGGTGTTCATGCAACCCTAATTGCTTTGATCTAAGTTTTTCTAAGTAAACATACAACATTAAATACCAAAGCAATAAACCTTAATTGACTAGCATACAAATCTAAAAATCACAAATGATTAGGGTTAGAAAGTTTACCTTGATTGTTATATAGCAATAACAATCACAATCCTTCTTGCTCTTGACTCTTGAAAGCTTAGTGCCCCAAATGTTGCACCTCTAATGGAGTCACAAACACCACTAGCAACAAGGAAGATGAAAAGGAGAGAGGAGAGGGAAAATCGGCTATAGAACTCTTCTTAGGGTTAGGTTGGCCGATTTTTGGATGTCTGGGGTGTCCTTATATAGCTGAGGAATTAGGGTTTCACTCAAAAGCCTCGTCTGGTTGCTTAGGCTCTAAGCAGCCCACAGGATCTTACAGAATCCCCTAATGGACGAAATCTTATGGTCCATCCATATGGATTTCGTCCAACCCTTTCCAAGGGTTCCTTAGCCCATAATGCAATTATCTTATAATTACAATATCAGTCCCCCAAGTTTAATTAATCTCTTTTAGCCATAAAATTAATTCTTAATTAATTCTTGACTAATATTAATTAAACAATATGATTTCTCTTTTAATATATTATTCATATAATATAGTAATATATCATAATTAATCATCTTTCTCCTTAATTCATCCTATCAGTTGCTATGGTGAAGGCAACCCAAAAGGACCATGCTCATAATCGGGTCAAGTACATACCAAAATGGTTATAGGCTTAGACACCTAATCCAACATGTATTTGGATAATACATTACGTTATAACTTAACAGGTGTAACAACATGGCTTAACTTTGGAGTTGATTCACCTAGAATAATGTTAACATGTGTCGTTAACGTCTAAACAAATAAAAATCACTTCTTGGTTGAACTAATGGGTAGCACAAAGAAAGAAAGGTCTAATCTATAGGGACACAAACCAAAAGTCAATGCCCCTTTGCGTAAGGAATATACTAGTCAAAAACATAAAATGTAAAAATGGGGATTTTTGTTTAGAATTAAAACTGAAAATTTTCGTAAAATAAAATAAATAAAATTCAGTAATAAAAATTGTGTTAGTTCTGCTATGACTTTCATAATTATGTGATCAATCAAGATATGGTTATTTAAGATGTGTTCTATTTAAGCTGGTGTTGAAAAATACTAACAAACTCTAGTAATTTCTCTTTTACCTAGTCAAGTAACCAAAACAAATTCTTTAGTTAATCTTAACTTTTTACTAACTTAATTAAACAATCTCTTAATCAAATCAAGAAAGCAATATTACAAACATTGTAAAATTTCTAGCAATATTCAATACTTCTCACAAGCTCGAAAGCGTAAAAATATGTGATTTTCAGTTTATATCAGAATTAAATCTCAACACGGAACCAAATTGATACTTGTTAGTTATTACCAGTTGATTAAAACAAGTACATATTTTAAAAACTAATTACCTGTGATGACTTAACCCTAAATTAGGTGATCAACCTAGAAAAAACTAAAAATCAAACATTCATTAAGCAAAAAACTAAAACCACTAATAGAATCATAAATTAAAAACCAAATCTCATGATTAATTACATAAAAAGTATTGATCTTTTGTAGAACTGAAATCAAGGGTTTTATCCAAACATGGCTAGAAACGATCTAAAACTGATAAAAAAATTAAGCAGATAAATCTTACTAAACTAATCGAGACAATCAATCCAAAATCTTCAAATCTTCATAAATTGATGGAAAAGAGAAAAAAATCGTCAGAAAAATCGTCCGGAAAGGGTTTTTCGTCTCTAGTCATCTATTGTTTTAACTGAGAAGATAACAAAGTATTTATATGCAAGAAAAAAACATCAGACATGAGTTTTTTGTAAAACACGACTAGGACGTGTCGCGCTTTCTGAAGGCACGTCCTGTAGTTCATCAAAAATCACCATTTATCGCGTTTAATGAAGTACGTTGCTATTAATCGTGCTTTTTGAGAAACACAGTCGCGTAAGTGCTTCAAAGTCTCAAAAACTAATTTTGGCTTGGAAAAGCTGTGAACATAAAACACGATCGCGGAAAGGAAAAACACAATCAAGTTTTTCAGAAAATGCACGTTTCAGACTTACTCTTCAGTTTTAGCAAATTTAGCCCATGTTCCAGCTTTCTCCGGTGTTTTGGCTCTATTAAGCTACAAAAATGCATCCAAGCTGCTTCTAAAACACTATTCCACTCGAAATACCTAAAAACGACATAAAAATACAGGCTCTACAAGAATTTTGGTGAAACAAACGAGCTGAAAATATTTAAACTAATGCATAAACAAATGCATAAAATATGACGCAAAACACTAATAAAAACTAATATAAAAGATAAAATGACATCTAATAAATCTTCCCAAGCTTAAACTTTACTTGCCCTCAGCTAGTAAAAATATTAAACATTATAAACAAAATGGAAAGATGTAGATGACATAAAAAGGAACTTAGAATAAAAACCGAATAATTTGAAACTAAAAAAACACTTCACACACTTTTTTCACATGATCAAACTTCAAACCGAGGAAGCTCTAATGAAATCACTACCTAGACGACCACTTCAATACCTTCCATGCATCCCAAATTTCCAAGGTCAGAAAGATCCTCAACGGAATAAAGTGATAAACCAACCATAAATTTTATTTAAACATTATACCTTAATTAACATTGTTCACAAAATAGCATATTTTAGAATTTCATTTCTTTTTAAGTTCACCATGAAAACTAGATGTGACCCATCCTTAAAGACTCCGTCACGACAAATGAGCTTTCGATGAAGCAGTTAGCCCTCCCAAAGAGGCATGAGCTCCTACGCTCTCACTTTTTTGAGAGCATAATATACCATATCACACAATTCTTCGCGTACAACAAATTTGACTTTGAGGCGCCATATAACTTGATTGAATCTCTCTCTCTCTCTCTCTCTCTCTCTATATATATATATATATATATATATATATTCTTGATTCTTCAATCGTCTTCGAGTATTTCTTGAGATTTCTTCGGTTAAGTACTTAAGACTTGCTTGGGTACCCGATTTTGTAGTTGGTACCCATGATGAGCTCATATATGATGGTTTTGCTCATTTCTTCATTTTTTGTTGGCTAAGTGAATACGGTATGAGACTCTCTGTTGTCCTGAATGGTAATGCATATTAACAAATATGTTCAAGTTCTGTGGAATCAAGACTTATCGAGCCAGGTTCTTACTTAAGAGTTTCGCGAAATTAGTTTTAAGACTGTTTTATTTTTGCTTACATAGTGTTTCAATATACTATTTATTTGGTTTACAATTGGCCTAGCAACCTACGATGTCTTGATATCCCCTAGTTATGGAAATTGTTGCTACACTTACCACTATAGAACTTAAAGTTTTAGGAATTTTATTTTCCATCTTCACAGAGCTACCGAATGTAAATGACTCATCATCTTGTGTAACATTTTTCCATCTTTTTTCCCTTTTTTTCATTTTTTTTGTGGAAAATAAAACTAAAAGTAAAAATCCTTTTGTTTTTATATAAAATGTAGAAAAACAGACAATTTTTTGGACAATTTCAAAAAATTTTATGCAATGCAAAAAAAAATACTGAAAACGAAAAAAACACTGAAAAACTAAAAATATCTAAATTTTTAATTACGCAAAGTTTCGACTAATCCCCTCCCCAATCTTAAAATGAAGCATTATCCTCAATACTTAAAGAATGAATGGACAGCTCAATATAACATATAAAAAATAAAAGTTTGTAGCTAGAAAAGAATATATCTGATATATTGCAGAAAAATATGAGTTTTTTTGACAAACCTTCCTGCGAAAAATATGAATTTCAGCAATTCAAAAGTTCCCATGATTTCCCCAAGCTTGCTTGGAGCTGTGACCGACTTTTATTGAAAATGGAAAAAATCACTATGAAGGTTGCTTCCCGAGAAGTTGCCCTTTTCTAAATTCGTTGGCTCAAACCAACCAAAATTTTAACTTGTGAATGTGGGGATCTCTATTAGCTCATCTTCTTTTTCTTGTAGGCTTTTCCCAAGCCTGTGTCTTCAATGAAACAGTGACAGGATGTAGAAAAGAAAACAAGGGCTTTTCAAAGCTTAAAGCTTTATTCAGTGAAGAAGAAAAATGGAGGAGATGATCCTCAACGTACATAATCATAGACTATTTAAACAAAGAAAATGCATCTAATCAGGAACAAACTCAACTAAACATAAGACCCGGACTGCATAGCCTACATGGCTTTGATTTATTCTAACTAATAAAAACGTGCATAATTCAATTAAACTTAGTAAACTCAGAATTATAATAACATTCTCCCCTTTAATTCTGAGCTCCAATCTTCTTGATGCCAATCAACCTGCACATTTCATCATCCTTCACCCTGGCTAATGCCTTTGTAAGTATGTCTGCCTTCTGCTCCTTCCCATCCACATGTGTCACTTCAATTTCTCCATTCTCAACACACTCTCTAATAAAATGAAACCTCACATCTATGTGCTTACTCCTCCCTTGAAATACTGGGTTCTTCATCAATTCTAGGGCCGATCTGTTGTCAACAAACATCTTCACTGGGGAAATTCTTTGACATGTTATCTCTGTCAGCATTCTCCTTAGACAAATACCTTGGCATGCTTTCATGGTGGCTGCCATGAACTCAGCCTCACATGAAGACAGAGCTACACATCTCTTTTTTTGTGATGACCATGTGACCATGTTTCCGTTCACATAGAAAACCATGCCCCCTGTACTCCTCCTATCATTTAAATCTTTTGCATGATTACTATCGGAGAATCCCGTGACTGTAATCTTCTTCTCTCCCTGTGTGTAGATTAGTCCATGGTCCATGGTTCCTTTTTTGTATCTCAGTATTCCCTTCACAGCTTGTAGATGGGCCATGGTGGGTGCTTCCATGAAACGACTGACAACACCCACATCAAAAGATAGATTTGGTCTTGTATAGGTCAGGTACCTGAGTCCACCTACAATGTTTCTATACTCCGTGGGGTTCACTAATTTCCCATCTCCTTCTTTGGTTAGAGACAGTTTGTGCTCCATGGGACACTTGGTAGGATTGCAGTCAAGCATACGAGTCTTTTCTAAGAGTTTCCTAGCATAACTCTCTTGTTTTAAAGTGATGTAATGATCTTGTTGACATACCTGAATTCCCAGATAGTATGCTAGTAGTCCAAGGTCGCTCATTTCGAACTTTGCACTCATCTCCATCTTGAACTTCTTGATTTCCTCAGTTGAGCTCCCAGTGACTAGGAGATCATCAACATAGACTCCGACAATGAGTGTGCTCTCCTTCTTCTTCCTTGTGTAGACTGAGTATTCCTGAGGGCACCGCTTGAATCCCAAACCTTTCAAGTACTTGTCCAGACACGAGTTCCAAGCTCTGGGAGCTTGTTTTATGCCGTACAAAGCTTTAGATAGTTTCAGTACCTTGTGAGTTTCTCCTTTCTTCTGATAGCCCTCTGGTTGGGATACATAGACCTCTTCTTCTAATTCGCCATTTAGAAACGCTGACTTCACGTCTAGATGATGCACCTTCCATCCATGTGTAGCTGCAAGGGCTAGAATCAATCTGACTGTTTCGATTCTAGCTACAGGTGCAAACACCTCTCTGTAATCGATACCCTGTTTCTGCACATATCCCCTCGCCACCAATCTCGCTTTGTGCTTGATAATTTTTCCCATCGGATCTCTTTTCACTTTAAATACCCACTTCACGCCAATCGACTTCTGATTCTGTGGGAGATCGACCAACCTCCATGTGTTATTTCGTTCGATTGCATTTAATTCCACCTTCATTGCATCTCGCCATTCTTTCTTTGTACTAGCTTCTTTGTATGATGTTGGTTCCTCATCATTGTGAATCAAGAGCAGCTCTTCTGGAGGTATATGAATCTCATCTGTAGATTCGTAGAGGTCAGTGAGGAGACGGTATCGCTTTGGAGCACCTTCGTCAGTGGAGCTTGAGGATGTGCTCGTGGATGATACTGAAATTGGAGAAGTTTGATTAATGGGAGAATTGGGGATTGCTGGGGAATTTATCGGGGTATCCATTTGGTTTTCAGCTGGGTGACCCGGATCATTTAACTGGTCAAAATTGACTTGGTCTTCATTTATTGGGGACGCGCTTATTTCTTGATCTGGCGTGTCCGACACCCATTCTCCCCAATTATCTTCATCTCCGAACAGCCCATCATCAAGGTTGAAGCCTTTAACTGTAAAACTCATCTCCGGTGTCGCCCTGATCTTTGCACTTTTCTCCCACGTCCACTTTCTATTTTCTTCGAACACAACATCCCGGCTAACATACACTCTTCCAGTATCTAGGTCTAGCAATCTGTACGCTTTCGATCCTTTTTCGATTCCCAAATGAACCAGAGGCTTACTCCTGTCTTCGAGCTTCTTTAAGTTCCCCTTCGCGATCTTCATATGACCCACGCATCCAAAAACTCTAAGGTGATCGATATGTGGCTTTCTCCTAGTCCAAGCTTCATACGGGGTTGAGTCCTTTAATGCTTTCGTTTGAACTCTGTTTAAAGCATAAACAGAGTGTGACACTCCTTCTCCCCACAAGCTATCTGGCATTGTCATCGTTTTCAGATTACATCTTACCATCTCCAATACTGTGCGATTTCGTCTCTCCACCACTCTGTTTTGTTGTGGATAGTAGGGAGACATGTAGTGTCTCTCTAATCCAGTCTCCTTGCAATGTCTTGTAAAATCATTCGATAAGAACTCACCTCCTCTATCTGTTCTCAGGACTTTCACTTTCTCCCCTGTCTCGATTTCAACTTTATTTCTGAAATTCTTGAACACTTCAAGTGCTTCATCTTTAGTTTTCATCAGGTACACACACATTACCCTGCTGAAATCATCAACGATCAACATGAAGTACTTGTTCCCAGATGGTGTGGGTGGTGAGACTGGTCCACATAAATCACTATGAATTAACTCGAGTCTCTTCTTCGCTCTAAACGATGCTTGTGCTGGAAAGGGGTTCCTTGTTTGTTTTCCCACTAAACACCCTTCACAGGGTGATGAAGGAATCTTGATCTTTGGCACTCCGATTATCATCTCTTTGTCGACCATTTGTTTCAAGGATCTAAAGTTCGTGTGCCCAAGTCGCTTATGCCATAGCCATATTGACTCGTTTGCTTTAATGTTTAAGCACACACCATTAATTTCTTCCAGCTCTATCTTTTAGAGTCTATTGCTTTACCTACGAACCTTCATGAGCAGTTTTCCAAACGGGTCATGCACCCACAAGAATGGGTCCTTGATCCTTATTTCATCTCCACCTTCAGCCAATTGACCTAAACTGATAATGTTACTACACAGGTCAGGAATGTAGTAAACATTGTCAAGTTTTCGGCTTCCACCATCTTTACACTTGAACACAATCGAGCCTTTCCCATCAATCCTTACTCTGGAATCGTTTCCAAACTTCACATGTCCATGGATTGACTCATTCAAAGTTTTAAACTTTGATTTATCACCAGTCATATGGTTGCTGGCCCCACAATCAAGATACCAAACTTTTGATTGATTCAAGCAACCCCCCTTTGTTTTCAACTCTGGTTTCAAGTTTTCTTCTTTTAAAAATACCTCCCCTATCTCTTCTCTTTCATCAATGGACGAGAGTAGCAATGCAGGTTCGTTGTCTTCATGGATCAAATTACTCTCATGACTTCTCTCTTTTCTCGGGTTCTTACATTCTGCAGCATAGTGACCATACTCTTGACACCTGTAACATTGTTCCTTGCTTTTGTCAAAACTGCTTGATCCATGCGTGTTTGAGTTCTTCTGATTATTGTGATCACCTCTGCCACGACCACCTCGACCACCACCTCTACTGCGTCCTCGTCCTCTTCCCCGTGACCCATTGAATCCGACACGATTCGACTTGGATTTTGAGTCACCATCTCGATTCTTTTTGTTTCTTTTAGACCACTCTTGATGAGTCAAGAGTAGTTTCCGATCATCACTCTCTCCAAAACCTTTCATTCTCTCTTCATGAGCTTTTAGACGACCGATAACCTCTTCTACCGACATCTCTTATAAATCTCCAAATTGTTCGAGAGTCGAAGCAATTTGAAGAAATTTGCTTGGGACTGCCCTGAGTAACTTCTTTACGACATAGGATTCTTGAATCGTCTCACCTAGTGTTCGCATAGTGCTTACTATATTTGTGATTTTTCCTACGAAATCGTCCACGCTTTCTGACTCCTTCATCAGCAATGCTTCAAATTCAGCTTTTAATGTCTGAATTCGGGCAGATTTCACCATGTCTGCTCCCATAAACATTGTTTTTAGGGCTTGCCATGCTTCCTTCGCCGTCTTCTTCTCTGATAACACCATTAGAAGGTCTTCAGGTATCCCCTGATAAATGGTTGCTAATGCCATGTTATCTTTCTTTGATTCGACAAGGGTATTTGCAGTCCTAGGCTCAACTGCATCCCATACTCCTTGTGCCAGCATAAAGACTCTCATTTTGATTGCCCATGCACCATAATTCGATCTAGTCAACATTGGATAATGGAGAGTGACTTGTCCATCTTTCTCACCATTTCCATTGTTGCCACTGCTACTGCTATTTCTAATCTCTTCGCGAGATTGATACTTTGGCATATACACCCAAGTATGCTCTGATACCAAATGTAGGCTTTTCCCAAGCCTGTGCCTTCAATGAAACAGTGACAGGATGCAGAAAAGAAAATAAGGGCTTTTCAAAGCTTAAAGCTTTATTCAGTGAAGGAGAAAAATGGAGGAGATGATCCTCAACGTACATAAGCATAGACTATTTAAACAAAGAAAATGCATCTAATTAGGAACAAACTCAACTAAACATAAGACCCGGACCGCATAGCCTACATGGCTTTGATTTATTCTAACTAATAAAAACGTGCATAATTCAATTAAACTTAGTAAACTCAGAATTATAATAACATTTCTTTGACTCTAGATCCTTTCATATGTGGCAGAATTTTGGGATCTGGTACCTGCACAGTAAAATGGACAATTTTCAGATTTTTGTCGGACAAATCTGTATTCGTTTTTTTGAATCTTTTTCTTTAACGTGAACCCTTCAAAACAATCATCTTCTCTTCCTCCCATGCTTACCTCTTTTCAACAAGGGTTTCTCTCTGGACGTGATAGGGTGATGAGGGTGGCAGGGTAAAGGAGTTAAAGTCCTTTAAATAAGGTGCAAACGTGAATAATTAGGGTTTTCTCTAAATAGCTTAACTCGTCGAGTCCAGCTCTCCAACTCAACAAGTAGGCTTCATGACTCGTGCGTCTAGATCAACTCCTACACGACAAGTTGGGCCAACCAACTCGTCGAGTAGGCCCTTCTTCTTGCACAAAATCCTCAAGTCCAACATCCATGAATCGGAGTGTTACAAGTTTTTATAATGGTTTTCCTAAAATGATTGAGTTTTTATCAAATGCATCCATATTTCCCAAGTCTAAAATGAAAAGATCACCAGAAAAATTAGTTCATTCACTTGGACTAGAACATCCTCTAATACATATTTTAGGTGTATTGTCGAGTGGTCAGCCAACCGAATGATAGTCTCGGTCGTATTTAAAGGTCCAAACTTTAATTTTTCAAAAATAGAAAACGAGAGGACATTAACTGATACACCTAAATCTAGCATGACTCTTGAGAAATTAAGGTTTCCCAGTTTACAAGGAATAGATAAAATTCTTGGATCCTTGTATTTTGGAGGTAAACCTTTCTGCAAAATAGAAGAGATATTTTCGCCAACTTTAATGGTTTCATTGTTTTTTAACTTCTTTTTCTTAACACATAACTCTTTTAAAAATTTCGCATAACGAGGTATTTATTTTATAGATCCCAAGTCACACAAGCTCACATGTCATATACTCAAGAAGTATCATTACATTGTTGCTTGAATATGACGACATCATTGTTAATAAGATCATATCGGAAGATAATCTTGCCAATCCATTCACTAATCTAATGTCACCGACAAAGTCTATTAGTAATACAAAGTCTTGACACATTAGATCTACAGGAGAATTGGCTTAACCACTTGTGTTTTTTTTATTTAATTAAGAAACGTATAACAGTATGAGTTGTAACCATTTTGATGTTTATTTGTGGAGACTTAATAAAGAGGATTTGTTGCTATAAAAGTTTTGTTACTCATTATTGTCTTTCATTTTTGCATGTTTTGAACTCACTTCTAGAATATTTAATTATGTTCAAAACTCCACAATCGATTATACTCTCGGGAGTTCAATTTAAGATTGTCGTGAGTATTAGTTGATTGGCCAAGTTGATTTGGACATTGCAATAACACTCATGAGTACTTGAAATGAGGATTTTAAGTATTCAAACAACTTTAACTTAGAGATTACTTCATGGATCTTGTCACGAGTAATTCTAAGACGATAATATCTTTTATTCTTCAAACCAAGATGCATATGGGTTTTTGTTTGTGAAATCTATTATGCATTGGTGTACTCTAACTGGTAGTCATAAAGGGTATGTCCATATATGATTAGACTAATAGACAAAAACTATGTAGTCAAATTTTATTTGTTCTTTCTACCTTAATATGAGAAGCAGTATCATTAGGCCTCCTGATGATTTAGTACTGACACCTGATGTGCATAGCTAAGTGCTGACTAAATTGATTTGCTCGATTCAGAGGTCAAATGTGATCATCAGAAATATTTATCGCGAAACAAAATTTTGAACTATGGGATTGAACATTATCCATATCTCAAGTTCATACGAATATCTAGAACAACGGAATAACTGATCACTTATCCAATGGATAAACTTGATTAAGTTCAAGTGTTTGGTAGTTGCATTGGATGACTAACTCTTTCTTAGTTATTGATAAATACTAAGTCCTTAAAAAGTTAACGACTTGTCCAAATGGATGACTTTTGGAAATAATGTCCAAGGTCATTAACTAGTTGGTAATATTTCTAAATAACAACAAGTTTCTTTTAGGTTGGCCTCATGACACAAATATCATTAAGAAAATGGAGAAATAAGTTTTTGATTTATTAAGGAATTAACAAATTAATTAGAAATTATTTTGGTAATTAATTAAATAGTTTTAATTAGTAAATAGGTTGTATATTAATCAAATCACTGGGATTAATTCGAATATTCTAGAACCATCCAGAGAAATAAAGTGGATGAACTTTTGCTTATCCTAATAATGATAAGGCAGGTTTTGAATAAGGTAAATATTATCCTTTAGGAGTTTGAATTGCTTAAGGATCAATTAGTTGCCTATAAAATAGTGAGTTAGGGATCAAACCCTAGATGTTTTTCCTTCACAAATTCTTTATCCCCTATCTCATCTCTTTCCATGGACGAAAATTATAACCCTTTTATAAGGTTATTGAATTTTCAACCTAACCCTAGTTAGGGTTTTTCCTTGTTATGCTTTTGGAGTCTTCGGTCTGACCACATTGGAGGAGTTCTACTTTGGGCTCTTTATCAATTACAAGGTTGTTGATCACATGATCTAATGAGCAAGAGGCAAGTGTTATATTCTTTTAGTTTGATTTTAAAGTACGTTGCTTAAACTAGTAAAACCTAGATTATAGGATGTATGTGTACTTAGGTAAATTTGTTGATTATTCCCCTAGCTTTAAATAGTGATGCAATAATTCCTAACAGTTTTCACATTGGTTTATCACTAGTATACCGACGATTGAGTTTTGGCACACTTATATGGGCATAGTCATGCGGGTTTGTTGGAATGTGATGTAAGTTATATAATTATGTGATCATTAGATACTACGTTTATAATAACAATACTTACTTTATTATATACATGTGTTGATTGGCAACACATTATGATGTTGATCCCACTGTTATAGAGCATAGAGCGAATGATATCCGATGGACGTTTGTGCCAACAACTTTCAACACCGATGCATTTGACTGGAGTGGCGTGGCTAACGAATCCATTTACCATCTTGGTCTTAATGTGATACGGTATAAATGTGTTTTGATTACAATACCTACCTAATAGTCATTTATAATATAATGTTATTTGATGATTACTTAATTCCAACCTTTTATGCAGCTTTACATCCCTCTCAATATACTGACTGCTCACTAGTTTTTGGGTGCTTGAGATTTCAAGACATTCAAAATTACTCTATACGATAGTCACTATAAGAGCAGCCATTTCTTAGAAAATGCATCTGGGTTTATAGGTATGTGAGTCCAAATCCACAAACTCCTACATGGTATCAAGCACTGGGGGTACTAAACTCACTGATGTAATCCCCATTGAGAGTTTCAAATTCACCTTTAAAAAGGTCGCATGTGTAACACAACAATTTGACAGTGTAGAAGATTGTAAGGTGTTTTTTATGTTGGTTCATGGAGATGTTGATCACGGATAAATCATATATGATAGAGGGTTCAACAGAAGAATGAGTCATATCATAGCGCAAACGATCAACAAATTTTTTTTGGGCCACATAGAAAAAATAGGGGTCTATTTGGACGTTGTAGTGTTATTTAAAACATATTTAACTTTATGTAATTATTGCTTTTGTTAGATTTAAAAATTTTAAACACTATTATTTGTTGCAATAAATAAAACAAAAACATCAACACAAATTTTATATTTTGAAACACTTTTCCGACTCCGGGATACCGGAGCTTGCTTCAAAATGTCCTATTCCGGACAAATTGATAATTGACAAAATTGCAAAAATGGTCCTTGTGGTATGTGTATTTTTGGGGTTTTAGTCCAAACCATGACTTTTTTGGATTAATGGTCCTTTTGGACTAGTTTGTATGTAAAAATGGTCCCTGTGAAAATTGAATTGACTAAACTGCCCTCTTGATATATTTTTTATATTTCTTTCTATTTAATTTAATGTTTTATTAATAATAAAATGGGGCCTCTCTCTCTCTCTCTCTCTCTCTCTCTCTCTTGGACCTTGTGAAATGCAACTTTCCCCATTGAAGTGGTGTAGAAAATCCTTTCCCTCTGAATCGAATTGCACCGTTCCCTCACCATTGTAAGACAGAAACCTCACCACCTCACCTCCTTTTCCCTCCCTCTCACTAAATTAATAGCAAGGATCGAAGAGGGAATCAAGAGCAGTCAAGGACTGCCACCCTCGACCACCCATTGCCACCGTGAGCCACCATAACTCCACCATCCAATAACCACTGTTTTGGACAAGAGAACCCACCCAAACACCGCCTCCGAC
The DNA here is from genome assembly GCF_051521515.1 of Lactuca serriola. Classification (NCBI taxonomy): domain Eukaryota; kingdom Viridiplantae; phylum Streptophyta; class Magnoliopsida; order Asterales; family Asteraceae; genus Lactuca; species Lactuca serriola. Next base: position 18,182,393 of record NC_136411.1, read on the forward strand.
CTGCCTTGCTCGTTAGGTGCTCGTCGGAACAGGAAGGAAAAAAGGCAGAAGAGTAGTCATTGTCGCCCATCGTCACCACCTCCACCTAGTTGTCGCCGCTGCTACTGTGTGACGTCCGACCCACCACCATTGATACCCACCTCATACCCCCCTCTCTCTATATATTAAAAATCACCACCGAACATAGCCCTCATTCCTCCCTACCCTCCCTCTCGTTGAGCTCACCGGAAAAGGGAGAAAAATGAAGCAACAGAAGCCGCCGGAGCAGCCCCTGCCACCATTGTCGACGTTGCTATGAACCACCGCCGTCGTCAGCTGATGCTTCCAACGGTCATCTCCGACCAGCCCCGTCACCTCTTGCGACTCCTATAAGTCCGATTCTCCCTGTCATTATTATCGTTTTCCTTTTCGATCGATCAACAGTCTTGGATAAGGAAGAACCGGTCTTTGATTTTGATTCTACCTCCTCTTTTGCTGGTGTTATTGTTGTTAGGCCACTTTGCGAGGACTCAATTTTGCCTTCGTTATCTATACATAATGAAGTTTTGGGGCTGCAATCATGTTCTTTGGTTGGAGAAGATGAACTGGGAAATGGCTTCGGGGAGACAGGAAGAGAGAAAGAGAGAAAGAGAGAGAGAGAGAGAGAGAGAGAGAGAGAGGTCCTTTATTATCTTTTAATTTTTAAAATAAATAAATATTAAATTTTAAAATAATGAAAGAAAAATAAAAAATAAATACCCCAAGGGTATTATAGTCATTTTAATTTTCACAAGGACCATTTTCACATACAAACTAGTCCAAAAGGACCACTAATCCAAAAAAGTTGAGATTTGGACTAAAACCCCCAAAAAATGCATACCATAGGGACTATTTTTGCAGTTTTGTCTTGATATTTTACAAAAAATTATGAAGTTTGGTTTTTTTTTTTTTTTTGACAAAACTGAAAAATGCTCCCTATGGTATGCATTTTTTTGGGGGTTTTAGTCCAAACCACGATTTTTTTGGATTGGTGGTCCTTTTAAGCTAGTTTCGTTACGTTTTTGGTCCCTGTGAATAGTGAAATGACTGTAATACCCTTGGGGTATTTATTTTCCATTTTTAAATTCATTTTTTCTAATTTAATAATTATTTATTCATTTTAATTATTAAAAAAATAAGACGGCTCACCCCCCCCCCCTCTCTCTCTCCCTCTCTCTCTCTCTACAAACTCCACCCCCTCCTCCTTTTTCATTTACGACCAAGAACTCCCCACCGGAGTTGGAGTCGTTTTTCCGGCCACCAAGACATTCGGGGTTACCTACTGCCACCGCCTTTTCTATTCAAATCACTTCAAAAATCCCTAAATCACATTAATATCGGGTTGAAGACGTTTAGACAACATTTCATCAAAACGCTTCATCGCTTCAATAATCCCACAGTCAAAAATGGTGGCCTCGATCAAAATTATGTAAGTAATCACCATAGGTTTAAAGTTATCCTCCAGTAGCTTATCAAACACCTTCATAGAAAATCCAAGTTTCCCTTGATTTCTCATTCGATCTAGCACTCTGTTGGCTGAATCGATTTGATTCAACTTACAAAACCCGCTGAAGTATACTCATTTTTCAGATCGATCACTTCCAGCATTAACTTAATCTAAATCTCCATTGATGGGGGATGCTTGGGGGTGCCGAAGGGGCTTTTTAGACAGTGGAGATGGCAGCAGTAGAGAAGGCTGAAGAGCATAATGGAGATGACAGCGGTAGAGGAGGGTCGATATTGTTTGTGTTGGGGTAGCGGGATTATATGGAACCTCCGTGAGCAGCATCGTCATCATTGAACCACCACAGAACACCCACGACGACTTATTCTCCCTCCTCCGACGACATCCTTTGCAAAAACCCTAATTCAGCCTCCCTTCTAGGGTTATCTTTGAGAACGTAATACACCTGAGGCGGTGGGAAGATGTTAAGTAATCGGAGTAGACATAGAGGAGGAAAGAGGCGACGGTGGATTTCAGATTCATACACACACATATCGATTTCAAAAACGAAAACATACACATACAAATCGATTTTTGAGCATTGTGTTTATTCTTGAGCACTGTGTGTTCTTGAGCACTTGTTCTTTGCACTGTGTGTTTAGAATTAAAAACCAAAAAAAAAATCTGGAGAAATTGAGAGTAGGTGTGTGTGAGTGTATTACCATGTGTGTTTAGAGAGAGAGAGAGGTGGGTCATCTGTTATTTTTTTATTGTTAAAATGAATAAATAAATATTAAATTTTAAAAAAAATGAAACAAAAATGAAAAATAAATATCCCAAGGGTATTATAGTTATTCCAATTTTCGGAGGGACTATTTTCACTCCAAAAGGACCATCAATCCAAAAAATTCGAGATTTAAACTAAAACCCCAAAAATTTGCATACACAAGACCATTTTCTGCAATTTTTTTTATTTTTTATTTTATTTTATTTTATTTTATTTTATTTTTAATAAAAAAGATGAGTTAGATTACTCGATTTCTAGTGTAATACGACTAATCTGGGTTGTTCTAGTCTTCTAGAAAAACGGCATATATTTAAAAGTTCTTTTAACACCCACCGGTAATTACTCCACCATATACCGGAAAGTCACACGCCAACAAAGTATTTCTCCGTCGTCTCTGCCGCCACCATCTATCACTGCTGCTATATCCACTGCCATGGCGATGGCGCCGGCGCACACGCTAAATCTATGTGGCGTTCTCTCAGAGTCGAAGCGTATTGTAAACGCTCACTCACGCCACTTCCTCGCCTTATCAGTCCTCTTTCTCCTCCCTCTGTCCTGCTCTATCGTCATCTACCCTACCCTCTACCTCTCCAATCCCCGAGATCACTTCGTTTCCAGCGTCGGCGATTACACCTTCAAGTCTCCAGAAACCCTAATTTTCCCTCTCATCTACACCATCGTCGTCTATCTTCTCTCAATCTGTGCCCTAGCCACAATTACCCACAGCACATACCATGGTTTCTATGGTAGACCCGTGAAATTCTTCCCATCTCTCAAATCGATAATCTTCTCGTTCTTCCCTCTCGTTTTGACGACAATTGCAGCTAAGTTTTTTCTCTTTCTCATCTCGCTGAGTTTCTTTATGTTCGCTTTTGTAATTGTCAAGTTAGCGGAAAACCTAGGGTTTACAGTCGACTACAATTCGAGTAATTTCCTATGGTTTTGCGCTTTTCTCGCTGTAGCTTTGGGTCTGGTTATGCTTTATTTCCAAGTGATTTGGGGATTGGCTCCTGTGATTGCTGTCACCGAATCGAAATGGGGTTTTGAGCCGTTGTGGAGAAGCTCGTATTTGGTGAACGGGATGAAGTCTGTTTCGTTGTCATTGATCCTTGTTTTTGGGGTTTTAATCGGGGTTTGGGTGTGGATGACTACGAACAGTGTGTTGGGTTTTGCCATTGTTGAAGATTGGAATATCTGGGATTTCGTGTTGCAGACGATTATCAGTTCTAGTTTCTTAAGCTTTTTGACAATATTTTTGCTTCACTATACCGCTGCAAATACTGTGTTGTATATGTATTGTAAAGCTTTACATGGTGAATTAGCGATTGAAATTGCTGAGGAGTTTGCTCGTGAGTATATTAGTCTTCCCTTTGATGAAGACAAGATTCCTCATATTGTTACTGTTGTCTCAGTTTGATGATTGCGGTTAGTGTGCTCTTTCTCAAAGCTTGTTACAGGGTTATTGTTATGGTTTATGTAATATATTTATTTGATGTCTGTGTATAAAAATCTTTAAATGCTGTATGATTGATATGAGTGTGTGATGAATCTGTCAGATAATCTTTTGATATACCCTAAAAATTTGTCCTCAATATCAAACTATGTTATGGGATTCTTACAAAACATTATATTAGAATATTTTACGTTCCCAAAAACCGTTAATTTCCAATTCACAAAAGTTTGTGGTTTGCAACTAAAATAATAAAGTTGTTTTTACCGAACCATTCTCACATTTTATGGTTCTTAAATCAATCGAGAGGCTTTATTAGGGATTTGGTGGTTTTTTACGGTGTTCACGAGGGTTACATTTTGTTACCTAAATGTTAGGGGGTGAGCATAATAACCAAAAAACCGAACCATAACCAAATTAACCGATATAACCGAACCATAATAACCGAACCGTTTTAAAAACCGTTGGTTCGGTTTCTAATTTTTTTTAACCAATAACAAACGGTTCGGTTATGGTTTTATAGGTTAACCGAATCATTATTAACCGAACCGGTAACTTTATATTTTAATGCATAAAAGTTATGGATTATATATATAAAATAATATAGTCAAACTTATTTAAGACCCATTAAATTTTCAAAATATAATTCATTAATCCTCACTTATCAGGAGACGAACGTGCAATCAAACCATTAAATGATGATTATGCAGACACACAATTTTCCAATCATGCATTGAGTTTGATTATTGACTAATGTTGTAATTCTTAATCGGCTAATTCTATAATTTGTAAATATTATTCACAATTAGTTTAATCTTCACACCCATAATCCTAATCGGAGGTTTCTCACGCCGTTAATCCTAATCAAAGATTGTTTTGACTTTATAGTTCTATTCGAATGATTTTTTAATTTATAATCCAAACTTCTAGTTAAGTTAAGTTTTTGGTTGTTCTTCACTTTGTGATATATTAAGAAAGTTTTTTTTTTTAATTTTTTTTTATTTACTGCTTTTTACTTAATCACATTGAATGCATATAAGTGATTGTTTTCTTATTCAGATAACACATAATATAAATGTTTAGCTATTTTGTTGTATGTGTTATCTCACTGTAACTATAAAATATACACATTTTATTATATTACTATAAGCTAGCTTACAAACATTGGTGTTGAGGACTTTTTGTATTCTCTTTTCATTTTTTATGTCACTATACTTTCGTCATTTATATTATTTTGAACATTATGGTTAACCAATATTAACCATTAACCAAAATCGTTAACCGACAAAAACTATTAAGCATAACCAATATTAACCATACTCAATGGTTACCAAAATGCATTAACCAATCATAATGGTTATGGTTCGGTTTGGACAAATAACCGAACCAAACCGCCCCATACACACCCATAGTAAATGTAACATGATTTACAGTAATATGGCCTAAAAAAACTTAAACAAGAATTATGCAACACATTTGTCATATCTAGAGACTAGAGGTTCATTTGATCAGAAAAGGCATGTTTTATGTTCCATATAGTTACGGTGGCTCTGAAACGGAAGTAGGGTGATTTGTTACCATGTTTGATCATAACATTTTTTATGCTGGTAGGGGCAAAATTATATTGCATGTTACCATATCATTTTTGGTGTCACATCCTCATCTTAGTTATACATGGATGTTATAACACTGAAGGTGGAAATAAACAACACCAAATAATATGTGATAATACTTCTTATTTTTTATTTTATTTTAAAATTTTTCTTTTTTTGATGTTTTTAATTTGTTTTTTTATTTGATATTTCCAATTTGTTTTTTTATTTATGTCATAATATTTATAATTATCATATTAAATGAAATCATAAATTAAAAATAACTAAAGATAAAATTTTAATAAATCCTACACTAAACATATCATTAAGAAAATTACAACAAAATACAAAAACATTTAAAAACCTAAAAAACAATAAAAGATGAGGAAAAATACATTTTTGTTTTGAAAGTGAGAAATCAAGGTAGTTTGAAAAAAATAAGTGAAAAATGAAGGTATTTTGTGTAAAAATAAAGTGAATATGCATTTATTTACAGGTGAATAAATTTGAAAAATATATTTTTTTTTAAATTATTTTAACTTTTTGACCATTCCGGTCAAAATTTTGACCGTTGAGTGAATTAACACGGTTGTCTTTCATTACCGTGCCAACACCAAATAACACGCACCTAGGGAGGTGTTCAAGGCGTTATGGCGCCGTTACTAGGGTGTCACGTTGGAATAACGCGTATGGACGTTGCATATGCCTACTGTTCTTAAGAAGTTTCTAAAGGTTTATTTGACAGGCAAACTATGAGATGTTTTTGCCCGTTATGAGAAAATAGATCATGTTTACATTAATTATAAACTAGGTTATAACTCTACGGTTACAAAATTATTAAATTATTTTAAATAAATTATTAAACATAAGAGTTTTGTTGCATTATATCACATAAAATAGGAAATATTGATTACTTTATATTATTTTCAATTCTCAAACAATATATTCTACCCTTAAATCTTAATTCTTATTTTTTTGTTTAAAAGATTACAATAATCTTTTATTATAATCACCACATTTGTTTTAGAGAAAATTATAAATTTAACCAAAATGTTAATTATGTTGTGGAAAATAGCCAAAGAGAAAAAAACAAATTACATTTTTAGAATCGCAGATGGATTAAGCACATTTGCGATGTTGAAAAAACATCTGCAAACCTAGCTTTGGATAGGTATGAAAACGATTTTTTTTTGCTTCATTTGTCACTCTTTTTTGCTGGAAAACTCTTTCTGGGAAACGATTTTTTAGCCCATCTACGATTATAGACGATTTCATGAAACTAAATTGATATTTTTTTTGTAAAACTTTATATACAATAAGGTTGTTTCGTAGTTAAACCTTATTAATTTCGTAGTCAAAATAAAAAAAATAAATTACAAAAAAAAAAAAAACACAAAATCGCAGTTGAAATGGAGAGGAAATCGCAGCGATTTTAAGGGGGCAAAGGAGGTATTTATTTCGTAAAAAAAAGACATTTGCGAACGTACAAGTCGCTAAAACACATACATGATTTAGTTACTTGTACGTTCACAAATTACTTGCCAAAATCGCAGATAAGCTTAATCCATCTGCGATTTTAATGGCTAAAAATGCAATTTTGGTTTTTTCGCCTATTTTCCACAAAGTAATTAACATTTTTGCCTAAATTTCCAATTTTCTCTTTATTTTATTCTAATATGCAAAGTATTTTTTATAGAAATACCCTATGTATTTTACCCCAATGCCTAAATAAACTCTTATATTTATTCTATGTATAATTTAACCATTATTAATATCATTTTATCCCATTTAATGCTTTATAACTGGTTGCCAAAGGGCAACCAGTAACATACCCCAATGCTACAAAATAAATAAATAAATAAAAATAATGTTGACGATTTTACCCTTGTTGTTGATTTGAGTTTTTAACACACCAAACAACCACCATAAATTGAACAATAACATGTTTTTGTCCAAAAAAAAAACCATCCATGTCATTCCAACTTTTGCCGTTTTGATGGTTCCCCTGAAACACAATTTGTGTTTCTAGGCACTTTAACCCACACTTCGCTATCTTCATTGACTTTATGTTCATGGACAACCTTGTTAAACTTTCTTGTTGACTTGAGTTGGGAGGGTTCATGGTGAGAAGGATTTGAGGGTTTTATACGAACTCCACCGGTGAATGGAGAACTCTTGTGATTTTTGATGACTAAGCAACATCTAATTTCAGTTGTACTGCCATATGTCCAGGACTGGTTCAATTCTTTTGGCTCAAGCTTCCGTATTTTTTAGTCTTTCTTTTGCAGAAGTAGTGGCCATAGTGCCCTGTCAGTTATTATTAATTATTATGCATTTAGTTGAGATAATCGATAGGTTGTTATTTCCTTTCAGTCATGTGTTTAGCTTAAGTAGTCTGTTCTGTTCTTGTTTTTATGCGTGTGAAATAAACAATCATTAAGCATCAATCCTTGTCTCTCTTTATTCTCAAATACGTGTGATATTCTTGCTGAATCCCCACTTAAAAGTTAACAAGTGGTATCAGAGCTTCTCGTTGCAGTTCAGTATGTCGGAGTTCCATGCAATCGATGGAGTGAAGAAATTGGGCAACAACAACTACAACATGTGGTCGACATGTATGAGTTCGTATCTCTTAGGCCAGGACCTATGGGATGTGGTTGATGGACCAAACACCATGGAACCCAGAATTGATACCAACGGGGTTGTTCATAAGTGGAAAGCGAAGACATGGAAAGCATTGTTTATCATTAAAACAACAATTGAGGAGGAGCTGCTAGAACATATTCGAGATCTCAACACACCGAAGGAGGCATGGGATGCTCTAAAAGTATTATTCTAAAAAAAGAATGATACCAAATTGTAGATGTTGGAGAACGAATTACTGTCTGCGTCCCAAAATGATCTCACGATTCCTCAATTTTTCCATAAAGTGAAAACTCTTTGTAGAGAGATTGGAGAGCTTGACCCGGAAGCAAAAATAGGTGAACCACGCATGAGGAAAATTATAATTCATGGTCTTAAAGCAGAATTCAGAAGCTTTGTAGCGACAATTCAAGGTTGGCCTACCCAACCTTCTCTTGGAGAAATTGAAAATCTATTAGCAGGTCAAGAAGCACTTGCAAAATAGATGAAAAACATGTTTACTAGACCTAGCGGTGTGCTAGTAGATTCAAACCCCAAGCAAGAGGCCGAGGCGTTATACGTGGGTAAAGGAAAGGGACGATCACGCTCAAACCATCGTCAGGGATCCAATCATGCGTATGAGAAGAACAAGGATCAACGCGAGAAGAATTCCAAGGAGGTAGATCGGGGAGACAACAAGGATAATAATCATGAAAGACATCATCGGAGGATATTTCCGTATAACTGCCATAATTGTGGAAGAAGGGGTCATATGGAGAGGTATTGTAGAAGTCCTAATGATGTGCACAAAAGTACCCACTAATTTTAATATTTATAACCTAACAAACTTAGACTATCTATGCACTTATAGGCAGTGTACCTAGTCAGATTACAGTATAGCTTAGGTAAGTCGGGTGTCGATCACAGGGAACGGTGTTCTAATTAATTTACTTACTATTAAATTAACCTAATTTATTAACAAATTTAATAAAGGGTTTTATCTGATTTTACAAGATCAGATGAACTTAAATCCAATTCAATAAGTAAAAACACACACTCTTGTTTAGATTGAATCCACTTTTCCCTTATGGCTAGCTAACAATTACGGATTACTAAGTTGGTTTTTAATTTTATTAGTAATTTAGTTCTATCTTACCAATATTTAACTAATTCATGTCAAACCATGTATGTTCACACATAATTAAACACATAACCAATTATAGTTGAAAATATGCTATATAAGATTTGTTGTGTAAACGCAATTATGATCACAATTCTCGTTCTCTAGCACAGCTAAACTTTATTTATTCTAATTATTAACTAAGATTGGTCAATCCTAGCTCTAACAATTCAATGTTCACTAAATTATTAGGTAAACAGGTTCATGCAGTTTAATGGTCACTAAGCTACACAGAACATGTAATTAAACAATTAGATAAACAAATATTAACATGCTAGGTCATACAAATCAAACACAAGCAAATTTTCACCAACTAAGCTTAATCCATAATCATATAACTATTCATAAGTTCAAAGCTTCATCTAGCTAAACAAGAGTAGCTAGATTCAGCTGCTCATTATAGTAATTAAACTAACACAGCTAAAACTAATGAAAGACATGTTCTAAAAATAAACCTTTACTTCTTTTGGTGTTGAAAACCCTCTTCCAGAGCCTTTCTTTCGTTCTTATTCGTCTTCTGGAACTCTTTCTCTTCTGCCACCAATCTCTCTTTTCGTAATAATCATCAGAACTTATATAATGCTTAAAAACTCGCGCCACGTCGTGGCCAGGTTGCGCCACGTCGTGGGCTTCAAGCAATCCGTATCCTTCAAGGAAATCCTCCGCATCGCGATGCTTATCTTCTGAACACCCATGCCACGTCGTGGGCTTCATCGCCACGTCGTGAAATTAGCTCTTATCGTGAATTTATTATTTTCTTGTCTTCCAAGCCTCCCATGTTCCCCATTTTGTCACCTTTGGTCCCTTTCTTCGAAAATCCTTTGTATTGACTGAAAATAACAATTTAAACTCATAAGTATCTTTATTCTAAACATATTATCAATTTATTAATAAAAATGTACTTAAATACTGCCTAAAAATAAGTGTAAATATGGCAATATCAAAATACCCCACACTTAGGCTTTGCTTGCCCTCAAGCAAATTTCAACTTAATTCTTAATTACTAAAACTACACAGAACAATCCGACTCTAGTTCAGCCATTATGCCAAAACCTCAACGCATGCATTTGTGTCTAAAATTCTCCTAAAGTACCCCCCATACTTTAAATACTCACAATCTTCATAAACACTCACCCACTTTTTCCGAACAATGCTCATTTTATGCAACCCTCCGAATCCATCCGCAGAAAACCTCCCAACCTCAAGGTATTTTTAGTTGAGCAACCTAAGCATACATAAACTAGAATTACAATTTTTCGATACCACTATGGAGCTTTATTTGAATTCTTCATTTCTTTGACATTTGATCTTTAGTTTCTTTGAATTCACCACCTTTGTTTGATTTTTTTGGGTATCTTCAACTTTTTGGATTTCTTCAGAATTTTGATCTTTTGATCTTCCCTTTATTTGCTCCAAAATTCTTCAAACTTTACTCGTAATTCTCTTTTTTTTTTTTTTTTTTTTTCACATGTAACTCACTTTTTTTTTTCACTCAAAACCCTACATGCTTAAGCAGAGGCGCTCAACCTCAACCTTTATTGGTTAATGATAATAATTTTCCTGGATACATTTCAGGTTTAGGCTGCTAAACCTATTGCATCCCTCAGACCAAGCGGGGTTATGTTTTTGTTCCATGATTTCACTAAAATAAGGGAAGCCACAAATGCACTATAACGTGTATTGGCTCAACTAAACATTTGAACTTTCATCGGATCATCCCGCATAATACTAGCAATTATAGCTCAAATTATTAGTACTAGATTCAATTAATTTCAATTTTCCAAATTTTCTGGCAATTTACTAGCAATTTACTGTTTCTACCCCTACCCCACACTTATTTCATACAATGCCCTCATTGTATGTATAAAACAAATCAAAATTAAAGACAAGGGAGAAAAAGGAACAGACTCTCCTGGGATAGTGGCGTGAGCATCTCCAAAAGCGTGGACAAAGTACAATTGGACTTTCAAAAATCGAAACCCGGTGGAAAACTGGTTGAATACGTAAATAAACCACGAACCACACTCGAAACTTCAATTCGTCAAAGTGTGTATTTGTAAGGAAAAATGTGGCAATGATAAACTGGATCTCATCGTGATATGGGTTGACACCGCAAACACAAAAAAAACTAAACTACCAAAAATTTCAAGAGCGCCACGACGTGGCACAAGGAGTCCACGTCGTGGAAACTGAACCTCAGCAGAAAATGAGTTGTTTGTTGTATTTACTCTAGCAGCTTTGACCAATGACTAACTAGTTTCCGACGCTTCTATGCAAATATATTTCCCAACTATAACCTCTCTCCTAATAGACCCCACACTTATCTTGAATTGTGGTTCCGACTCACGACTGTTAGCTTCTTTGACTAGACAAACACGACTCGAAAGTTAACCTTCTATGCTCCTTAGAATTCCAACGCTAATCTGAAAAATGAGATCAACCCAACAGAAAAATAAAGTAACATAATAGTCTTAATAAAGTTTTACATCACATACTAAAGTTAAAAAAAACTACTCAAAAACAGAACAAATAAAATCAATCATCATCTTGATCTTGTGCTCCACTCGGCCCTGCTCTATCATCTTGTGGACGCCATAGCTCCTCCCATGTCGGAAAATAGGGATATTGTGGTGGCATAGAAGGTGGTCGGGTCACACCCAAATGTGAATAGATACCCTCAGTAAGCTGGGTATGGTAAATAGCATGACCTCGTAGATTATCCAAATATGTTCCCACCCGACTCTGAAAAGGGTCGGTGGGCACTCCTTGCACATACTGCGAAGCAGCACGCTCTCGTTCGACCTCACCTCTAACCCGCACATTCCGACGCCTCGGCCTAGCTGGTGGCTGCTGTCCCGGCTGCACTTCCTCCTGTTCGTCATCGATCGGTGGTATAACAAAGCGACCCCCGATATTCACCACCGCGCGCATCACACCCAAGACTTGAATGGTCAAGTCTGTGTCCGGGAATCGAGTGAGATTCCTCACAAAGTCAGGGTTCAAAATTTGATATGACCTAGCCAGGCGAGTAACCAAATGCCCCCCAGTAATCGGGCTCCCAGGCCTAGAATTGGCCGCTTTCTTCCCCATAAACCTTGCCAACATATAAGGCAGATCACAACAAACCCCCGGGGTAATAAGTGTCCATAAATAAAATAGATTCTGGATGGGGACCTTATCACCATGATGCTTGTGATTGATTGAAAACGTGATAAGGCGGTGCAAAAATCGGAACACAGGATTCCGTATTTGTGACTCACTCGAGTCACGAGTGTTGTACTCATGGTTAGAAATGCCCCGCCAAAACTGCACATCCAAAGTACCTGGAGTAAAATCCCGCACACATCCAAGCAAGAAAGGAATAAAAAATGGAGATTGCGTCTCCACTTCCGTATAGAGTCCCATACGCCAAGCAAACTCCCGAAGACTACACTCACGATATACACCTCCAAGACGAAACACAAGTGCCATATTGTAGGTGACATCAAGGGTGCGCTCTTCAAAACAAACGGTAGAAAAAAATTCTACCGACAATTCCCGGAACACGGGTTCTTGAATGGCGAATAGATTCCTCCACCCGTGACAAGTGAACGAAAATCGATCTCCAACATAAGTCTTCGACCAATAACGTTCCAGTTCCACTACCATTCCCACTCTACCCAGCCATCCCCAATCAATAATTGGGGCTATTGCAAACTCCCTATTGTATAACCATCCAAGTCGATTCTCGTAGGTTGTTAGCAACGGTCGGGGAATGTTTTGATATAGAGGATGTATGCTTGCTACATCTATCGGGCCCTCTTCCTGCTGGACAGCTCGTCGTGGTCCCATTTCTGCAAACAAGAGCAAAGCAAAGCAACAAACAAATAACACATTAAAACATATATAAAAGGGCCTGCCAGAAGTCACGACGTGGCCAGGTTGCGCCACGTCGTGGAGCTTGTCGAACCCAAATGCTGAATCGGACATGTTTACATGCGATTTCCATAAAAATAATTCTTGGGGTTTGTTCCTATGGACTTTTAAATAACATGGAAACTAAAATCGGACACTAGATTCAACCAATTTCGTGAATCATTCAAACCCTAATCACGACAACTTGAAATTGGAAGAAATAATTGCAAAATAATAAATAAAACACGTACCAAATGGAGTAATTAGCAAGATCTTGCAACGAATTTAGAAGTATAATAAGAAATTGGCAGTAGGGTCGTGATGTTCCCGTGAGTGCGGCAGTCTTCCAAGTGGGGGATAAGGGGTTTCTCGGTCAAAGGGTTTTAAGCGATTGGTCCCCCCCCTGATTTTTATTGGCCACGACGTGGCGGGCTTTGCCCACGTCGTGGACCTTAAATTTTCTCAGATCGCGAATTATAATTAAGCCCATGACGTGGCTGGCTATGCCCACGTCGTGAGAGCTGTCAGATGCCAAATTTTAATAATATTCATCTAATTGACTAATTTCTTTGCAAATATTTCATTATTTAAAGTCCCCTACAGCTATTTCTCTGCTTATTACCGGTTTTTAGATGATGAATTGATGTCTTTCCTAATTAAAAAGAAAATAAATAGAAAAAGAAAATTGCAAACCAAACTCGGGTTGCCTCCCGAGAAGCGCTTCTTTTTCTTGGAGTCTTGAGCTGGACTCCGTGCCTTCTACGTTGACTCTTCGGAAGAGTCTACCACCAGGATCTTTTGTTCCTTGAACCGCCGTTTATAAGCTTGAACTCTCCTTTTATACGCCTTCTTTGAATTTTCTTTTTTAGTTTTTCCATCTTCTTCATGCTTTCGTTTTGTGCCCTTTGTGTGTTCCTTGCTCTCCATAGCGTTCCCCTCTTTTTTCACCTCCAGCCTTGTTTCTTTTGAAGTGACTTCCTCTTCATCACTTGTCATTTCCTCGTCCTCTTCGCTCACCCAAGAAGGTGGGTTCTTGTAAGCTATGACTTCAATCAAATACGGAACAGATGCCCTGGGTTTTGTCCTCTTGGCTTGATGAACTACCTTTATCTCTTCTTCCATAAGCTTTTCCAACTCTTCTAGTTCATTCTCCTCATTAATCGTGAACACTTCTTCTTTATCTTCTTGAAAATCATTTCTTATCCCGAAGACTTCTTGTTCATCTCCAACCCTCAAAGTGAGCTTGGACTCGCGGATATCAACCAGGGCACCAGCAGTGTTAAGAAATGGCCGACCAAGGATTATCGGAACATCCGTGTCTTCTTTCATGTCCAAGACTACAAAATCTATTGGAAAAACAAATTTTCCGATTTTCACCAAAATATCCTCCGCTATGCCTCGGGGTTGTGTCACTGAACGGTTCGCCATGTGAATCTTCATCTTTGTAGCCTTCATCTTCTGAATCTCCAATTTTTGATAAAATGAAAAAGGCATTAGATTAATGCTAGCCCCGGAATCGGCTAAAGCATTAACCTTCATTTTATTCCCAAACTCGCATGGAAGAGTGAGGCGTCCAGGATCCCCCATCTTTTCTGGTGTTTCTCCCAACACAACTTTTGAAATTTGCTCACTTAGAATCACTGTAGACTGTTTCTTTAATTGCCTTCGCGTATCTATCAAGTCTTGCAGTAATTTCTGGTTCTCGGAAGCTTTGGATAAGGACTCAATAAAGGGAGTATTAATTGGAATCCCTTTCACATGCTTCACAAACTCTAAATGTTCCTTCTACAGTTGACTAAGTGCTGCACGGGTGGGAAATGGCATAGGTGGATGATAATCTGGAATAGACTCAACAGATTTTTGCTCAGACTTGCGCCACGTCGTGTCCAGAGGCGTGCCACGTCGTGGCGAGCCTGGTTCAGCATTCTTTCCATTTTCGATCCTTGATTTCTTGGGCTGCTGCGGTTGTTCTTCCAACGCCTCCAGGAACTCTGATATTGTATCTTCTTCAGTATCGATGGCCATTACGTGAGATTGGGCTTTTACTTCGGGATTCTTCGGGGACAATTTTTCATGGACTAAAGTGGCTAGTTGACCAAGTTGTACTTCAAGGTTGTGGATGGAGGCTTGCTGGTTCTTCATCAAGGTTTGTTGTTCCATGATAGTGGAATCCGTGGCATCATGTCTCTTCTCCGAAGCCTCCATAAACTTCATCAAAATGGTCTCTAGGTCGGGTTTCTTCTCGATTGGTGGCTGCTCCTTTTGGTAAAAGCCTCGACCTGTCTGCCTATACTTCTCTTCTTTTTGCTTTTTATACTCTTCATAGGGCAGCCACTCCTTCTTTGGTTTCCTCCAGTCGTCATCAAACTTATCCCCACTAGAGTAGCACACTTGAGCTTTTCTGTTCCCAGACTCATCCATATTGCAGTCCTTGGTCAAGTGTGGACCACTGCATCGCTCGCACCCCACTCTTATGGCATGTATCGACTGGTCCATTTGTGTTATCCGGCGATCCATGTTATTTAGCATGGCCATGACAGCTGCAATTTCTTCAGTTTGGGTCCCTCCACCGCCTTTACT
The DNA here is from genome assembly GCF_051521515.1 of Lactuca serriola. Classification (NCBI taxonomy): domain Eukaryota; kingdom Viridiplantae; phylum Streptophyta; class Magnoliopsida; order Asterales; family Asteraceae; genus Lactuca; species Lactuca serriola. Next base: position 18,197,960 of record NC_136411.1, read on the forward strand.
TCCGTCTTGCCTCGGGTTATGGTACTCGCGAGAGTGTTTCGCGAATTCTTCGATGAGCTCCTTGACCTCCCTTGGATTTTTCTTTGTCAACGGTCCTTGAGAATCAAGGAGTTGTCTTGTCATTACATTGACCCCATCATAAAAGATTGACATCTCTTGCTGCACATTTAGGTCATGTCGAGGGCAATTTCTGAGTAGGCCCTTGTACCGCTCCCATGCTTCGTATAGTGACTCCCCCGGTTGTTGCTCAAAGTTGGCTATCGCCTTCTTGAGTTTGGCTATCTTGGATGGCGGGCAGAACTGGTCCAGGAATTGCTCATGCATTTGAGCCCAAGTAGTGATTGTACCTGGTGGGAGTGCTTTTAACCACTCCTTAGCAGCTCCTTTGAAAGTGATAGGAAGCATCCTAAGCAAGACTGTATTTCTTGTGACATTTGGGACATTGAAGTAATCAGCAATGTCGTTGACTTCGTCTAGATGCTTAAAAGCATCCTCATGATCCTTCCCGAAAAATGGGATGTCCTTCAGTGCTGTCAATATGTGTCCCTTTAGTTCGAATGTGGCAGTGGCAGGAATTGCGGGTTGGACTAACCCAGGACCCATGTCATCTCGGATCCGCTTTTTGTATGCTCCCATGGACATTTCTTCAATCGCTGCCATCTCGTTCCTTGGCTCGTTCTCGGGTTCACTTGTGTGTTCTTCAAATTCTGGCTCGGTATCGCTTTCGGACTCGGTTTGCACGGGTGTGTGTTCCAAATGCTCAAAATTGCTCTTGTGCTTCGCTGATGAGCTGGACTCTCCTGTTCTTCTTTCCCGACTTCCTAGAAAAGGCTGACTTCAATTCTTGCAAGGGCGTCTTTTTCTTGTGAAGTGCAGATTCGGGGTCTTCCAGTGGTGGCACCAAGTGTGTGTTTGAGCTTCTGGTCATGAACTCCTGCAACTTGCTAAACTAAAACGTAAAACTGAACTAAAATAAGAAAAACTAACTACCAAATAAAAAAAAAATTTAAAAATTTTGCCTGTCCACGTCGTGGCAAGTATGTGGCCACGTCGTGGACTCTGTAAAAATTTTTATTTTTGCTGAAAAATTAACTTTTTGTGGCTGTGATCCCACAAGAAGGATCGATTAATTTAATGCAAATAATTAAACTAACAACTAAGCCGTTCCCCGGCAACGGCGTCAAAAACTTGATGTGCACAAAAGTACCCACTAATTTTAATATTTATAACCTAACAAACTTAGACTATCTATGCACTTATAGGCAGTGTACCTAGTCAGATTACAGTATAGCTTAGGTAAGTCGGGTGTCGATCACAGGGAACGGTGTTCTAATTAATTTACTTACTATTAAATTAACCTAATTTATTAACAAATTTAATAAAGGGTTTTATCTGATTTTACAAGATCAGATGAACTTAAATCCAATTCAATAAGTAAAAACACACACTCTTGTTTAGATTGAATCCACTTTTCCCTTATGGCTAGCTAACAATTACGGATTACTAAGTTGGTTTTTAATTTTATTAGTAATTTAGTTCTATCTTACCAATATTTAACTAATTCATGTCAAACCATGTATGTTCACACATAATTAAACACATAACCAATTATAGTTGAAAATATGCTATATAAGATTTGTTGTGTAAACGCAATTATGATCACAATTCTCGTTCTCTAGCACAGCTAAACTTTATTTATTCTAATTATTAACTAAGATTGGTCAATCCTAGCTCTAACAATTCAATGTTCACTAAATTATTAGGTAAACAGGTTCATGCAGTTTAATGGTCACTAAGCTACACAGAACATGTAATTAAACAATTAGATAAACAAATATTAACATGCTAGGTCATACAAATCAAACACAAGCAAATTTTCACCAACTAAGCTTAATCCATAATCATATAACTATTCATAAGTTCAAAGCTTCATCTAGCTAAACAAGAGTAGCTAGATTCAGCTGCTCATTATAGTAATTAAACTAACACAGCTAAAACTAATGAAAGACATGTTCTAAAAATAAACCTTTACTTCTTTTGGTGTTGAAAACCCTCTTCCAGAGCCTTTCTTTCGTTCTTATTCGTCTTCTGGAACTCTTTCTCTTCTGCCACCAATCTCTCTTTTCGTAATAATCATCAGAACTTATATAATGCTTAAAAACTCGCGCCACGTCGTGGCCAGGTTGCGCCACGTCGTGGGCTTCAAGCAATCCGTATCCTTCAAGGAAATCCTCCGCGTCGCGATGCTTATCTTCTAAACACCCATGCCACGTCGTGGGCTTCATCGCCACGTCGTGAAATTAGCTCTTATCGCGAATTTATTATTTTCTTGTCTTCCAAGCCTCCCATGTTCCCCATTTTGTCACCTTTGGTCCCTTTCTTCGAAAATCCTTTGTATTGACTGAAAATAACAATTTAAACTCATAAGTATCTTTATTCTAAACATATTATCAATTTATTAATAAAAATGTACTTAAATACTGCCTAAAAATAAGTGTAAATATGGCAATATCACCTAAAGAAGAAGGGAATGCAGCGGATGCTGTTCCACAAGAAGAAGTCTGGGAAGGTGAAGCCCTCATGGCCCAAGTTGTAGAGGGAGCCCAGTTACAAACAGGCTCTAAAGCCCAACACCAGAAAAAGAACAAAAGTGTTGCCCTAGTTGTCTCAGTAGAAAAACATTCAAGTTCCTTGGATGAGTGGATAGTTGATTCAGGGTGTACAAACCACATGACCGGTGAACTAAATCATTTTACAAATCCAACTGATTATGAAGGAAGCAAGGTGGTGGTCATTGCGGAAGATTCAAGATACAAGATTGCTCATGTGGGTGAAGTCACTCTTCCAGCTGATTCAAATAACCACGAGGTTACCCTCAAAAACGTGTTTCACGTACCAGGGATGGGAAAGAATTTGTTTTCTGTTCCTTAGGTGACATCCTTTGGAAAATATGTACTGTTTGGGCCAAAATCCATACAAATATTTGATGAATTTGAGACCAAATCAAAGCCGATAATAAGCGGGTGTCGTCGTGACTCAGTATATGTGTTGTCGGCTGAAACGACATATGTTGATCGCATAAGAGGGAGTCCAAACGCGGATATGTGGCACTCAAGGCTTGGTCATGTAAGTTATGACAATCTTGGCTTGATGATGAACAAGAAACTTGTTGTAGGTCTAACACAATTAAGTATTCCAAAAGGCTTTGTTTGTTCCGGGTGCCAATTTGGCAAAACACACTTGCAGAATTTCCATCATTCAAGCTTCAAAACCAAAGAACCATTAGAACTAGTACATTATGATGTGTTCGGACCCATGAAGTGCACATCTATAAGAGGTATGAAGTATCTAATTACGTTTATTGACGACTTTTCAAGGTTTCTTTGGGTTGGATTCATGAAAGAAAAAAGTGAAGCTCTAACCAAGTTTAAAGACTTTAAGTTGGAGGCTGAAAAGTTAACAGGTAAATCAGTAAGGGTTCTTCGCTCAGACAATGGTGGAGAGTATCTCTCCCAGGAGTTCACCACATTTCTGAATGAGTGTAAAATTTGAAGGCAATTAACATGTGCAAATACCCCCCCCCCCAGTAGAATGGAGTCTCAGAAAGAAAGAACAGACACCTGGTAGAAATATGTGGCAGCTTGATGCATTAAAAAAAATGTACCTGGGTACCTGTGGGCTGAAGCAATGCATACTTCAGCTTTCTTGATTAATCGAATTCCTCAACAAAGCATGGCCTACATGTCGCCATATGAAAAATTGTTCAAGAATAAGCCTAATGTGAGCTTCCTCTGTGTTTTTGGTTGCATATGTTTTGTGTTTGTTCCCAGTAACCAACGACACAAGTTGGAGAAGAAGGCAACTAAATGTGTTTTTGTTGGTTATGATAATGAGAAAAAGGGATGGCGTTGTTATGATCCGGTAACCAGAAAGTGTATGGTGTCCCGTAATGTCGTGTTTGATGAAACTTCATCATGGTGGCATGAAGTTAAAGAGACCGACCAAAATGTGCTTTAACTGGATGATACAGAAAATAAAATAATTGTTCTGCTACCTGGTATGCTCTCAACTGAAGTTGAAATTGATAGTACAGGTGATGAAGCAAGTATGGGGGATGAAGTACTAGAGGGAGGAACGAGTCAAAACTCTTGGCAATCAGGAATGTTTACAAGTAATACAGGAAATAGTGGAGAACTACGATGCTCTACAAGAATAAAGAGACCAAATCAGAAGTATGCTCACGTGGCCACACTGGTTGATGATGTAAGAAGAATCGTTTGAGGAAGCTAATGTGAAACAGGAATGGAGACTTGCCATGAAGGATAAAATTGATGCCTTGAAGAGAAATGAAACCTGGGACCTTGTGCCGAAGCCAGTAGACACCAAACCCATTTCCTGTAAATGGGTGTTTAAATTGAAGTTGAAAACTGATGGGTCTATAGAGAGGTATAAAGCACGACTTGTGGCTCGAGGGTTTACGCAACAGGCTAGTTTGGATTACGAAGAAACTTTCAGCCCAGTCGCTAAACTCACTTCGGTACGTGTTCTGTTAGCTGTAGTAGCTCATAAAGGGGGGTTATTACATCAAATGGATGTGAATAACGCCTTCCTGTATGGAACTTTGGACCATGTAATATACATGAACCAACCTTTGGGCTTTGAAAGTTCAATTCATCCTGATTATGTTTGCAAATTAAATAAATCAATATATGGTTTAAAGCAGTCTCCTAGGTCATGGTTTGGGAAAATATCTGAATTTTTAGTGCATAATGGGTTCGTAAGCAGCAATTCAGATGCAAGTCTGTTTGTGAAAAGTTGTAGATCAAAAGTGGTTGTGGTACTTGTGTATGTAGACGATCTTATAATTACAGGAGACTATGAAGAAGTTATAGTTCAGCTTAAGGTGAATCTGTGTGCAAGGTTTCGTATGAAAGACCTTGGGTTACTGAAGCGTTTTCTTGGGCTAGAGCTGAAGTATAAAGAGGAAGGAGAACTTGTGCTTCATCAAGAAAGGTACACCATAGAGCTTCTTGAAAATTTTGGAATGCTAGACTCAAAGCCATCTGTAACACCAATGGATCCGAATGTTAAACTCCATCAGTTTGAAGGAAGAGAACTAGAAGATGCAACAATGTATAGAAAGGTTGTGGGTAGCTTAATCTACCTGACTCTAACACGTCCCGACTTAGCTTTTTCTGTTGGAGTACTCAGCAGGTTTATGCAAAAACCTAGAAGGCCTCATTTGCATGCTGTAAGGAGAGTGTTATGTTATGTGAAAGCTGCCATTATGCTTGAAATATCGTTTAAGAAGGAGACAAGCCTCAAGCTTGAAGGATTATGTGATGCAGATTATGGTGGAGATCCAACCTCATGTCGATCAACGACTGGGTATGTTTTTATGCTTGGTAAAGGGGTTGTTTCTGATGGGTTTTAGGCATAAGAACAATCCTATGTGCTCATACAAACCCTAATGCTTGGATCTAGGTTTCTCTATTGTACATGCTTTGAATCCAAGACTAATAAACTTAGATCTAACATATTATGAACTGAATTAGGGTTTAGAGAATTACCTTTGATTGTTATATAGCAATAACAATCAATTCCTTGCTTGGATTGGCCTTAGAAAGCTTAGTGCCTCAAGTGCTGCACCTCTAATGGAGTCACAAACACTATATACAACTTGGATGAAGAGGAGAAGAAGAGAGGCTGCCCAAAAATGACTAGAAACCCTAGAGGATCAGTTGTCACCGTTTTTGGAGCCTAAGGGGTCCTTTATATACTTGTGTGGGCTGCTAGGGTTTCAGTCAAAACCCTAATGGACAGCTTAAACTCTAAGCAGCCCATGGAACCTTCTGGATAAGGCCATGGACGAAAATATGATGGGCTTCCATCATAATTTCGTTCACCCCTTATTCCTTTAGCATTCCTTAGCCCAATAACTCAATTATCCAATAATTTTAGTCCAGTCCCCTAAGTTTAATTAATCTCTTTTAGCTACAAAATTAATTCTTAATTAATTCTTGACTAATATTAATTAAACAATATGATTTCTCCTTTAATATATTATTCTCATAATATATTAATAAATCATATTTAAACCTCTCTCTCCTTAATTCATCCTACATATTGCTATGGTGAAGGCAACCCAAAAGGACCATGCTCATAATCGGGTCAAGTACATACCAAAATAGTTATGGACTTAGACACTAATCCAACAGTTTCATGGTGCAGCAAGTTACAACCAACAATGTCCCTATCGACCACAGAAGCAGAATATAGATCAACAGCTATGGCTACACAAGAATGCACTTGGTTGAAGCTGATGTTGTTTGAGCTGAAGCTAGAAGTTAAAGACAAAGTAATACTTCATTGTGATAATATGTCATCCATACAGCTTTCCAATAATCCTACATTTCATGCTCGTTCTAAACACATTGAGCTCCAATACCATTATGTTCGTGAGAAAGTACTGTTGGGGGAAATTGATTTGGTGTATGTAAACACCAAGAAGCGAGTAGCTGATATGCTTACAAAAGGGTTGTCCAACCCATGTTTAACAGAGTTTAGCTCAAAATTGGGGATGAAGAAGCATGATGTTGAGAGGGAGTTTGATAACTAAGCAACATCTAATTCCAGTTGTACTGCCACATGTCCAGGACTGGTTCAATTCTTTTGGCTCAAGCTTCCTTATTTTTAGTCTTTCTTTTGCAGGAGTAGTGGCCATAGTTCCCTGTCAGTTATTTCCTATTATTATGCATTTTGTTGAGATAGTGGATAGGTTGTTATTTCCTTTCGGTCATGTGTTCAGCTTAAATAGTCTATTATGTTCTTATTTTTATGCGTGTGAAATAACCAATCATTAAGAAGCAATCCTTGTCTCTCTTTATTCTCAAATATGTGTGGTATTGTTGCTGAATCCCCACTTAAAAGTTTACAATTTTTGTACCCCGGATGAATCAGGGGTTCGTTTCGTTAACAGTAGAATCATTAAGATATCCATCTTTTTCGTTGTCGTCTTCTTGACTAGACTAATTGTTCATATATGAGGAATTGTGATTTGAAAACCTGGAATCAAAATCAAGAGTATGATTGGTGGAACTAGCTGCTAACGCTACCAGATTTTCCACGGCCGGATTCAAGTTCTAATGATCCGAAACAGGGGTTGCGTTGTTGATTTCCAGATTGGTCGAATTATTGTTACCCTGTTAGAAATTGGGTCCATTTTCCATGGCCTTCATGGCTTCAAAATAGAACCACGACGAGAAGAATCGACCACCGGGGAACAACGACGTTGTTGCTTCTCGGTGTCGTGGAACTGGGGGAGCTTCTCCATCTTGTGGCGACACTAGGCGAGGTCTTCGGCGGGGTTACATCCGTGCCACTCAAAGAAGGAACATATTCTTCCTCTTCAGACTCATCATCTGTGCCATTCAAACCGTCCATATACACTTCAACTAATTGATGGGAAGTTGAAAACATAGTTGTTGGTTACGGCTTCCTTAAACAATAAATGCAAACAACAAAATAAGAATGGGGATAGGGGAACTCATGTGTTCGACAAACAGATTAAATGAAATAGATTTAGTAATTACCTTTCTTTCGTGAAGCTTCCCTTGATCCACAAAGCTTTTCGCTCCTGCCCAGTTCAATATGTTCAATGGCAGCCTACAAATGACGAAGGGTATTCCCGTACAATTATAATAATGTGCCTAGGGTTTACCGGTAAATTAGAGAGGATAGACGGTTTAGATATTAATAATGGTTAAATTGTACATAAAAGAGATATAAGGGTTTATTCAGGCAGTGGGGTAAAATACATAGGGTTTTACTATGATTTTCCTTTTTTTAATATGTTTTTTTTATTAATTTGATTATACATGTAAAGTGATTTAATGCGTTATAAACGGAAGGTAGATCAAAATCCTTTTATCAAGATGAACATTATACTTTAAAAAACATTAAAACGTAAAAGAAAATGAATTTTAGGTTGCTAATATAGTGATACGTGGAAAACAAAAATTATTCTTTTATTAATATAGAGACTATTCTTTTATTAATATAGGAAGATAAGAATAAACAAGTTAAGGAGCTTGGTTTAGTAAGTTCCCTTAATTTTTAAGATTTGAATGTTTTCACTAGGAACATACCTTGTTCTATTTGAATTCATTCAATCCTTTTGTTCGTATCTTTAGGGAAAATAATCCAACATAATCTATATGAAGTCATTCAACCAAAAGGACATTCCTGCCGATGATCAATTGATCATGATCAAAATACTCATAAAGCGTATGGAGTTATGGGAAATCTTATGCAAACATTCCAAAAGAGGATGGTCATTTATTATCAACATAATTGGATGTGTCATCATCTCATCATCATCATTGTTGAAAGTAAATTTAAAGAAGCTTTTTTTTATTGCACGAATCTTAGTGAGTGAGATGAAAATTTTTCATTCCCTGTCTAATATTGCAATTTTGTGTCATGATGGAGGGTTTTAAGATGTTAAGGTGAGCTACATAGGAGGTTTTGGGATCCTTTTTAATTTTTCCTCGGTTGAACCTCATGATATAATTTTTATCATCCAATGACTATAAGTGAGTGGTTTTTGAACCTTCAACCATGGGAATAGGTCGATCTTGTCTACTTTTTCCATTCACCCTTATGTTCCCTTAACAAAATATACCATATGAAGGATAGGCTAATAATGTAGAATACAAAGAAAGCATCGATGCCTACTACCTTGAGAGTTGACTTTTGGGCACTCTATACCGGCACCAGATGCTCGATGTTGATTAAATGAACAAAATTTACTATAATAGTTGATAAAAAGTTAAAAAGTGACGAACATGTGATGAGTTCAATATGATCTCCGTTAAAAGGTATGAATAAACACTTGGGTTATTGTCACTATAGCCCACCAATCTTTGGTATAATGGCTTAAATGGTCGCTCGTGACTTTTTTTTTTGTCTTTAAAGGGTATCAACTTGTATTTTACCGGTCATTTTGGTACTTTTACCCATATTAGAATGTAACACTGCTTTGTCAAGTGCCAAGTAAGCATGTGAGTCAACAATATCCCCAAAATCTTAAAAACCTGCAACAACTACAATCAAACATGGTGTCAAACTCCTCTAAAAATCTATACCCACAAGTCGACCAATCAAACCCAGATTCATATTCCTTATTTTCATCATCAAATCCTTCAAATCCATCCATGTACTCGTCACTCGAGACCAAAGATCTCGCTAAGAAACTGTTCCCAGACAATATTCAGGCATGAACAATTCAACCGCCGCACCCATATCCCAATTCAAATATTCCATTTCAGTAATCATGAACTTCACCAGACTTCGAATCGCTTTCATGGTGTGCTTGAGAGCTAATACGAAATCGGTTGGAGTCAATTTTGAGAAATGAAGGTTTTCGTGACGCGATAAAGGGCCACTCAAATTCAATCGCCTCTCGATCAATTTCTTGTCCCTTTCAGCTTCCTCCAATTTCTCCCTCAAAAACACAATATCATAATCTTTGAGCCGACTCTGGTTCTCTAGCTTCTTTCGTGTCAATGACCCACATCTCCTACCTCTTTCCTCTTGTATGCAAATCGCTGGCAATATAACGAACAATCTCGTCCCCTTCCCTGACCCTGTAACAAAAAATAGATTCAAAGCCACAAAACTATTAATTAGACCTAAACTTCACACTTCAGGAATTCAATTTCATCTCTAGAGTCATCAATTTCAAAATCAGAACTCAACAATCGGTTACGAATATGGAACAAACTTCTTCATACATTCACTGGAAGATGACTTACAGAACGAAAACGAAGAGAAGAGAAGCATGGAGGAGACGGAGTTGGAGTCAGCTGCGAGGTTATTCGAGAGCAGGAAGGTTCCACCATGGCGGAACCAGCTTAAACTTTGTGCTTTTGTCTTGAGTTTTATTTTGGGGATTCTGTTCACGTACATCGTTATGAAGCTTAATCTCATAGCCGGAACTATAAACTTCTGACCACAGAACACATCGTTTCACAACAGATCAAGGAGTAATAGAACCAGAGCACCATCAAATAACAACTGAACATCAACACCACCGGTACCTACCACTCCTACCACTCCAACCTCTGAAACATCCAAAACGAAGAAAGAGAATTACGCGTCGACTACTTCTTCATCCTGCGACACGACGTCGGAAATCGGCGCCGTTATGCGCTGCACTCACTGCACATCAAAGAAGACATCATAATGAAGAACGAGTTTGTTGGGTTTGAATATGTAACACGTGTTAGGGGTTGTTGACTATTTTAGTTAACTGAATGCCAAGTGGCATATCAAAATTGATGATTAGGAAGGGGTTCACTGGATGACCCCTTCATATTTTTGATAATGACCTTTTAAAATGGTAAAACACAAGTACGTACCCCTAAAAGCAAAAAAAAAGTCACGAGGGACCATTTAAACCAATATACGAAATATTGTTGGGCTATAGTGACAATAACCCTAAACACTTAACTATGTATATATACTAATATACATAATAGAGCTAAATTCGATAGGTACGATTAAATTCGAAAAATTAAAATTAATACTAAATTCAAGAAATTTACCAACCAAAATAAATTGGAAACATAACCAAAGAAATGACATATTTTGTCATTAAAACATAATCACACAAGTTACAAAATAAACCAAAATCGAATGAAATCGCAAATTCGAGTCTTAAACAGAGGAATTTGAGGATTGAGAGCTTTGTGATGATGCATCATGACCCTTCAAATATATATATATATATATATATATATATATATATATATATATATTTCTCCTCTGGGATAGAACTCAGGATCCCCTAGTTAGTTGTTAGATTAGAAACCACCGTTTAATCAAGTGGACTAGCCCCAACTTGTAGTTATCTGGATATTAAGTTGAGTTTGTTTTGGCTAGTTGTTTTTTCCCCCCTCACTTGTTATAAAGGCATCTCGAAGATTTTGTATATGCTCCAAATCCATAAGTAAATGATGTATTCATTTACTTGTTCGATTCGCCTTTTATCTCGATTATAACACATACTACCAAACAAACCTGAAAAATTGGTTTTCTAAGGGTTTATTTAAAAAAAAGAAGAAGAAGAAGAAGAAATTGGCTTAGGTTTTTCGCTTTAGGTAGATTTTATTGTTTTATGCACGACCCTATTAAACAAAAATTAATTTTTAACCAAGAGAATGGGTAGTAAACACGGAATTTTTTAACTTTACAGGAAAACATCATATTCCAATGGCCCTCCTTGTTTATTGTTTTAAGTAATAAAGTAGGTTTAGTTATCTTATCGCATCAAAATCATAAAATAGTCTTCGAATTTTATATTAAATCAAACCAATTGGTTTTCACTAAAAACATGAAGTAAAATTGTTATTCAAATTCCCACTCTACCTTAAACTAAATAATATGCTTAATCTAACATATATATTATAAAAAAAATTATGACTATTAAGAGTTAAGACGAACTAAAAGTAAATTATCCATTTTGGATAATGTTTATTAATAAAGAAATAATTTTTATTGTAAAAAACTTAGTAACATATATTCACCAAACAAACTTGCCAACCTGGCTGGATTGGCTCCCATTCCTTACCAAAAACATGCGGTCGTGGATAGATGCATGTGTTTAGTGATGTCCGGCAAATAATAACAAGGGGGTTTCTGTTTTGAATATGAGGAGGGTGGTTGTATAAATAATTATTATTATGTTGCATTCAAATATTTTATAATGGTAGCATGTATCGCGTTTCAAAATTTTGAATTGGTATAGGTCGAATATAACGATTTATAAGGCTAATATATTTTAGTTTGCACATATATTTGGTTATTATTATTATTTTTTACACATATGACCATTAAATTTGTTTATTTTGTTTACAAAATATTATTATAACCGGTTATTGTATGCTTAGCCGGTTTTCGGTATTCTTGGTAGCTCTGACGAAATAACGAGACTCGGATCATTGTCTCCGGTGAGTCTCCGGCCAACATGATTTTTCCGGTAAGTTGTAACATACACACAAGCAAGGTTCGACTCAAGAACACACACATCACGCCTAGATTTCAATTTTCAAATAAAAAAACACACACATTAGATATAGGTTTTTGAAATCGTTCAGAGCATCTTATTCTTGTTTAAGTTCTAAAATAATGTGTTTCTTAAGCCACTTGAACCATTGAGTGGCTCCAGCTAACCCATGATCTCGGACACAAGTCTACCTAAACTCGGCCGTACCTATAAATTGTTTTAAAAGAGAGAAATAATGATGAGCATCAAAAATCGCTTTCGTGTTATCTTCACAAGAAATCATAATTAACCCATAAATTGTGTTCATTAATGGCAGAAGCTCAATATAGGTGTATGTATGTGTGTTCATCCATGGAAGAAGGTATACCTCATGTTCATCTAACCAAACTTGGGTGTGGAATGTAGGAAAATTTAGGGTTTGTGGTGGAGATCTGGATACCAACTTGGATCGTGATATCACTTTCCGAACTGATATTTCTACCTTATGTATGGTTTACAAGAAATTCAGTATAGGATAATCCAAGTGGACACTTATGATTCTAGGCACAGAAATCGTAAGCCACTATGTTAGAGGATTCTGTGAAAGTATGATGAAAAAAGAGAGCTTAAGATCGTAACCCTCTTCTGAAGAGGAACAACTGTTAATATATTAAATGAAATTAGGGTTTCATTAGGGTTGGGCTGTCATTAGTTGCTTTGGAAGCAAGTCATGATAATCCGGATTTAATGAGGATTTAAGGTTACCAAAACTAACGAATTTCATTAGTTTTATCATAATCACCCCAGCCAGGGGCTTTGCCCCTTGGACCCCGCTAGGGGCTCTGCCCCTAGACCCCGCCAAAGGGGCACTACCCCTTTAGAAACCCCGGACCCAGGGGGCTGCCCCCGGACCCCCGACTAGTTGTCGAACCAGCTTCTAAATCAATTTTATACATGCGTGCACTCCGCACAACCTCATATATATATATATATATATATATATATATATATATATATATATATATATATATATAAGAGTACAAATTATAAAGTCCCTTAGCTCAAATATTAGTTCCAGTTACTTAAAATGACATGGTGACACTAAAATCACCAGCAAATGTCATATTCTAGAGTAGTTTGTCATTTATTTTTAAAAATTAGGGCCATTTGTTTAAATTGACATTACATAAAGGTTAGTTTAATCAATAAGCCTTATTATAAAGGTATATGCCTCATAAACTAAAAGTTGTGTGGTTTAGGAAACAACACCCATAGAGATAAAAGTCTAATATTGGCCTCCAAGATATAACTCAATTGGCTTTTGTGGTTTTGAATAAAACAGAAGACTAAGGTTCGAGACTTGATAACGATAGTGTGTTGGTTTTCTTGGTTTTTTTAATGGTTGAATTTTATAAAAGAAATCTAGTAAAAAGTTAGGGAGAAACAAACAATTACATAGGGATATCTATGGGAACCAAATTTTTTGTCATTTCCAGAATTCACATAATGGTCATCACAATCAAGTCTGTAGCCAATTTTTTCATCTTTGAAATGCTTCTAAAATCCATCTACAAAGGATCGATTCCATATTAAGCCCTCCGTTCACCAAATTGAGACCAATATGGATTTGATTAATTGACACTCACCAAATGAAAATATTGATCTTTATAGGGGTAATTATATTCCATCTATGTTAATTACTAGAAACCAAAACAAGATCATCAATAAAAAAAAAAACCAAGTGAAATTTACAGAGAACTTTTTAAACGGGCAAAATCAAGTACAAGTTTTACAAAAAACTATTCAGACGAATTTTATATCGGATAAATGGTTATGGTGCTGAATAGATGATTTTTTTTCCTAAAAGATTTCTCCAACCATATTATAAAAAATACTTTTACTATTAATATATGTTTTCAAAATTAAATTATAATATTATATGTGATATTATAAATATTTTGTTATATAATTACTATTTACTTTTTAGAATAGAAGTTAATGTCTTAATGATATTGTTTCTAAACCCAATTGGTAGAGACATAGTCTTTTAGTACGAGAGAATGGGATGTTAGGGTTCGATTCTTGTTACTGATATGAATTGTACTATTAACACTAAAATCTAATTAGTTTATCATGAAATTTAAAATTTATAATTATTATATGTTTAGGAATATATTTATGCAACATTTTTTAAAAATAAATTTGTTGATGTTAAAAATTAAAATTATGAAGAATTCAAGTCATTTTTAGGATACGATTATGATCGGATTTAGGTAATAAAATTTTCATCGGGTGAAATTTAATCAAGTAAAATCTTAAATTGGAGACCCAAATATCTACCAACCCGATAAAGATTAAAGACTGTCGAATGAATACCCAATCGAATTTAAAATATTTTATAATTAGGTATGATTACCTTTAAATTGTCATCCATAAAATAAAAATAACAATAAAAAAATAAGAGTAAAACCGCGTTTTTAGGAAGGAGTATACCAAACTAAAATAGTGCTTCCCCTATAGCCCACCCGGTGCCAGCTGTGCGCCCTCCTTACCTCCCCTACACACAAACACAAGGGGACACGTCGTCTATTGCCGCCCAACATGAGAAACCTACGACTGCTAACATCAATGAAGTTAAGAGAAAGATTATAGTACTATTAATTACATCTGATCTTTTTAATAGTACCATGCAAGATTCATAACAATTAAAGTGCATATTTGCATCATGATATATTAATGGATATTATTATGTTTAAATGATTATCCATTTCCATTAAAACATATGAAGATAAAATGTTGCATTATTCATACAAGTCAAGTATTGGTATTAAATCAAAAAGTAGCATTGCATTTATTAATTTCTAATTTGACCCAAAAATGCGCGGATATTTTATAACGTGTTGATTAAAGATTAATTATTCATCATATGATACTTATCAAAAAGTAATATAACAAATTAAATATTAGGAACTAAAATTAAAATACTCACGTTAAATAAGATTATATAATGGAATAGTGAAAATATCATGACTTTTATATATAATATAATTGGATGAAACCCACTATCCAAAATAATGTGTTGGGGTTTATTTGCCGTTTGGCCCAAACGGGCATTGCTTGTTCCTCGTTTGGTATGCCTTCACCCACCCCATCTACTTTTAAAAGTAATTGCACTATTCATTTTGTCGATTTGCATATATATATATATATATATATATATATATATATATATATATATATATATATATATATATATATATATATATATTGTGTAAACATTCAACAAACTATATTTACAAGACGATTATTTTTTGACTGTCACATATTAAATAATCTCTTAGAACATCATTTTTTTTTATTAATAGTCCAAACTTTATTAGGATTACTAACAATTCTTATTGCTACAAGTTAAGTAAATATCAAAAAGTATCATTTAGTTGGAAAAATATTAGAATTTAATCCTTAATAAAATTGATTAACTTTAATTATGGATTTAAATATTGGGTTGCGGCCTGCGGGCCTGAAGACCCACCTTGGAATATTGACCTGACCATTGGAGACTTGTGAATATGATTCACACATCTTTTATTTTTATTTTTTGGTTACATATATTAATTTATGAAATAAAGTTGTCCAAAATATAATCATATGCTGTATTGTAACATAAAGATATCTAACATTTTATTATACTAATTGATAAAAATATTATTCTATAAATAAACATATAGAATTTACAATTATGTAGAAGACATGACATTTCTACACATCGTAAAGCATTTTATGAGTTTTATTTCTTTAATATAATATGAATATAAGTATTAACTAAGTGAAAAGTTTAACAAAAACATTATGCTCTATAAAAGACAAATATTAAGCATTTTTTGCAATAGTTTGATTATCAATAAAAATGTGAAGTTTTGATATTACATTTAAATATAAATTTGAGACTTTGGTGGAAATTCCACCACCAATTTTTATTTTTTATTTTTAAGTTTGTTGTTAAATATATGAATATATGGACAAAAGAATCTCATTCAAATGATTGGTTGTTTTTTGATTGTGGTATTGTTGAAGTTGCTATGTGTCTCTTTCAATCTCCATTCATTTTTTATATGCTTTTGATAAAGACACTTTCCTCGTCTTTTTTGTATACTGGCTTATTTGTTTTATTCTCTTTTCCAAGTATAACATCAATGTAAAAAGAACCAAATTTGGACGATTGATCTAGTCGATTAAACGACCACCCATAAAATAAAATAATCAAGCTCTTAGGTATAGTATATTATATAACTTTTTTTTTTCAAATGACTTAATGATAATGATCTTTGTTTATTGTATAAAAATACCAGTAATTCTAGTTTTTTGTACATGTATTACCAACAATCTTAGTTTAATATTTACATATTACCAATAAACATTTAACTATTCCCACAGGATACCAATAACCTCTTTTACCTTAGTTCAAAAAATATAATTATACTTTTTTTTTTGTACATATTTATCCGGAAAATAAAAGTCACCACTTGATGTGTCATGTCATATGATTATTGACCTAGAATTGTGACCACTTTGTATAAATTTTACCATCGATTTCTTTTTTCAATTTACCAATGAAGTTTTTTGTGTACACATTATATATCAACAACCATATAAATATATCAAAAATAGATAAATGACAATGTTTGGTTTCGAACTCGTGACCTCGAGGAATGGAGATGTCAACGTTACTGGTGAGCAAATATGCATTTTCAAATTTCAACATTTGTTAATATAATATGGGGTAAATTATACCAGTCGTCTCTCGTGAATGTGTTAAAACGCACGTTTAGTTTTTATTTTCAAAAATTAACTTGGATCGTCTCTTGTTTGGTTTAATCTTGCATGTTTCATCCCCTAAAGACGATTTTATTGCGAACTTTGTCCATTCCAAAACTGAAATGACGATAATACCTTTGTGTTTTTTATTTTTCAATTAATTTTGATGTGATTATTATTATTATTATCAATGTTTTAAAAAATAGAGATCCCTTCACTTTCCCCACCCTTCAGTTTGTGAATAATCTGAATCAAACTCACAAATCGATGAGACACAAATCGGAAACAAACACAAAGAGGAGACCCAAATCTTCGGCCACTAACATCATCTCCACATCCGGCAAACCTTTTCTCTCCGTCTATCACCATCTCGACCATCGCCACCTGTTTTATGAGCCGACATAGCCACTATCGATATGCGTTGACACTTCACGCCAAATGAAACCCTCACTATCGTCACCTCCATTTGATATACGATGATGGTTCTTCGATGGTGGTGATTGTGACTCTTTCATATGCATATCAGAAAAGACGAAGGGATACGACAACGATCTAGGGTTTGGGTTTCGAACCTTCAGATGGTAACAATGATTAGGGTTTGTTTTGAACCTCCACATGCTGCAACATGTTTAGGGGGGGGGGGGAAATAGGAGACGATAGTAGAGGTCGGACGTCAGGATCTTTTGATTTGTCGCCAAGTATGAGATCGAAAGAGAGGATCGAAAGTGGGGGTTTGATGGTCTCGGTGAGTGAGGGTTTGAGGCGGTGTTCTTCTATGTATGTGTGTGTGGGTGAGAGAGAGAGAGAGAGAGAGAGAGAGAAGAATGTTGAGGTTGCAAGTATGAGATCAGAAGAGAGGATCGAAAGTGGGGGTTTGATGGCGTCGGTGGGTAAGGATTTGATGGTGTTGGATGTGTCTTGTAGTGGCTGGAGATATCACTGGAGTTTGGAGTTAGCTAGTGTGGGTGGTGATGATGGACAGAGTTGTACCCAAGAAAAATGAGGGAGATAAACTCATTTACTCTTTCTTTTTTAAAAGGCAATTATAATATATTTTTTTTATAACAAACAAATCAATAAATAGAAAGTAAATAAAAAAAAGAAATAAATAAGGGTAAATTGGTATTTTTAGGTCCCGAGGGATGAAGCATGTAAGGTTTAAACTAACGAGGGACAACCCTATTAATTTTTGAAAATATTGACTAAACGTGTGTTTTGACACATGTACGATCGGCATTTAGTGTGATTTACCATATAATATGTTGTTATAAGATATGCTAACTTTCGAAGGAAAAACAAAAAATGGAAAAGACAAGAATCAAGCCTGGATGTCACCCTAGGCGAGCTCATTGGTAAAATGTATACAAAAAATGTCACAATTCAAGGACAGTAACTATGTGGCGTGGCACATAAGAAGTGACCTAATATTTACCGGATAACTGTGTACAAAAAATAGTTGTGGTATTTTTTGAAACGAGGTAAAACATTTGTGGTAGTTTGTGAACACAATTAAAAGTTTTTTAGTAATAGTTAAAAGTTTGTTTTTTGTACTCATATCATTACCCTACTAAATCATTTTCATTAACTATCCATCTTAAAAACATTAACTATTTTATGATGTTCTAAAATGTTGATTTTAATAATTATACAGAAAAATACAACTATTTATCTACTAACATTCAAAAAACCCTTACATTTTGTTTATATAGAAAAAAACAATAATAAATAAATAAATAAATCTTACATTTTCAGTTACCTTTCAGATTAACCTAAATACCTAGTTTTTTTAAAGAAATTAGCAGTTGTTTTGTGACATTACATTTATTATTATTTTTTGTTTTTGGGTTAACTTGTAAACAAAAATAAATAATGTTGTTTCTTGTCTAAGGTAAAACATAAAAAATATATATCATTTACGTAATGACCAATAACTCAAGCAAAAATAAGTGATGTCATTTATTTATTTATTTTTTCCATGTCAACCAAAAAACAAACAAGATAAATGTTCTGACATAATACAACAAGTAACTTCTTTAAAAAATTAATATTTTGGAAAATTTAAAAGGTAAATGAAAATATAAGGATTTTTCTTTATATAAACAAAATATAAGGATTTTTCTGAATATTAATAGATAAATAGTTGGGTTTTCGGATTTATAGAATTATAGTACCTACATGCTGCCATTTTTTAACAAGACCAAAAATACACCATAACTATGATTTTTTAAGTATTTATAGTAGCTAAAAAACACTATTTCGAATTTGATATTTTGTATGTAGGTGGTTGTATACTTTGCGGACAATATGAGTTGTCAAAATTAGTTGAGTAGGTCTAGTTTCTTGTAATTGACCATATAAATTCTTCCAAGAACCATTCTTCCACGTTATGATACAAAATTCAGTCTCTTTGCTTAACAACTTCGAATACAAGTTTCAAAAATCTTGAAATCTTGTATCCATTTTCGGATTTCTTGATCAAGAAATCCAAGATACGCCCATTTGATCACGAATAGGATCGTAAGTTAATCCCTTTAAGAATATGAGAATGTTTCCATGTTGGCGGACTATATATGTTTATAACTCTTTTCTGAAATTACAAATATAGCCATTGTGTACATATCATGGGCGGATGTGCTTCAAGTTCAAGACCCAACAAAAAATCAAGATCGGGTAAATTCTTCTTTTGTTCCGGGAAATGGTATAGAAGGGTTTCATCTTCTGCACCGATTACTGCTGGTGAGTTTTCCAAATAGGTTTTCCAAGGGGTAGATTTGTACTTTCACATTATATCAAATCGTTCTTGGATTTTGATGCTAAATAGTTCGTCTTTGTTCTATCACCAGTTTGTCAAGAGGAGACATGGTTCGACTCCGTGAGTATTTTAGGATCCGACTCCGATGATGACTTTATTAGTGTTTATGGAGGTAACGATCGAACATGCGTCATATATACATATATACATACAGTTTTGATCAAGAATTTGAAGACTAATTACGTTATTTCTAGATTTCATATCATTAGGAAATGCAAACGATCAGTGTCCAGATAACAACGAAAATGAGAAGCTTTTCATTAGCAGAAACGGATATAAAGATTCAAAGGGGTCGACAGTTTTTGATAAAAGCATGCTAGACGATGATCTTTCTTGCTTAACCACTGTTTTTGTGCTTTCTGTGAACCAAAAACCTTCAGATGGCGATGAAAAAACCGAAATTTGTATGTAAAAAACTATTCTTTCTTGATAAATTTGAAGATTATCCTGCACTTTGCATGGCTAAATTGATGAACATGTTAACAGGTCAAGCAAAGAGATTCTTGTTTCGACCCAGGTCAGGACTTGTGGTTCCTGGATCATTGAATGATAAGTTGAGTCCAGGGTGTTGGTCGATTGTTTCACCTTCGGTTTTTAAGCTTCGGGGTGAGAATTTTTTCAGGTATGATTGTTTTATTCTCGAATTTTTTTGATTTTTTGTTGCAAAAGTCGAAGTAAAATCATCGGTTGGTAATTTTGCAGAGATAAACGAAAGCACCCTGCTTCCGATTATAGCCCGTATGTTCCAATTGGTGTCGATTTGTTTGTTTCCAATCGGAAGATCGATCATATCGCTCAGCATGTTGAACTTCCTTGTGTTGATGTTCATAAGAAAGTACCTTCGTTGCTGATTGTTAATGTGCAGGTATCCGTTTCTATCTTTTATCAAACCGGGTTGACCCATTTGTGAGCCATAATTAGTAACATGATCATGATTCATGATGTTCATATGACAGCTACCAACGTATCCCGCTTCATTCTTTCATGGCGATTCCGATGGCGAAGGGATCAGTCTTGTTCTATACTTCAAACTCTCCGAAAGCTTCGATAAACAAGTCTCTCATCGTTTTTGCGAAAGCATTCAGGTAAATCTTCATAGAAACAGCATCAGAGATCAGATTGAGTTGTTAAACATTCTAAATCATTAATCATAACAGAGATTAGTGATGGACGAGATGGAAATCGTGAAGTGTTTCACAAAAGAATCATTGGTTCCTTATCGAGAAAGACTCAAATTGATGGCTGGTGTAGTCAATCCCGAAGATCTTCAATTGAGTTCTGCAGAACGAAAGCTTCTAAACGCTTATAACGATAAACCAGTACTTTCACGCCCTCAACACGCATTCTATCGGGTTCGTAATTCCTTTCCAAATCTAGGGTTTTAATCTTTAACACTTAATCTTCAACTCGGAATTATGAAATTGAAATTGTGCATATTCTTTTTATGCAGGGACATAATTACTTTGAAATTGACCTAGATATACATCGATTCAGCTACATTTCACGGAAAGCACTTGATGCATTCCGGGGACGATTGAAACATGGGATTCTTGACATTGGTTTAACGATTCAGGTAAATTGGGTTTCTGGTTTTTGAATTTGTGATGTAATTCATAAACTGAATCTATGTATTTGATTGAATTTTCATTTTTTAGGCACAACATCCTGAAGAACTACCGGAGCAAGTTTTATGCTGTGTTAGGCTTAACAAGATCGACTTTTCTGATCATGGTCAAATCCCAAGAATTTTAATACCAAATAGTGATTAATGTTACAGAAAAACGAGTCGCTTTATTCTTTTATAACCAAAACGTCACTTGTTCAAGTCATTGAAAGAGTCTTCTGTTTCACGAGTGAGAAGAACATTGTATCGATTCTTTATTACAACTCTTGAGGGGTTCTAATGCGCTGAAAGCAATGTAAATAACTGAATGTTATTATGTTGTTTCTCATTTCAAGAGAAATCATGATTTGATCAAGTTCGATTAAGAGAACCAAAGAGGTCCATATTCCATAATTAATAGTACTCACTATTCATATATAAAAAAAAATGTTTTATAATATGCTCACAGAATGTTTGTTGAAGAAAAAGTTCACATCAGTTTCTATTTTCCCACTTCATTTGCACAATGAATGTAATTGGGATACAGGGTATGTGAAACTTGAAATACACATTATGATTCGTACTTGTTTAATTAGTAGTTTATAAAGTTCATAAGCAAACAAAACAATGATTTTACAAAAAAATGATAATCAATGATTTCTTAAGAATTAGACTCTCATTAATTGGTATATATAAACAATTACATGGAAATGCCGTCCAAGTAATAATAATAATAATAATTACATGGAGCTATTGCTATATAAATGGGACATACATGGGCCGAACTATAAATATCAAGATATAAATATTGCTATACAAATGGGACTCACATGGGCCGAAATATAAATATCAAGATATACATATACCTAACATCCCTCGTTTTCGTCATATTGATGGGAAAGGAATGGTCGGAATACTTGAATTGGATTAAAACTAATGAAAGAGATAGGTAAGGAGTCTTTTGGTGAAGATGTTTACATCAAGAGTTGAGAGTACCTTGAAGAACTTAAACCTACCCAAGGTCATTTTATGGTGCAAAAAAAAAGTGTGATATCAACTTGATATTCATAGTCTATTGATATTGAACCACATTGGTACTAACATTTATATAATATTAGTTGTGAGACTCATGTATTATATGCGTTAATTTAAAAAAAAAAAGTTAAATATAAATGTTCAAATATTTGAGAACTTTGACATTAATATAATACTAGTTGTGAGATTCATGTATTACATGAGTTAATTTAAAAAAAAGTTAAATATAAATGTTCAAATATTTGAGAACTTTGAATTTATAAGAAAATAAGAAAATAATGAATTATTATAATGAAAATGTTTTTTATCTTTTAAATTTAAACAAATCATTTATATAAAGAAAAGAAATTAATAAGCTTTAATTTTAAGATTTTTGAAATTAAAAGGTAAGTTTATTAATGAAATTGATATCCATTTATTATTATATTTATTGCAATTATTACATTAAAATATTATATGAAATTTAATAAAATAGAAAAAACTCATAAAATAACATGTGGAAAAAAAATTAATTCAAAATATCACAAAATGACATTTGGCAAATTCATTGAGAGTGTGACAAATGACAAAAAAAGCATTCATTTATTTGAGAGAACTCATTATTTATGGTTATAAGTTTTGCATTTAAGACTACATAGAGTGGAGCCGTTATCCCAACTGTTGTATGCTTTATCGAGGTGAACACCACCCAAGGATGACGTGGTGGTCTGGTGGGCATGGTCATGGTTCACCATGGTTCAACCACAGTTGATAATATTTCTCTTTGTGTATCTCTCTTCTTTTTCCTCCCACTCTTTATCTTTTAAGTATATAATACATAATACATATAATACAAATATAGTAAGGTGATATGGAGTGATAATCATTTTCTAGGCATGTAATGGGGAGGTGGTAGTGATATCACAATAACGTGACAACATTTTTGGAGTTGAAAGCTTATAAACAAGATAATTTTTAAGAATACTAATTAATTTGAGGTTAAACTAAGAACCTAAGGACTTGGCAACTTGCATTTATTTTGTAAAAAATATGGATGAGAGGGACTAATTTCCCAAATAAGGAAAGTTAGGATGCATTAAGCCCTACCCCCCCCCCCCCCCCCCTTCTTAAAACACGTAGGAATGACTTTAAGCAAGAGAAGAAAGGGAGAACTTAGGGTTAAGTGGACAATTTAAATTTGAGGATAACATCAAAATCAAGAGTTTAAGTCTATTAGGTATGGGTATTTATTCATGGCCATATTCATTTATACGTTGGGTGGGTTGAAACTAGTATGGTATGAACATTCGAGAAAGACTTGGATCTCCAACTTGCAAATGTTGTGAGCATGTGTATGACATTCTAGAAAGCAATATTCATCTGTAGGTTAGGTCATGAAATCCCTTTCTAGATGGCTCATTTATACCTAGTATGATGATATAATATTTATGAATCTTTTTTTGTTAGTAGGCTTTATGCTGGTTTCCAAGTAACATGATTTGTTAACCTTCTTTTTCATTGAGAATACCTTCAAAATCCCTTAACGATGATGAACGTTTGATTGTGATCTTCAAAATACTAAGGTTATTAGGCTTTTATTTTAATACCATACTTTGCATCCATATACATCTATGTTTATTGTATGATTTTTAGATGAATTTTGATGTTTACAATATTTTATTAATATTTTTATAGCGTTTTGCCCTAAAGTATAGGGTTAATACATTTGTATATAATATTTATGTTCACTTATGCATTGTTCTTATAATTTATAACCTCATTATCACTTACTAGACTTTCCATGCCTAATGTACTATTATGACATTTGCTCAAGTTAGTAGCTTTAGAGATCGAGAAGCTTGTGGACTCTTAGAAAAGTACTGGATTCTTTGTTTGAAATAGTATTACACTTTACCATTGTTGTTATATTAATTGTGATGCCATGTTATACTCTTTTGACAAGTTATGTCTATTTTTAAAATATTTTGGTGTTTTAGGATGTTTACTATACAAATTACTATTTCAAACTACCCTAAGAAAAGTCTTTTAATGTGTGACATTCACATTGCACATTACATAATGATTGCTTTGGTGAGTGAGTTATGAAGCCCATAAAGAAGATTCCATAACTAATATGTTAGCTACTGTATGGGTCACCCTTCGATACTTTACCTCGGCATGAGTGAGAGATAACACCCTAGCATTTAGAGCACTCGAATAGTATATTGTTGCCTAAACACACTTGGAACACATGTACAATATCACAGCAATTGTATAATAGTAATCAAAGCAAACACAACCATTACATTGATAAAGTATAATTTTTACATCTTGTTCATAACATAGTTTATATGACATCAAAAGTGTATAACAAAAGTACAAAAGACGCGATTCTATAAAGCTCTGTCTTCTCAAAATCCTACGGGTGTACGTGTCTACTGGTTCCCTGAGAATACAAGTGATTTTGAAAGTGTATCAATTTAAGTTGGTGAGTTCATAAGTATATTTTTGAGATGGAAAGCTTGTCTCTGTTCTTTGAAAATGTTATAGTGTACTTCCAGAAAATCTAGTAATGAAATGTAGTCTTAGGCCTTAAGATCAAAGTGTATGTTTGTTACTGTACTCTGAAATAGTAATCCGTAGTCTTATTAATAAATAAAACTATATCATGAATGTTCTTGAAATTTTATATCGTACTACTATACTCTATAATAGAAAAGTAGTGTACTGTAGTAGTATTTGTATGAAAAACTTCTTATATGAATGTCTGGAATCCACCAGCTGTAGTGTAACATAGTGTATTGTAGTTTTATTTTAAAATAAAACCTTTGAAGTAGTGTAAATCCCGTTAACAAATGTTTTAGTTGATACTATTGTGAGTTTCATATAACCATGCTTGATATGACCTAGTGGCATCTACGACGTTCTTCAGGCGTCAGAATGTTATGACATTTGTCACTACATGTCTGCCGACCTAACTGTAGCTAGCAGTTCAGGTGTGGGATTTTTAGTCCCGTATAGATCTATACACAAATTCACGCTCTCCTTCTAGGAGACTTTGGTTAGAATTTATAGGACTTAGACCTGTACCCTGTTGGGTACAATGAAGTAGTGTCTCACAACCATGTATTAACTAATTTACGTGTAGTGTTATAGTGCTCTCTTGTACTTAAAACTGTATGTATTACATTGCAGTAGTGTACTTGTATTGTAAAATATTTATACTTAAATAATTATTTAGTAGTGTATCCTTGAATTAGTGAAATAGAGTAGTGTTCCATAAACTATACTGTGACAACTCGAAATTTATTCCGTTGCGGTATCCCATTTCCGTTAATAGAATACTTTATTTTATTATTATTATTATTATTAAGATTTCTGTTAACATTTGGGTTAGACAAATCAACTAATGATTTATTTTATTTTAGTGTTGAAATGAAATAAATAAAAACACGAGTAATACCCTCAAAGTTATTTGGGAAAAAATTTTAGTTTACAACTAAGCTGGGTTACGGCCATTTAATCGGGCAAAAATTTAAATTCCATTTAATGTCGGTATGGGGTGGACCCCCACTTGGCCACCAACTCAAGCCCTATATAAGGGTTGAGTGGTCACCAACTTAGACTTTTTACCACTCTAGTCACTCTCTCTCTACTCTCTCTCTCTTCAAGGCTCAATTCTTCCAAAAATCCGCAAGTTTCAGCTCCCAAACTGTAAGTTCTCTTATCTTAGATTGTTCTAAAACTCATTACATATCTTTATAGCTTGAAAATCATCCAAGAAGGCCAAGAACAAGGAGTTTATGGCCCCAAGAACCCTCTTAGGCCGTAAACCCCTAAAAAGGTGCCAAAATGCCCCCAAATCCCTTCCTTAGGCTTAGAGGCTAACTTAGAACTTACCCTTGAAGAGTTTTAGACATAAAACATTATGTTTGGAGGCTTGAAAGAGGGTTTACGGCCCAAGAACACTCTTAGGCCGTAAACCCCCTCAAATTAAGCAAATTGAGCCCTAAACCTCTACTTAGCCTTGGACCTTCACTTAGAAACTTGCATAAATGACCTAAGGACCCCAAATCACGAAATGGATGGAGTAGCCATGATTTTACTGTCGTAAACTCGTGAGTTTACGGTAGTAAACTCCCAAGAAACATTTAAAAACTGTAAACACCCCAAAAAGGGTGTTTTGATGACCCAACTCCCTATCTAGCATGACTTTTGGACTAGGAACTTGCTTGGATGATCTAGAAACCCCAAAATTCGAAGTGGATGGATAAACCATGAGTTTACTGCCGTAAACTCATGGGTTTACGGTAGTAAACTCCGCAAAAAGGGTCCAATGGTGGTTGTCGAGGCCAACACAAATAATAACCCTAAATATTACACACTAAAATAGTGTATAGTGGTAAAGGGATCGAATCCACGGAGATTGGTTCAATTTATAACTCTATGAAAAATCTCTTTGTAAAAATACTTGTAAAATGACAATAAAAATAAAATGGGGGGTTTTGGTGTTTTGAAATACTTGAAACAAACTAGAATTAACTATGATTTTAAATAGACAAATGCAACAAAAATAAGAGTTTGATGTAAAATCAATAAGGGAGAGATGGTTGACTTAAAGTTTCCTCACTTTGACTTTTGATGAACATATCATTAGAATCCAATGGTGCAATACTTTGATTTAAATCCTTAATTTGGCTATAGTAATCCAAGGAGCTTGAGATTACCTAGACTTTTCTTAATTGTTGAAATGGCTAGAGAAGCTCATAACAATTTCCTTAGTCAAAGTCACTAATTCCAAATAGCATGTAATTAGTGAAAGTCAACTAGCATTAAGAACCAAAAAGTCACCAAATCCAAGAGGGGTCAAATGCTTTCACCACCATGTTGGAGGAAATGTTTTTATGATTGTGTGAAGCAAAAACAACACAAAAATCATTTGTTGCTTGCTAATTTGAGGATCCTTTACTTAATCAAGAAATTAGCCAACTAATCACCACAAACACATTTAAACTCATGAACTAAAACATACAAGTAGTGATAAGATGTTAAAACACAAAACATTCCCATAAAGATTTAAGAACATGTTCATGGATTCTTCAACATTCAACAAAAGTTCAAAGGATTAACCAAAAGTCAACCAAGATTAGTTTAGCCAAGCATGGCTAAACCCAAAGAAACAAAGTTAGAGAAAATTGTACCAAACATTAAGCAAGAATCAAGAGGTAAAAATATGATGTTCTTCAAGTGTTCTTGGCCTTCAAAAGTATTCAAAACTCCAGAGAGAATCTCCAAAAATCGGATGTCTAAGAGTCTCCAAAAGATGGGCACCAACCTTCCTCAAATAGCTCAAAAGAAGAATTTCCGAAACTGCCCCTGCAGGAGGTTGCGCGACCCGCGTGCTGTTGCGCGGGTGGGTTGCGCGGGTGGTCCCTGAATGTAGCATCTTTGAGGTTTTGGGCCTCCATAGCTTAGCCTACTTGGCCCAGTGCAAGCCCAATCAGCTCCTAGCCCATTTTTCTTCAAGTTGTCTTCAATTTAAGCCCAATTTGGCTTCTCCAAATGATTCATAGCTCGTAAACTCGCCCGATTAATAATCTATGCATGCTTGAATACACTCCCGCATCTTGCAAATTTAAATGTTTATTTCTCTCCAAGCCTTCTAATAATCATCAAGCATGCTCCATGCATCATCTCCACAATCACCAAGCCTAACATCCTTTTTGTCTACCAAATCTCATCGCTTCCCATACGTCCCGAACACTCCCGCTCCGCTAGACCCAAAAACCTGCAATTATGCTCACAAGATTCGAAAGTATCCGAAGTAGTCATGAAATAACAAAAGGGAAAATATGCATGGAAATTATCTAAATTAAGAATGAAATATGCTAAAATAAACTATAAAAAGAAGTAAACAAAACTAACTATCATCCAAGGACCGTAAACTCCAAAAAGTGGGCAATTTATGCCCTAACCACTTCCTAAACCCTTGAAATCAACCCTAGAACTTTCCTTAGTGAGGCATGAAGCTAAAAAGCACACAAATACACCTCTCCCATGAGTTTACAGCCGTAAACTCATGGGGGAAAGGGTCCCTCAACCGTAAACTCACCTAAGGTGGGTATTTGAGGAGTAAACTCCATAGTGAGGTCATATGCTCCTTAGATGCAACCCTTGGCACTCCTAGCACTTAAAACAAAAGTGTTTTCATGCATTAGGGTGTAATTACTTACTTATTTAATGAATAAATAACTAATTAGACACCATTATGTGTCACTACATGTTTCATAGGATCCGTGTGAGTGTTCAAATTCTCATTTGACACCTAGCATCCTACCCGGCATTTTCATCCGCTCAACTCACTGCAAGTGAGTTCATATCCCTTAATTAACCTTTCAAATGTTTCTTTCAAATGTTTTAGGGGGGGTGGGAATACAAGTAAAATACAACAAGTTATAGTATCAAATCATACGTGATTTATAACTTGCAATTAAAAAGGATTTTTTATACTTTTAGCTACTTGTCAACAAAACTGTTTTAAATACTTATCAAACGCATTTTCTATGTTAAATTGTTGTTAAACTATTTTCAAACTGTTTTTAAACTACTTTTCTTTTAAACTATATCTACACCAATATATTTATATAAGTAAGACTTGAAGGACTTAGGACCGATAACTTGCCTTACTTCCTGTTCTTGTTTGATTGGGGTCTTAGGGTATACTGTTATTCGTCCGACTGTCGTTGAATCCTTAGTTATATATCATATATATTTGTGTTAGATATGAAAATCTTCATCTTATTCAATACCTTTGCCAATCAAAGGCATGCAATCCCACACTCTATTTAACTATAATAGGTATAGTTAAAACTACTGCTCGTTTCCTTTATCACTATGATACTCACTATAATTACCACTATTACAAGTTAATGCACGTTAAGGAGAACACCCTATATACGATACTAAAAGTTTACTATACTATAATACAAGGAAATACACTAATCCAGAAAGTGACACACTATCCCTCTATACGGCACTCTACTGTGCAAACACCGTGTAACCAGAGCTTCCCGAAGGGAAAGCAACCACTACATGTATAGATCTATACTGGACAGACACTATTACATCTCGACTGCTAACTACAGTCCGAGCCGACTAGGCCCATGGGTGACGAAACATCACTACACTACGTATGACCGGGAAGGTCATCGGATACTCTAGTATCACTAAGATTGGTTACATGAGAAATTACATTCGCACTCAAATTAACACACTAAGAATTAAAGGCTAAACTAACTTCCCGAAGTGAATATATATACATATATTACTAATTGAAGTTTGCAATACTACTACAACCAGTCGGCAATATCTTTCCTCATATACTTTACTTGAATGAAATCTATTACCTTATTTTTATAACTGACAGTTTCAATGGAAATACTTTTACACACTCGAAGGATTAAACTTACAAATGCTCAAATCTGGAAAATATAGGATTTTCTAGGGATTTTTACTATTCTCAAACATTAATCGCAGCTTTTATATTACATGATTGTAAACACTTTTATACAAGCAACGACACTAAGTTCTTATGAACTCACCAGCTTTATGCTGATACTCGTTTTCAAAATAACTTGTATTCTCAAGTCAAAAATAGACAGGTTCTGGTGTAGCTTTTGAGAAGATGGAGTATATACAAGACCATCTTTTATTTTTGTTATACTTTTGGTGTCTATCAAACTATACACACTTGTATTTACAATTAGTATATTAATACAATGGTTGTTGTCACTTGTTTTTACTATTATGCAATTGTGATGATACTGTACATGACGTCCTCCACCCCAGAACGTATTACGCCGTTCTCGGTTTTGGGGTGTGACATATACATATTATAGTTTATATACTTGTTTCTGTATAGTGTTCTTGAGCTTGTAAATTAGCGTAGTGGCTCTCAAACTATACCAATTATAGTTTAAGTGTATCTTCTTGTATCGTTTGTTGAACTTAGCAAAATAGTGTAGTGATTCACAAACTATACCTATTATAGTTTAAATGTATACTTTGTAATGAACTGAAAACCTTTGCAAATTATCAGTGTGCATAAGGCAGTAATAAATGATCTGTATAACATACCCTTTTGCTCGACATGTTACAAAAGGATAAACAATTGCAAATGGTTTGAAACGGTTTGGAAACGTTTGAATATTAACAAAAGAGTCATTGTGTTTTACTTGTATTCCTCCCTAAAAACATTGAAAATAGTGAAAACGTAGGGGTATGAACTCACCTCTAGTGCGTGTTCGTGTTCGTGTTTAGGTAGCGAAACTGTAGAGATGATCATCGGGCTAGCGTACGTGGAAAGAACGGTATCCTAATATTATTTAAACATGTAATCATATTTAAATTAGAAAAATAATTAATTAAAGTGTTAAACAACACTTAGTTTATGTAAGGATTACTTACAAAAATTACCGAGAATTATTTTGGAGTGATGATAAGGGTTTTCGGTCTATCCCTCACCGAAATCCCTTGATTTCGGTCTTGAAACCTCAACCGAGAACCAAGTTCACGGTCCTAATGGGTTCTCGGTCTGGATGAGTTCTCAGTCCAAATGGTTTTCGGTCAGCTTGAAGATTTGAAGATTGTGTTTGGTGTTCTTGGTGTTTTTGGTGAAATTTATGAAGATTTGAAGGATTTTGCTTGAAGGCATGAAGGTTCTTGGATGATACTTGAGAGCAAAATGAGTAGGTTTTCGGTTGGAAAGGTGAGAAAATGACTATGTCATCGAGTGAAAACATATATATCGAGGGGGTTTTCGGTTGGAAGGGAGTTTTCAGTCTGAGGAGTTTGTGGTCCAAGGGTTTTCGGTGCGAAGGTTATCTATTCCAAAGAAAAGTTTGATTTTTAAGTGCATTTTATTCCAACCTTTAAAATACATATATAAAAACATCATTTATATAATTTAAATCATATACTAACCCGTACGAACTTAACGAAATAAATGAAACTCGAAATTTTATTTAAAAGGTTTGGCTTTTATTGACTTGAAAATAACAGGTTGTTACAAAATATATATATATATATATATATATATATATATATATATATATATATATATATATATATATATATATATATATATATATATATATATATATATATATATATATATATATACTTCAAAGCGTTGCAATAAGCCTCACAAGGATCATGTATAAACATGCATATATGTTGGTTGTTGGGCATTATATGAGATTAAGAAATAGAAGAATGTCATCTCTTTTGTTTGCCATCCCATATGGTTTCACTGATCGGTGGAGGACGTGTTCGTCAAGATGGTCTTCCATGATTAGGGTTAGGATTGAAATGGAACATTAAGAAAAAAAGGGAGCAAGGGAGATTGGTTTTTATGGGAGACAAAGAGATGCTCTTATGCCATGATATCAATAATTTCCTATTAACTAATCTCTCTTACACCAAAGGGCATTTTGTCTAATGGTAAGGAATGACTTTTTCAATTGAAAGGTCATAGGTTTAAGTCTCAATAGGAGACATAGGTGGTGTTAAGCATTATATTAGGAGTAAGATAGTTTGCCGTGAAAAAAAAAAAAACTAATCTCTCTTATTTAATAGGAATGTATACACATAATTACATGAAAATAAACAGATTATATAAATGGACATACATGAGCAAAACTATAGATATACACCAACAAAAAAAAAACTTATATAAGGATGAAAAAAATGTAAACAAAATGTATCAAGTTTTCTTCATTTAATATTCCCACAATATGCCCAAAGTCAAAATCCTATAAACTAGTTTTTCCTAGTGTATTTATAAGAATGATACGTGGGTGTTATTTCTTTTTCTCTTCAAGAATGCATGGATAAATAATATTTGTGAAAATAAGGATATATTTGTGAGTCTTGAAGTGAAAAATATAGAACAATTGTGTAAAAAAAGTCGGCACTTATAAATGAAGCTTCTTTTACTAACTTTTTTTTTATTAAGTTCAAGTCATCATTAGTCCATTAAGTAAAAAGAAAAATCTTCTTAGTTGCAATAGAAAACCAAAATTGATTGTTCAATTAGTCTATATCTCTTTAATTTACACAAACTTTGGCAAATTAAATCAATATACATAGTTTGAACAACTATTATATTCGCTCATCTTTTAATCGTAAAAGACCTACGGGGTCTTGAGCCTTTAGTTGAGAAGTGGTTTCCTTCGTAAGTTCGCAGTTGTTTTTACCATTCGCAAGTACATAGTGATTATGTTTACCCTCGTATGTAGTTATGACGGCTTTTGGGTCGCTTGCTGCTCTCTCAACATGTTTCCGAACCTTGCACCCTTTACTTGTGCACTTGTAGTAACTCCTGCAAAAATACAATAATCATGTTTAACTTATGAAATATGCACAAATAGCAAACCGTAAATTATTCTCACTTAACCCATTAAAACGTAGATAACCTTATATATTTTTCCACATTAAATGTTTTAAGTTCATTAAGAAAAAAAAACTAAACCTACCTTGGATGAGAGTTTCCCTTAACGACTTTCTGGCCATATTTGCGCCATTTATAGCCATCATCGAGAAGATCTATTTCACTGGTGGCTTGAACGACAATCCGAGGTTCCATAACTTTCTGATGGGATGCAACCGGATCAAACTCCCTTGCCTCTACATTCCTACATCATACATGTCGAATCATGAAACTTAGCATAGTAACAATTAATAATATGTTTACCATGATAAACGAAATATGAACTTTTAAAACCATGATCATATATATTTAGTTTTTCATTATTAGACAAATGTACCTCTTTTTTGTTTGAGGCTTGGCAACATCATCACTAGCTCCATCACTATCGTTTAATCCCGACTGTTCATGGGAAGATTCTTGATCCTCCCTACCCTTGAAGGGTTCAAACTCACCGGAAGTTCCAATGGATCGTGGTGGTTGATGGTTGTGCTGGCCTTTATAGATGATCTCAGTCACTAAACCGTCTGTACTCCGCTCAACCTTCTTCTTGACTAGACAACGTTGATGCGTGCATCGGTAATAACTTCTAGGGTAGTCACTACCCTTCACTTGCTTCTGCCCATATTTCCGCCAGTTGTAACCGTCCTCAGCTGGCTTATCAGCCGTGAGAGGTTGCGAGTGGCTGCCGGAAATGGATAATTCCGGCCTTATAGCATACTGGTCCGCCATAGATGGTGGAAGACGGTGGTGTGTGGTTGCTTTAGTTTTAGCCTGAGCCAAGGCTTGCTGGTGAAACGTTCCATATGAGCCCTATCCACATAACCAGAAGTAAACCGGCTAGCCGGAAAATCTTAGAAAATAGGAGCAAGATTTTACAATTAAACTTCATGGTGGAGTACACGTACCTTTGCCGGAGGAAAGTATCCCGGAGAAAAGTCAACGCCCCTGCCAACACCACCACAACCACCGATGTTTTCCGGAAAAGAAACACCGGCATCTAGATCTCTAGGCGGGATACGTCCTTGAATTTCTACCGATGATGACATGGTTCCAGCCAAAAGCTGAGAGAATGAATGATAATCCGCTTCCCTGTCGTTCTCTGAGAGAAAGTTTGAGATTAAAGTCATCGGTCCCGGACTCTCCCCCACTCCGCCGCCACTTCCATTGGCGAACAAGTTCTCCACCGTGGAAGTTGCAGGTATTGAGATATTAGGTGGTAAATACGATGCCGACGATGATATTAATCTTCTGATCTCATCCATTTCTTAACAGATCAACTTCTTTTGACTACTTCAACTCCTATAACAACCAGTGATGAATTTTGAGGATTGTTTTCTTGTCTCTTTTGATAGGATCTCAAAAAAGTCAGCACAAGTTTCGCGGAGTAGATGCGAAAAGTGCTTTCTTGAAACCTTTTCAAATATTTGGAATATTTCATAATGCGCCTTCTTGTTTCTTACAAGTTTAAGTTTTAGCCTAGTGCTGTTTGGTATGAGGCAAGCTTTTAATTTTCAGATTCAAAATGTTTTCTCTTAATTTTTGTTTTTTAATTATTCAATAGACTCTAAAATTTGAAGAAAAAGAGTTGTACCTTAATAAAAAAAAAGAGCGATATGTTTGAAAATACCCTAATTTTTCAGAAAACGTTTTTTCTTCTTGACTTTGACTGCCTCCATTTTCCCTCCTAATATCTCCTCCAGCCTATATCAAAAGTTCTGGGCGTGTTTGGTACGGAACTTCTGAAAGCGTTTGGGAGCTTCTAGCTTTTAACTTTTAACAAAACGTTCTAGTTTAAACAAAAAGTTTCGTTTGGCTTTACGAGCGTTTAACTTTTAGTTTTAACAAAACGCTCCGATTCTAAAAGCTACTTCATGTAGCTTTTAACAAAACGCTCCGGAGCTTTTGAAATCAATTTCCATAATTACCCTTAAAAATATATTTATATATTTTTTCTATTTTTAATCAATTGTCCTTTTATGTAATTTTATATATTTCAAAAGCTTCTCGCTACCAGCTAACCGCTACCCGCTTCCAGCTAACAGCTACTTTTGCCAAACACGGCCCATATCTTAAAATTTTGGAGCTTTTAAATATTCTGACACTAAAAAATTTAGATCTTAAAAGTTTATATCTTATTATATAAAAAGCCCTCTTAGCTAGTAGTCGACTAAATTACAAAAATAAAAAAACACAAATTAAATTGAGAAAATAGCAAACGTTAGAAAACATTATGTTTTCATTTTTGTTTTGATTTTAACAATGTATATTTTTGTTTTAAATTGAATATAATGTTTTTCAATTTTTATTTTAAAGACACTTTGTTTTCATATTTCTTTTCAATTTTTATATTGTTTTTTCCAACTCGGGATGACAATCCGGCTATCCTGAAGGTTCCTATGAAATGGTCAAATTGAAAAGTAGGGCTATGCATGGGTTCGGTTTTGGACCAAAACTCAACCCAACTCATAAGTGGTCGGTTTCTGGTTTTCAAATCACAATATGATCGGTTTCTGGTCGGTTCGGTTTCTCGGGTTCTGAGGTCGGTTTGGACGGTTTTTTCGGTTTCTTGGGTTCAACCCATACATTCACGGGTTCTGGGTTTAAACCCATGGTTTTTGGGTTTTAACCCATTTTCCATACATGAAAAAACAAGTTAAATACTTCAAAAAACACCAAATTTAAGTTAAATACTTTAAAAACATGAGTCTTACAACAAATAGTCTATTACAAGTTACAACCAAAGCCCGAAATAGCTATTACAACCAAAAAACAATCAAGTATGCATCGGTTTCTTGGGTTGGATGGGTCGGTTTCTTGGGGCGGTTTGTCGGTTTTAAGTATGGGTCGGTTTCTGGGTAAAAACCGAAACCGAACCTGATTTTTCGGTTTTTAAAAAACTCAAACCCTAACTGTCGGTTTTGCTTTGGTTTCGGTTTTTTCGTTTTCGGTTTCGTCGGTTTTGGTCGGTTTCTCGGTTTCTTGGTTTGGGTTTGCTCACCCCTAAATGAAAAGTACGATTTTCGATTTATAAAAAAATAATGTCATGTCAAAATTGTAAAAATAATATATATATATATATATATATATATATATATATATATATATATATATATATATAAAATTCTTACATTTTCTAAAAATAGATTTGAATATAATAATAATATTTTTTTAAGACGTCTAAATATTTAAGCTGAAGGTACAAACTAACATCAATAAAATAATAGTATTAAATTTTAATAGTTTTCCGTTAAAATCGAACCTTTGAATTTCAAATACACACCCTATATTGTGGAAGTGTCAGCCTATTATGTAGTTCAAATTTGAAGTTTCAAACGTTTACGTAGTGAAATGAAAACCGATAAGGTCGATCCCTCACGACTCACCTTCTCACTCTCGGTCTAACTATTCGTATGAATTTCCTTTTAATTTGCCTAACTTCAAGCTCAAATATTTTCGATTCCAGCAAATCTTCCCTCATATCTCACCTATCTCTACAAATCCTCTCGAGAAACCACAAAACCACAACAACTCGAGGCTGTCACTATCCCTCTTTACAAATTCTCTTAACCCTTTCTACCTCTCTAGCCAGTGGATACAATCACCATTCACCATAACTCTCGACCTCTGTAAGGTTGTAAGGTTAGCTCCTCAGTGAGAAGAAATCTGATATTCAAGATATGGTGAATGTCTTAGGAGTCTCTGAATCCAACTCCACACCCAACTCTGTATGGTTAGATCGTTGAATTTCACACAAATCATTGCTTTTGTTAAATTTTATATCAAATATGAGCATAATTTCTAACTGGTAGTTGCCACAGGTCGTTGATATAATAAGCAAAGAAACGAGAGTCTAATTCATAACTTGTGGTGAGTTAATCCTCATGGCCCTATTCCCTTTTTTCCGATCAAAACAGAATCAGATTGCTTGGATTTTGGGATGATTACTTCATTTATATCTGATTTAATTGTTTTTTTTCATAGATCATAGTATTTCAAATATGGAACAAACAAATGAGAAAAGCCCTAAACATTCATCTTTATTCTTCTTGCTACTAAAAACAAAGAGACAAACAACAAGGATTCGAGCCTGTTCCTAGGTTGTATTTTTTTTCTTCACATCATACCTGGTGCTTGATCAAAAAAGGGTGGGTGTGCTGCAAGCTTCTTGGTGATTGTGATTCATATAAAAGAAAGAGTCGGGGGTGAAAAGGAGAGACAAGTAGCAAATTAACTCTTGGGAGTTTCTTGGTGGCTGTGATTCGTACCCCTTTAGGCATGCCCAACAACTGTTTATGGAAATGTCCTCTTACAGGTCTAAATCTTGGTAAAGCTACAGAAACATGGTTGAAAACCTTAAAGAAGTGTCATCCTTCGGTACAAATCTTGCAGGTCTCCAACTCTCTCTCTCTCTCTCTCACACACACACATACACACAAAAAATACACAATTTTTACAAGGGGATTACAATATTACCATTACCAACTTTTCCATGCTGCTTTTCAGATTGAAATGTTGTAAGGATAATAGTTAGAGTGATTTGCTTCCAAATAGACCCTAGCAATCATCATCACCCACCCTTCCTCCTTATCTCCACTCGATGACGACTTCCTCAATTTGCATAGTCCCGGAAAGTTGATTCCATTGCTGCAAGTCCAGAGGTAAACCTTCACTGCTAGATATTGATTCTGCAATTAGGTTAAATTTTCAATATCGATGATGATTTTCAGGTGGAAGAAGCCAAGAAACCTTTAATTACAAATTCTCAAAGTCATGCCATCAGAGCATCCCCATCTCAGCGACGTGACTACTATTACATGTCTGTCTTTATGCTTTATTTAATTACTCCTTTATGACCAAATTCTCCAGTACTCTTTGTTTAATCTGATGAAACTACTGTAATATATGTTTGCAGGTCAGCAAGATCATTGGCTGGAAGTTCAACTCCACCAAACAGAGGTTATTTGTGGACAACAAGAAGTGGTCCAGCCTCAGCTATGGGTATGGTTGCTGCTGATGATGAAGATGATGATCATTCTTCAAAAGATGAGTCATCTCTTGAGATACCTGCAAAGACTACTTCCCAGCCTAGGCCGATACCCCGCTCTGTAAGTTTTTCTAAAAGCTTGATTGATTTCTTGTATTTGTTGATTGATTAGTTGTTGCTAAAAAGCCTATATCGATCCATGATATATGAGTTGATCAACTGTTTATGTCAGGTTGGTTATGGAGCATTTTTGGCTACTTCACTCAACTTTCCTTCACGCACAAAGGGTTTGATGCAAGTGTATGCTCACAGGAAGCTTCTATAAGTATGACCACTACTTATTTTACTTATTAGCTCGTTGGTGGATGAAAACTTATGATATTATATATATATATATATATATATATATATATATAAGTAAATTTGGTGTTGATGAAATTAGTGTTTGACACTGACAGGATGGTGGTGGAAGTCAAGCTGTGTATGGGCAATGGCTAGGCTGGATGATGGCTGCTATATACATGGGTGGAAGGATCCCTCAAATCGCCTTAAATGTAACTCCTCATGCTTCTTCATCCAAATCATATTTTCATTGCAATATATAATCAAACTTATAGCATAATTGGTGTAATTAATTGTCCCCATATCAAAAGACGCAGTGTTGAGGTAAGTCTGTCATGATATTTTTAATTTTAAAAAAGATAGCATCATGCAGTATCTTGAAAAAAAATCTGTGTAATTAATACAATACAGGGTTTGAATCCTCTCATGTTCATCTTTGCTCTCATTTCCAATGCAACTTATGTTGGAAGGTGTCGATTTCTGTCTAGATCCCTTAATATTATACACTCTCAGAAGTTTTGTTGATGTATAATTTATGATTTGAATGCAACATTCTTGCAAGAAGTAGAGAGTGGGAGAAAATTAAAGCAAATATGCCTTGGCTGCTAGATGCTGCAGTCTGTGTGGCACTTGATGCTTTTGTATCCTTTAATTTTTATGTTTTGATATTTTTTAGTTATTTAATTCTTGTGTTTTGATTACCTTGACAAATTTGGTTGTTACAACAGATCATAATGCAGTATGTGTACTACAGATACTTCATGAAACCAGATCTAAACACTGATGATGAATGAATAGTGTCTACTGATCTACTCTACTTAGCTTGCTACGAAGCAAGCAAGAATTGTTTGTATGGGGACATGATTGATGAGAGGTTTCTTGTTCACTGTAAAACAAAGGGTCTAGAAAAATGGTTCATACAATCTATTATGCTCAAGTTTCATTCAATTAGCCAACAAGTCTTTGGACTATTAGTCCTGTCGTTAATGGCCAACATGGACCATTTTACCTCCGGAAATAGAAATGGTTAATTACTGAAGTCTTCCATCACTTACATCATACATAGTGTCGTAAAGTGTAATCTAGAACGTTATGATTGGTTGGAATAGTCTACTCCCGTGCTTGAAGGAGTTTCTCTACTTATTGACAGTTTTACCCTTGCCCCACTTCACCCCACAAAAGTCTTCCACTACTTACATCATACATAGTTTTAAAATTAAACTTGAAGGAGTTTCTCCACTTATGGAGCAAGGATTACTTATGCAAACTCCACGGGTATCCGTAAAAAATTAAGCATGCACTTCACTAAAAGACAGTTTTTTCATCAAATTCAAAACCAAGAAAATATGCACACATATCAGATCTTAATGAAAAAAACAACCCTTTAATGTAAAATCCAAATTTGATATCTAACCTAACTCACATGTAACATCCCAAAAATACGAGCCAAAAATTTCATTTTTTTCAAACATATACTTAGCAAACATTAGAATTAAAACGTTCACCAATCATATCATTTCATAAAAGTTATCGCATGTCTTGAAAAACATTTTATAAAACATAATAATGGCAGAGTACAAATTCCCAGGAGGATCTCATAGTGAGGAATACAAGGCATGTGTGTGATGGGTCGCTACCGCGCCAGCTCCTTCCCCTTCGAAGAAGAGGTACCTGAAACCAAAACTGAAACTGTAAGCACGAAGCTTAGTGAGTTCCCCCACTGTACCACATACCATATAATCACATAACATACATATACTGCTGGGCATATCTCGGTGCCCGACCTACCCCTTCGGTCCTCTCGACTGGATACTGCCTAGCATATCTGGGTGCCGGCCTCCCCTTCGGTCCTCATACTGACTAGCATATCTGGGTGCTAGTCTCCCCTTCGGCCCTTACGATCGGATACTAACTAGCATATCTGGGTGCTAGTCTCCCCTTTGGCCCTTACGGCTAGATACTGCCTAGTATATCTGGGTGCTGGCCTCCCCTTCGGTCCTTACGACCGGATACTAGGGATTATTTCACCCCTACTGCTACCACATAACACATATCACCTAGCATCATATCATACTAGCACATAAACATAACACAGGTAGTAGCAACCCTAGATGAATATCACAGGGACAATCATCTATCATACAACTCCTACTGGTGGGCTGGCATTGTGGCCGTAGACCCACCGCTACTAGAAGGTAACTCACCTCGAAAGTAGTTGCTGATGTCTGTTTGCTAAGCGCCTGACTGCTGAATCGGAAATCCTCCTGCTATAAATCATAAACATAGATTAGCCTCTCATACATACCCTTAGGTCAGATGACTGACCCACTCTTAGTCCAAGGTCAACTCCTTGGTCAAGGTCAACTTCCAGTTGACTGGACTCGCCGAGTCATGGCACCGACTCGCCGAGTCCTTCTCCCACTAACCCGGTCCCACTCTACAAGTCCCTTCTTCCCACTCACTGAGTCGTCCTTAACTCACTACTCGGGACGATAGGACCAGCTCGCGATCCGATTCGCCGAGTCCAGGAACAACTCGCCGAGTCCATGCGAGCAGACTTCCCACTCGCTTCCAGATCCTCATCCGAACATCCTTCATGAGAATTTGGGTTTCTGGGACTATTGGAACACGTTAGATTGCTAATTCTATGTGCAAACACGAAGGGTTGGACTTCTGACACTTAAACCCTTCGTACACAGTAACAGTTCATACAACTCGTCGAGTTTGAAGAACAACTCGTCGAGTACTAGGCAATCTTCATAGGACTCGCCGAGTC
This sequence comes from Lactuca serriola, assembly GCF_051521515.1. Taxonomy (NCBI): domain Eukaryota; kingdom Viridiplantae; phylum Streptophyta; class Magnoliopsida; order Asterales; family Asteraceae; genus Lactuca; species Lactuca serriola. The sequence continues at coordinate 18,238,841 of NC_136411.1, forward strand.
TAAGGCCATCTTCATAGAACTCGCCGAGTTTCACTTTGGGACTCGCCGAGTCCCTTGACCCATTTCCCATATGAGCCAAATCTGAGACATGCAACTCTTCAAAACCATAGATCTATGTTCCTAGGGCATGCTTAACACGTAAAGTTGCAAACTTTACGTGCATGCATGGCCCTATAAGCTCAAAAATGCAATTCCAAGCTCTTTAAGAGGTCATGCACTCCATGGGGTCCTCAATCACTTCAACCACATCAACTTTATGCTTCTAACACATCCATAAGGTCTAGATCTGAAGTCCTTTTGGATCATTAAGCACAAACACATGGAGTTTGGTGTTTTAGGGCTTGAAAACCACCAAATTGGGACAAAATGGGATCTAATGAACTAAAGATCAAGGTAGAGGCTTTACTACCTGAATGGAAGCTTCTCCCAATGTAGATTTCGGATATACTCCCTCTCTTGCACTCTTCAATCTCTTCTTTTCTTCTTCTAAGCTCCAATTCCCTTCACCAATCAAGAACTCACTCACAAGCACAATATGGGGGACCAGGGACTCTCACTACAGCTCTTTGGAAGTGTTAAGGACAAGGGGCCGCGTTAATGTGCTTAAATAGGGTGACAATACTCGGGTCAGGGTTTTTGCCCAAACAGGGCCTACTCACCGAGTCGGGATACCGACTCGCCGAGTCCAAGGCTCGGACCCCGCATCTCATCCCGCTCCTACTCGGCGAGTCGGTCATTCAACTCGCCGAGTCCAAGGCAAAAATGCAAGATTTAAGAATTTTAAATTACAAGAAATACGTACTGGGAACCAGGTGCTACATCACAATTATAGAGGCTTTTAATTCCATCTATCTAGCCAAGAAATAATTGAATGGGTAAAACATTATAGACGTTGCTTCCATAATATCTTCCTACCACAAATTCATTATTTGGTAAAAACAGAAGACAGTAATAGTTGAAGGTAGGTCTCAGAGTTCATCTGCAATAAACAATTGATTGGACCAAAAATTAGATAACTTAAGAACTAAATGCAACACCAAAAGTCAGTAACGAAGAAAATAGACCTGCAATACAAAAGTATTAATGAAGCTTAACGAATAATTAAAAGGTGATGGAGTTTATACAACAAATGTGGTGTATAAAGAAGTGTTGCACAATTAATAATGTATAATTAGTCATGTGCTATTACACATTTTCATATTTTGTGTATTTTTATATAATTTTATTATTTTTGTTTGAACGGCTTAAACATTTTACATTTTGTGCCGCATTGACAGGTTTCTCTTTATCAGTTATTTGATGTATCATGTAACAAATAACAACACAATTTGAATATATTGTCTTTGACATTTACTTTCTTTTGGAACATAACATTTTTGTAAATGAAACATATCACCAAAAGAACTTACACGCCCCGCCACTTTGCGCGGGTAGACTGCTAGTGTATAAACCGTGAATGACACAAAATACATTATATATATATATATATATATATATATATATATATATATATATATATATATATAATGTATTTTGTGTCATTCACGGTTTGATAAAATGATGAAAATATATAGTTTTTTCTGTATTTTACTCTAAATTATATATATATATATATATATATATATATATATATATATATATATATATATATATATATATATATATATATATATATATATATATATATCTTTTTTCTAGAGGAGAACTTTTGTAATTATAGTCAAAGTGAGAGTACTTGATATGAAATTAATGGAATACAAACTACAAAGTACAAAGTAGAAAGTACAAACCAAACAGGGAAACATCGTCGATTGAAGTTTCTACATAGCCAATCTCGAACCAGGAATCACCTCCGTTTTCATGGCATCAATGTACACAGCTTTCTAATTACAGCACCACCCTTATAAACTGATAAACCCATAAACAGATTTGACTCAAAAAGGTGCCTTTCGATCGGAATTGATCAAATTTTGGCCACACAACATCTAGGTAATGCGCGTCGTCATTCTCCCCAATTTTACATTTTTTATCCAATTGGGGTGTTCATTAAGCGTATTTCATTTGATTCTTTAATACTTGATGATTTGTTGTCTCCACTCATTTTAATTGATATATAAAGATCCGATAAGGGTATGGATAATTGATTTTTGTTGGGGTTTTGCTCGATAGTTTGTACAATCGACTGGTGGCGACTTTAGATTAAATTAAAGTTTCAAACTTTCAATCGTACAGTCGATTTCATGTTTCTGAACACAAATTATATGATAACGATTTGATACTAAATAGGGCACAAAAGGGAAACCAGCTGTAGGGCTCAAAAGGAGCCAATAATTCGGCAAAATAAAGTGTTTATTTTTATGAGGTGTTATGGAAGATTACAACTTGTGTATAGTTAGATACATAATCTGTTCACTTCTTGAACTTCTGATTATTGACATGGGTATTTTTTAGTTTCTGAAGCTATACACTCCATAGTCGTCCTTCAAAGCCAAATTTGACTTTTTTTAAATCAATGTGAGTGCTCTGCAACTTTGAAATTGATAAGAAATTGCTTAATATTTTTTGTCAGAATTTGTTATATAGCCAAGATGGAAGAGGAGATGATTACACTACAAAACATAATGCCAGTAGATCTTGCAATTAAAAGAGAGTTAGAATATCGTAAAAAGATGGAAATATCAAGAAACCAACATCAAAACAACTTAAAACCTCTTGTAGCCTCACAGGTAACCTCAAAAATCATGATCATGTTCCTGTTCTAGACTTCACACTACCAAATGTTAGAGTCATAATTGAATAAGTTGTAGGGCCCACCAATTCAATCCTGGAAAGAAGATTACAAAATGGCAGCAAGCGGGTCCCATAAATCTCGGATGTTTCAGTTTTCTTCAACCCGTCAAACCTTGCGAGAAAAACGCGTGTTTTCTTGCAAGGCTTGTCAGTTGACTTTTGGTACTGTTTTTGACCTTAGTGGTCATGTTGTAAGTCAACAACATAAATTCAATGTATCTGAGATGAAGAAGAGGAAACAAGCCATAAGCAATCCGATTTGGTGCGAATTATGTAAATCATCGTGTTCAAGTTTGGGCGAAATGGAACGTCATCTTAACGGGTCACGCCATTTGATGAGGATTTGAAATTATAATAATAAAAAAAATAATAATTTGTTATTCGGTAGTTGTAGTTTGATTTTGATCTAATGAAACATGTTGTACTTTGTAGGCTTTGAAATTTTGTTATGGAAGTTATTTGTATTAGATTCAAAATCGTTGAAATTTTCATTCAGGTGCGGGGTTTGGAAGGTCAAAGGATGGTTGACCGAAAGCGAAAGGTACAACCCTCCAATGCACGGTTTATTTGTGTGGTTTGTGATATGGCGTTTGCTAGTGTGTTTCATTTGAAGATGCATGGTGAAACTTATGCTCATAGAAGTAATCTTTGTATGGCGAGAAATGGGGGTGAAAATGTGAGTAATCCGTTTTTATGTGAGGTTTGTGATATTTTGTGTTCAAGTGGGAAAGTAATGAAGCTTCATGCTGCTGGGGTAAAACATAAGGGTTATCTTCAAGAGTTTGAGGATGCAAGAAGGGCAAGATTTTATGGTAATTTTGGTTCATATCAGTAAGATTAGGACTATGTTTTTTTTTTTTTTTTTGCTCTAAAAACTTGTATGAATGAACTCTTGAAATTCTGCTGTTTTTTTGGGATCCGGAGTACTCCACAATCATGAAATAATGACTTGTGTTTTTTGCAACAGAAGTTGTGTTATGCAATGACTTGTACATGACACAACTTATGTTTAAATAAAAACTAAAAACTTTCGGCTTAGTTTTGTCAACATGCACTCTAAGTTAAATGTGGCCAAACTTTTTTTTTTTTTATGTATTTTTAACCAACAAATTCAGACCAACTATAGACCAATAACATTGTGAAACCTGTAATTTGATGGACAAATTTTGATATGATTTTGATTTTAGGTTTCACCTATAAATTCATTGATTTCGTGTTGTGATGGATGATGACTATTTCATTGAAATCCTAAATTCAAACCCAAAATCCAGAAGAAAAATCCTAAACCTGAATGTGAACATAAACATGTATGTATGAAGATTGAAGATGTAATGTAATCAACCGATAATTGAGGGTACAACTGAATCTACAAAAGGTACAACTACTACTCTTCTCATAGTCATTCGACTCCGACCTTCTTTTTCAACATTGCAATGAACTCGTCCCTTTCTTGTGGAGACATTCCTTCAGCCGAACAATCACCAATCCCCCATTCAGCTCCTCTTAAGCAATACTTGTCTTGAGTCGCTTGTCGATTCCTGACAAATCATATCCATTCATTATCCCCACAAATTAATCACCACTCATTAATAACATCGATCTACAATCACATATTCAATCAGATTATGTAAACAATACTTACTTTTCTTTGTTCACCTTGGATCGCTCAAGCAATTCCTTAAGCAACGGAGTCTCCTTGAATCTCGCATCATTTTCTGCATACTTTTTTTGATTCTCTTCTGCAGAAAATGGAATCCAAATTCTTAGATAATTTTAGATTGTGATGTAATCAACTGAATCGGAATAGCAGCACACAGTACCATTGAAACGAGCGAAGGAATCAATCTTCGGTAGTTCGGGACCAGGCATCGATTCCAATCCTGAGAACCCCGAAAGCAATCCGGCGTGCGCTATAGCCATGATCATGAAAACAATTACCTTATGCATAAGAAGTAATACAGATACCCTAGTGAACATAAGCAGATGTGTATTTACCAGGGAATGGAGAGAGAAGAAGAGTCATTGAAGCAGCTAAAGGAAGGAGAGACTTGTCAAACCAGCTTCTTCTCTGGAATATCAATGCCGGAGGTGGCGAACATTGTGAAAGATGGTTAAATGGTTGTCTGCCGGCGGTGATGGTGGTGGACGGTGGTGTTGAAAAGGTGGTGTGCCATAGAGGTCCAAATGAAGAAGAAGAAACCATGGCTGCTATGAGTTAGGCTTCTCCTTCTCTTCTCTTTGTGAAGAGGGAGTATAGCGGATATATAGATAACGAGGCAATGGAAACCGTTGGATGTAGTTAGTTTGGTCACGTGGCATGATCCCATTGGTTGATGATGTTAAATAGCAAAAAAGTGGCAATAGAAAAGAAAAATATCTGGAAAACCCGGGGCCTTATACCGCACCTAGTCGTGCAAGATTGATACGGGAGTACCACTGTTACATAAAAAACACCATTCTGTCGTTTCAGGTACCATAAAAATGTATGGGTTATGCGGGTTACCGAACCCATCCTACCCATAAAGCTTATAATATTGATTAGTTGTAACTTGTGCATATATACTTATACCAATGTGTGTGGATTGAGAGCCATAGATTATCATGTGTTTGAGATGGAAGGGTTGCAAGTGAGAGGAGAGAGGATTACTCATTCTTGTCCGTGAACAGTTCAACGAACCATTCATGAACAGTTCAGTGGAAAGTTCGTTTATTTAATAAATGAAGGAGCATCAACACAAATTTCCGTTCGTCTTCGTTTACATTCTTTTATGTTCGTTCTTTTAAGTTTATTTATGTTCATATATGTTCAATTGTTTTTTATTACATTACCATATTATATGTTCGTTTATGTTTTATATGTTCAATTGTGTTTGCTTATCTTTGTTCGTTTATGTTTGTTTAGCATTTTCACAAACCAACATGAACAAACTAATCTGTTAAACGAACAAATATGAACAAGAAAACTCGTTAGTTTATTCGTTTGTTTGCTCGGCTAACTTAAACGAACAAACATTAACAAACCCTTGTTTGTGTTCGTTCGATTCGTTTACAACTCTAGTCTCACATTTTCGACATACTAATAGAGTATAATATTGGTATAAAATATATTCAAAAAATTAAAAATAATTACAGGAAGTGAAAGGTGACCATTTGATTTTGGTGAGTGAGTATAAAACTGACGTGACACAAAAAAATGAGTGGTGACTTGTCACTACATCCTCAGTCTTATGCTGGTGATTAAACCCTTTCATCATCTTTTTTTTTCACCTCTTGCCGATAATAAATGCGATAGCAAATGGTCATTTTTTACTAACTTTTTTCTCTTTTTTAATTAAATATATTAAAATATAATTTGATAATTATATAAAATTAATAAAAAGAAAAGTATTTAATTATTTAAAAAGTAAATATAATCGAAATAAAAAACTATTTTATTAAAAATTCAAATGAAACTAAAACATATTAAAATAATACGTCACTCCTCATTGTCATTCATAACATCGTTAAAATCCTCACTCGAATCATCTTTAAACATATCTGACTCTTCACCTATATCATCGTACAAATCGCCATTCGAATGGTAAGCGACAAGATTTAGATAAGTATGAAAGATATGTTTCACCAAATCAGTGTGAAGGTTGTGATGTCCAGAGCGGTCATATATTTCTCATTTGTTCGTCGTGTATTCCGACGTACCAACACCTACTCTTTCCAATATTGGTAAATTCTAATTTTCATTATAGTGACAAATCGTTTTTTCTTCATCTTCTATTAGAATATTATATAATATGATGCACACATACATCAGGTTATGTATTCTTGTACGCTTAAATGATCGTCTCAGAATTGTAAGTATCTATCAACGTCTCTTAGAGTACCAAATGCTCGTTCAACATCCTTCCTAGCTGATTCGTGGGACGCCTTAAACTTTAACTGTTTTTTTCATCGTTTGGACATGAGAATGATTTCATAAATGTAGTTAACTCGAGATATATCCCATCAGTAAGGTGGTACCTACATGGTGTCCTATTCACTAAAACGACACATCATATGATTTCCCAAGGTAGATGTTGAATACCGCAATGGGTCTAGAACATTAATGTCGTTTTTGGCACCCAATGCACCAAAAAATGCATGTCATATATAAAGATCATTTGACACCACTGGTTCTATTTTTTTGAACAACAACAATGTAACACCCATAAAAATCATGCCAAATTTAAACTTTGAAAAACATTTCAAATCTATTAACCATTACAAAACTTGTTTCCAAAATGTATCATATCAGAGTATCCCAGAAACAAAGTCATAAAAAGTGAGGAGTTGTACGATCACACTTTTGCCTTGCTATACCCACAACAATACACATATAATCATAAACAACATGTTATGGGTCCAGTCAACCATCGGGTTGGAAAACCCTAGGCCCACAACCAACAGGTTGGAATGCCAACATACTATAGGTCCAATCATCCTCGGGATGGAATACCTCAGGCCAACAACCAACAGGTTGGAATGCCCACATATTATGGGTCCAATCATCCTCGGGATAGAATACCCCAGGCCCATAACCAACAGGTTGGAATGCCCACATACTATGAGTCCAATCATCCTCGGGATGGAATACTCACGACCCAAAACCAACAGGTTGGAATGCCCAGGTCTATTGGCCTCCACACAAAGCAGATAAGCCTCAACCGTCAAACAAACATGTGTGCGTGTATATATATATATATATATATATATATATATATTGTGACAACCGTCAATTTTCGGTCAAGTCAAAGTCAACTAAAGTCAACAAGTTAAACCGGTCAACTCGATTTGCCTGTAGGTACTAGAGTTTACGTTATGTAATTTCTAAACAACTCGCTATTCTAATGAGAGATCATAAATCGAAAAGTGCGTACATCTAGATCTCCTTAACCTAAAACTGTGGTACGTGGCGAGCCAAACCGATAAAACAATGTTGCATACTCATCGGGAGTATGCAATATCCTTAAACAAGGCTTAACGGGGTTTACGGACCTTGCATTGCGAAGCCGGACACTCACATTCGTCACACACAGAACCGCTCTCAATCGTTTTCACTCCATCTCTTCTTATCGAGAATCTCTCCCTAATCTCTCCAAGAATGTCAAATCTCTCCCAAATCTCTCTAAGTATGTGAAATCTCTCCTAAATATCTCTTTGTATGAGAAATCTCTCCAAGAATGTCAAATCTCTCCCAAATCTCTCTAAGTATGTGAAATCTCTCCCAAATATCTCCTTGTATGAGAAATCTCTCCAAGAATGTCAAATCTCTCCCAAATCTCTTTAAGTGTGTGAAATCTCTCCCAAATATCTCTTTGTATGAGAAATCTCTCCAAGAATGTCAAATCTCTCCCAAATCTCTCTAAGTATGTGAAATATCTCCCAAATATCTCTTTGTATGAGAAATCTCTCCAAGAATGTCAAATCTCTCCCAAATATCTCTTTGTATGAGAAATCTCTCCAAGAATGTCAAATCTCTCCCAAATCTCTCTAAGTATGTGAAATCTCTCCCAAATATCTCTTTGTATGAGAAATCTCTCCAAGAATGTCAAATCTCTCCCAAATCTCTCTCGAAATCTCTCTCAACTTTCTATAATCATTCGGGGCATTCCGACCCTCGAATTTGGCGAAAACAGCCCAAAAACGGAAGTCTACGCGAAAAACGGACTTAAGGAACCGAAACCCCTCTTAGGACCCGAAAGTCCTCTTAGGACCCGAACCCTTCTGAGCCAAAGGCTGCTGAACCGAACCTCACTCAAAGAACCGAACCCGAAGGTCCTCTCGGGCCCGAACCTCGCATGCCACACTCGAATCCGAACCTTCGGTCCATTTCGGATCATGGTGCCCTCGGTCTAGTTCACTTCTGACCCTTCGGACCGAGCCTTCGGACTGACCCTTCGCCTCTCGCTTCCTCGCCCCCCTTCGCTTCACGCCTAGCTGCATTAGGGACCGAACCTCGGCCTAGGACCGAGAGGTCTCGCTGGAATGGCCTTTTTCTCCCGGTTTTCGACTAATTTCGCGTTTTAGACCCGTTTTTAATTGTTTTAACATGGGGTTTTCACCCAAAACTTTATTTTAACATATAAGGACCCATAATTATTAAATTATCATTTTTTTTAAGGATAAAACCTTATCCAAAAGTGTGGGTGAAGTACAAAGGTGGAGTGTTGACTTTCCTTTATTCTATGACACAAGCAACCACTCCCATACCCACTCCATGTCACTATTCACCACCAACCCATCCCTAGTCACTTCATAAGTCATTTCTCATTATTTTCAGCCATCCCCACGTTTTTAGGGCTGGTCACTCAACCTCTCACCTCATTTTTCTTTCAATTACTCTCATTTCACCAAAGATCCAACTCCAACTTTTCCTCAAACTTTTCTCTCTAATTCGAGATCCCAAGGCTGATCATCAAGTGTTCTTCCACTCTTGGTAAGTATAATTCATCCTCCTTGTGATTATTTCACTTCATTCTACTCAAATCATTGATTGCTTACACAAACTCCCTAACTATGATGCTAGATTCTCGAAAATCTTCAAGGCATCTCCAAGTGTTCTTGAGTTAAACACTTCCATTCTTCAACAATAATCTACTGAAATCACTTAAGGTGAGTTCACCCCTACATTTTCATGTTTTCTCAAGTTTTTAGGGGGGGAATACAAGTAAAACACCAAGAACAAAACTAAACTTTTCTAACAGCCTTCATCAGAAAAGTTCAACTCCATTCACGGACTGTTTTGGACAACTTAAACATTTTTGTTTGAAAAACTGTTTTAGGTGTAAGTAGTTCCAGTTATTATCTTTAAAATGATTACTTGCACATCTCCATACGATTTTTCTACAATTTATGGTGATTTTTACAAAACTGTCTATCATTTCAAACACCAATCCGGACCAGTCTGTGATTATGGACTATTTCAACCAAGTTGGAGGTTATTAAAAATCATGATAAAAACTATGAGTAAACTAGACACATTTTGGGAACTCTCAGAATTTACGGATTTAGTTTTCGACTTCGTATGATTTTTCAATGACTTTTCTAAAACAGTGCAGAAATGTTTAATTTAGTTAACATCATATAACTTTCATAACACTTTGTATTATGTTGAGCAAAGTGTATAATAATAAGTTCTAAGTATTGAATGTTAGAAGCTTGTAGTGACAAACGAAGATTTTTGTTCAAAATGGAGCGTTTTGTCAAACGTTAGAAGCTAGAAGCTCTCTAACGTTCCATGCCAAACACACCATATTGAAAAAAAAAATACTCATATTAACCTTAGGGTTTAAACTTTAAAGCTGTATTTTTTCGCACCAAGCCTAGTTTATAAAATAGTTTCCTTTTTGTATTTTAAAAAATTACTCCCCGCGTCTCAAAATTATAGTTCATCTTTCCTTTTTGGTTTATCCCAAAATAATAGTCCACTTATAAAAATAAATAATATTTTTACCAAAATACTCTCTCATTATTATTTAACCAACTAAACATTTAATGGAACATTAAATGCAAAGTAGGGACAAAACTGTCATTTTATTATATAAAATTAGTGATAATTAATGTTTTTCTTAATCTGTGTGTTTTTTGTCTGTAGACAATAATATTGGGACAAAAGAAGTACTATATTTGATAGCTAAGAGGTTACTTATAATCTCGTTTTTTTTAAAAGCCACACAGCTAGCTTTTAAATGACTTTATTGAGCCTTTTTATGTATATTTTTCTAAATATATATTTTATTAATTATTAAAAAGACACTATTCAGCCTAAAAATCCAAAGAGATAAAACGTAAGAACAATATTTATAAAATTAATCGATTATTATTATTATTATTATTATTATTATTATTATTATTAAAAATACATAATTAGTTTTAATAAAATTATCGTTTATATTATTAATGTTCATATCATTATTATCAATTTATTTAAAATTTTAGAAAGTGGTGAAAACTAAAACAAAATGATAAGACGATGCAGTATGGACCAAACGAGAAACGACGTGGGTGACGTGACTGTTGACAACGGCGTCTTGACGGGGGGAACACCGCCCCCCTGCTCGTTGCAGCTCGTCGAGATTGGATCTCGTTGGCGTCACGACCGGATGAAACGCAGAAAATGGGACCGTTGCAAACGTTTTAATTGCAACGGTATAAAAAAAATAATAATAACAATTAAAAAAATCATTTACCCTATAAATATCTATCATTTTTATAAAAAATTTCACACAATTTCTCTTCTTCTCTCTACATAGTTTCAATTATCTTCAAAAAAAATATGGAGTCTTTCGACTCGTCCGACGATTCGGATGACGATATTTTCTTCAAGCTGATGTACCAGTATTACACTACCGACTTGTTGCAACCAGATCCAGTCCCGCTACTAACAAGACGTGCGATGTTAAACAGAAATCGCGAGGAAGGACACGAACATCTGTATCGCGCTTACTTTGCGGATAATTGTGTATACGGGGCGAAGGACTTCAAAAGAATATTTCGTTTGAGTAGGGATGTGTTCTTACGAATCGCCAACGCCTTAGAAAGCCGGTATCACTTATTTACTATACTTTTTTACAAAATAAATAAAAATGTACTACATGTTTCTTTAATTTTACAACATATGCAATATATTTTTAAACTATAGTTAATTTATGTTTAGGTCTGAATTTTTTCAATTAAGATATGATGCTAGAGGTAGACGAGGGTTTACAACGTTGTAGAAATGTGTTGCGGCCATTCGTTTGATGGCTATGGGGGAATCACCCGACACCATGGACGACTATATGAGAATGTCCGAAAGAACCGCAAGAGAGAGTTTGTATACATTGTCAAAGGGTGTTATTGAAACATTTGGAGAAGTGTATTTGCGGAAACTTTCGTTGCATGATTTGCAAGAATTGTATGCGGCGCATGAAGAACATCATGGGTTTCCCGGAATGATCGGAAGCATTGACTGCACACTATGGAAATGGAAAAATTGTCCGGTAGCTTGAAAAGGGCAATACGCAAGTGGTCATCACGGATCGCCTTCGCTGGTTCTAGAGGCTGTTGCTTCTCAAAATTTATGGATTTGGCATGCATTTTTTAGAGTTGCGGATTCCAACAACGACGTCAACGTTCTTGATCAGTCGCCAATATTCGAAGATCTTTTGAATGGAAAGGCCCCGGATGCTCCTTTCACGGTGAATGGAAACGGATACAAATATAGGTATTACCTTACAGATGGAATATATCCTCAGTATTCCACATTCGTGAAGGCATTCCGCCACCCGGTTGAAGAACGAGACAATTTTTTTAAAAGACGACAAGAAGGAGCACGTAAGGATGTGGAACGTGCTTTTGGAGTGCTGAAGGCGAAGTGGCATATAGTCGAACATGCAGCACGACCATTGGATTTAGAAGTTCTACGATATATCATGTATGCATGTATCATAATGCATAACATGGTAGTAGAAGATAAAAGGCGAAATATTGCACACTATATCTCAACGGAGCCCAGACACGTTCAGTTTCAACCAGGAACAGCAGAATATTTGCATCGCGTTGTTGACATTCAGGACGCAAATAAACACAGACAACTTCGAGAAGACTTGGCGGATTATATTTTCTATGGTAACAATAACGATAACGAATAGTGTTGTATTTTTTTTTTTGAATTTGGATGTTATTTTTTTATTTTTTTTTTTTTGAATTTGGATGTTATGTGTAATTTAATATCTATGTTAATTTTAATCTTTAAAAATTATTATATGTTATTTATAATTTTTAAACATTATGTTTTATTTATTATGTTATATTTAAAAAATATTTGTCTAAATTAAAAATAAAAAAGAATTTCGAAAAAAATAAAAAATAAATTAAAAAAATGAAAAAAAAAGTTGGTGTCATAACAAGATACAACATGGTGACAATTTCCCCACTTGGTGTTATAACACCATTGGTCCCTGTCTTACCTAAGAAAACTATTATTTAAATAGGAAAATTGGTGGGATAGGTAAGACAAGGTGAAGGGGACGTGGTTGGGGGTGTGTTTGTTTAAATAAATTAAAAAATCAAGGGAAAAATAATCTTTTTGTATAAAGCAGTGACCAATCGCGTAACAAAAACAAACAGCAGGGACCTTCCGAGTTAAAAAAATAAGTTAGGGACCAAACACGCAAATTACCCTAAACCATAGGGACCATTCATGTAATTTACTCTAAATAAATTTAACTAAAGTTTTAATTAAAAATCTTTTTAATAAAACTTGTCTATATAATAAAAAATCAAAATGATAATTTCCATTATACCATGATAATCAAATGTGTAACCAAAAGTGGGTTTCTGGCATCGGCATTTGGTTGGTTGTAACTGGAACTCGTTTATTAAACTTGCTTGAGCCGAGATTTCATCAGTGAGATCATTTAGATGATCAAACAACTTTATAGAATAAATCAAATTATACATTCAGTGAGCTTGAGCTCCAATTTAGGCAAGTTGTTTACACACCTGCATGTGGGTATCATGAAAGTGACTTTGATTATCTCAATATATGATGTTGAACTCAGACCACATAAATGTAATCGGTCAGAATCATATAACATGATTGATTAAAACAAGCATAAACCAAGGATTCATCACAACCTATTCACCTCTTATGTATTCAAAATAAGGGTGTTATTCATGTTTTAGGTTATTGGTTTCATGTCAATCAAATTTAGTTATTTCTACAATCCATCATTAAAATTTAACCATTTGTCGACAGTCATCAATGCGATCAAAGATAAACCAACAAAATTTAGGTATTAAGGTAAATCGGGTTGAATTCAAAAAGAGTATGTTGTTAAACTATGTTTTTACTAAATTATTTTAGATTAAAGTTAAGAAAAAATTGAAAGCTTTGTAATTGTAAAGAATACTAAAACGACATTTATATATTAAGAACAAACAATATCATTTTTTGTTTGGTTGTTAGAATGAATGGAATTATCACACTTAATTTTTCCTAGATTTCAACTTTCAAGTCAACTGAATAGACATAGTTTATGTTACTTAACATGCAAATTAAGAAATAATATTAGACACACATTCACACAATATGTTGATCCAACTAGTTATTTTAGTTCTTATGTCTATTGGATTAGCCACAATTAACGGATTAGGCACATTTAGTGGTTTTGCATTATCGTGTCTTAGAATTAGACCATTACAATGTTATGCATTCGATATTAAACATTGCGAATATATATATATATATATATATATATATATATATATATATATATATATATATATATATATATATATATATATATATGTTGATTCAACTAACAATCAAACTCCTATACTTATTGAATTTGTAACATGAATGAATTGACAATACAATATCTTAGTTGAAATAGTAAAGACAAAACACAATTTCAAGTACCATTAGTGGAATGATTAAAATCTAAAACATAATAATACAATAAATTGTTTGGAATCAAGGTAATAATCAAAATGTGTTAATCCTAACATCACATAACATTCACAAAAATACTCTTAAAGAATTTAGCCTTCCATCTCTTCAGAAAAACACATCTTGATATGGGTTGAAATCTTCATGGTTGTGGTAAACTCGATAGATGATGATGGAATGTTGGTGATGAGTTGTTGATAATCCCAGCCTTTGATGGCGTTCTTGATGCGTTATTGGGGCTGGAAGAGGTTTCTTGTTGTCAAGTTCACCAAAAATCATGTTTGTCCTTTAATGAGACTTTTAAGCTGTATTTATAGGCTAAGAAGAGAAGTTAGAGAGATTAGGGTGAAAATGGCTCCATCGTAATGCTTGAGTCTTTCACCCTTGGGCTCGTTGTTTCCACCATAGGCTTTGACCATTTCAACCCATATCTAAATTACGTTTTTATAATAATGACATGATTAATTAAAATCTTGAACACCAATTAATCCTAGCTATGGTAAAAGAGCATTAGAAAAGAGAGCACAATAACATAGAAAGTGAAGAGAATGATGATAAATTTACTACCCTTGATGAACAATAATCCCCATAACGTTTGTGCATCTTGGAGTTGTACATCGTGAAAGAAAGGAAACAGGGTGCTCCAAAGGGGTGACCTGAGAACACAAATGGATGGTTCACACAATGTCTCACAAACAACTGTATGTGCATCGAAAATTTGTACTGTACAACATATGAATATGCAGTGGAGATAGCAATTCAACCATATGTGTTCTTAGTGTCACTCCTATGGAGTTATGCCCTTGTTGGGTTCTTCGGTTTGCATTAATTTACAAAGCATGAAAGAGGGTCATTTATGGTTGTTGAGTTATCTTGCAAGATACCAATAATGTCCTCATCACTACACATAATGTTGTCATATTTTCTTGTATTTATTAAAATAATAATAATTTTTTTCGAACTTCAATAGTCACCTTACTATTATATATAATAATGTTGTTATGACTCATCTATACATAAATGAGTCAAATATATTGCATTTTATTTCTAATGGATTAATATACAAAATCAAAAACCTTTATCTAAGAAAAAGATCAACAAGTCATCTGAAGTGTATTTTAAATACATAGAATTTCTTCATTTATTTTATTCAAAGAAATATTATTATAATATAATTATTGAAATTTGTTGTTTTTAGGTATATATTTAACAAAAAAAATACAATTTTTGAATTTTCACCATTATATCATTCAAGTGATTGTTGTTCAACTCTTGTCTTATATAACAAACTAAGTGTGAGACTCATGTATTACATGAGTTTATTTAAAAATAATTAAATATAAAATTTTAACAATTTGAACCTTACATATTAAATGTGGAATTTTAGTTTAATAAAATGAAAAATACAATAAAATGACAAGTGGAAAATAAAAAATTTAAAATTTTTAGAAAATGTAATATGTCCAAAAAAAGAAGAAGATAACATATGGCAAAAAAACATTTATTTATTAAAGAAGATTCGACTCTTGTTTTATAAACAAATAAAGCATAAAACTAGACGCATTATTATTATTATTATTATTATTAAGTTCACAAACATTCTTGCTAATTGTTTACAACTTTTACACTGGCCATTAGCATTTTTTGGTTAATAACCTAAAATTCTTGTCACCTACTTATTATTATTAATTTTAACAATTAATGAAATAACTTCTCTAAAATTTAACCTTTTCTAATAGCTTTTTCTTATAAGGGCTAATTATTCATTTATACGGCAATGTTTGGTATTTTTCCCAATTTATGAAACAATGTTGTTTTTTATATAAAATATATAACATCATTTTAACATAGGACAAATTCATATAGCCATTTAGGCTATGTTCGGTGTACAAGCGGAAAAACTAGTTATAGCTAACAAACTAGATGCGAGCTTATAAACTAGCTGATAAAAATCATATTTAGTACAAACTAGTTGATAAGTTAGCTGAAGTATATAAAATAACATAAAATAACATTTATGATAATGAATTTTCTATTATTAATTAAGAGTATATTTGGAATATTTTTAAAAAGCTTCTAAAAAACTAGTCTAAGTAGCTTTTTAAAAAGTTAGCATATAAACTACTTTTTGGTTTGCAAAATAAGACTACTTAAAAAACCTCGTAAAATAAGCTAGTTTATCAGTTAGTTGTAGCGTGTCAAACACAATCTTAACCAGAGATTCGTTAAGTGTATAATGTCATATTAGTTTTTATAAAGTGTAGTCTTTAGTTGCTTACATGACAAGCAAAACGTAAAAAGTGTCTTGTTCCTCTAAAAAGGTTCATGTGTACAATGTTTAAGAATTTCTATTTATGTTCATTTTCTTAGAGCTTGACCGCTCAGAGTCGTCAGAAAAGTTATGTGGACAGACGCCGGTCCGAGCTTGAGTTTCTGGTCGGCGACTTTGTGCTCCTGAAGGTCTCTCCTTAGAAAGGAGTGATTCGATTCAGGAAGAGGGGCAAGTTAGGGCCCCGATATATTGGCCCTTTCAGGGTGGTCGCGAGGGTAGGCAGGGTAGCCTATCGTTTGGAGTTGCCAGCAGAGTTGGGTCAGATTCACGACATTTTCCACGTGTCGCAATTGCGAAAGTGTGTAGTTGACGAGTCGACAGTAGTGCCACTAGAAGATATTCAGGTGGATGCGAGCCTGAATTACGCTGAGAGACCAGTAGCGATCAGAGATCGGAAGATCAAGGTCCTGAGGAATAAAGAGGTGCCACTGGTGCAGGTCCAGTGGTAGCATTGGAAAGGGTCAGAGTTAACTTGGGAGCTGGAGCGTGAGATGCGTGAGCAGCATCCGGAGTTATTTGCAGAGTGAGACTTCGAGGGCGAAGTCTAATTCTAGTGGGGGAGAATTGTAACACCCGGATTCGCAGGTATTATTTTTATTCTTTTAATTTTTGATTGATGTGAAGAGACTCGGCGAGTTGGAGTCTAAACTCGCCGAGTAGGACCGCGGTTTTGCACGCGGGATCGCGTCTGGACTCGGCGAGTCCAAAAGTGGACTTGGCGAGTCCACGCTGTTTAATAAAACCCTAATTTCTAGGGTTTGAGACCTATTTAAAGGGGCTTATGACCGTCATTTGCGGCCACCAACCCCAGAGAGAAACCCTAAAGAGATTTTGAGCGTTTTGGGAGAGAGAGAGGAGGCCATTGTTAACCTTTGAAGCTTTGTTTGGCAAGGAAAAGGAGTCTCTAGCCAAGAGGAGGCAAGGGAGGTGGACATCCTTCGAATTTGGAGCTCAGAGCATCATTTTGGAGGTATATTTTGGCTCCCTTTTTCTGTTATTATGATGAACATGGGGGTTTAGGGTTTTTGACCCCTTTGTTGGTTAGATTTGATGTCCATTTTGTCCCTATTTGTGATGAGGCTTGAAATGGGATCCATAGAGGTCCAGAGAAGCTTTATTCCTTAAGCTTTATGAGGATTCATGGGAGTTTTGACCAAGGGTTATGAGATATGGGGCTAAAACATCATATACGAGCAAATAGTTGTTGTTTGAGCACCAAGGTTTGGACTTTACGTGATTATCATGCTTGGGGAGGCCAGATCTATGATTGTATGGAACAGATCTGACATTAGAAGTGAGTTTGAGCTTATGCATGGCATGAAGTCGTCGAGTCTGAAGAACAGACTCGGCGAGTAGCATGAAGTTTTCCGTAACCACTCAACGAGTGGTCTTGTCGAGTTGAGGGGTCGACTCAGTGAGTCAGGTAGAGAGTCAGGGGGACTGAGTCAAGCCGGAACTCGCCGAGTTGTTCTTGAGACTCGGCGAGTTGAGTCGTGGTGGCCCCGCGATTCATGCCAGGTGGAACTCGTCGAGTCAGAGAAGTACTCGGCGTGTCAAGAGAGGATCCAAGAGAGTCAGTGGACACGTATAGACTCGCCGAGTCGCCCTAGTGCACTCGCTGAGTCCGGTCAAAGTTGACCGTTGACCTTGTTGACCTTTAGGGTTGAGTGCAGTTGTATTTATGAGTGTATTACTTTGTGTGATTAGGCGGAGGCTAGATCACATTTATTCCGAGACAGATATTTGCCGAGACATCGAGGTGAGTCTTCTCACTATACTTACCTAGAGTGGTATATTGTGTAGACCGGAGGGTCTTATGTGTTATGTATGAGATTATGTGCTATGTGCTATGTGTATGTTGTATATTGTTATAGACCGGACCGAAGGGTCCAACGATACAGACCGGGCTGGAGGGCCCAATGAGCTATGACCAGACCAGAGGGTCCAATGAGCTACGGGACTAGAGGGTCCCACTGAGACACATCGACCGGAGGGTCGTATTATAGCCTTGAGTGGCGTATGTGTTGTATGTGGTATTTTGGGGGAACTCACTAAGCATTTATGCTTACAGTTGTTGTGTGATGTGTTTCAAGTGCCAGTGATGAGCGCGGGAAGGCGCCGGCATGATCCGTACACACTTGTGGAGTTTATGTTTTGGATTCTGGGGACATGTTTTGTAATAAATACATTTGAAACAATATGTTGATGTTATTTTGTGAAAAATGATGGTTTTGAAAATGAAAATTTTGTTTTGAAAATTTACGTTGTTACATCTCCATCCACAAACACCAAAATAGTGATTGTTTAGCACCAAAATGGTGTTTTTAAGAATTTCCATTTATATTCATATTCTTCAATTTAATTCTTCATTTTCTTACAGTTGCCCCAACCACGAACACCAAAATGGTGATTGTTTTGTACCTTAATGGTGTTTGAATTTCAATCAACCTCTAGCATGATGGGTGTAACATCCCAAAATTTTGCAATAAATTTGAACCTTTTAAATTAATATAAGTTAATTAAAAATCACATCTTTTATTTAAGAAAGTTTCAAAACCAATCACCCAAGATCAAATAATTCCAAAAGCCATATGAAAGTTATAAATTCTAGGACTAAAAGAAAACATATTCATAATGTCATAAAACTCCATCCATACGACTCGATTTAGTGTGTACTATCATGCCCTACCATCTTAAGTACTTGTTGATCCTGAAACGGTAATTTTTAAGGGAAAAAGAGTAAGTGCAGAGCTTAGTGAATTTCACACATACACAATATCATATCATACAAGCTCTACCCCTAACACACATGTGTCAACCAGGGGCGGAACACAGACATTAAAACTAGGGGGGTCGGAGATATAAGAGTTGAGGCAAATTGGAATGCAACCCACATAATAAGAAAACAACAAAGTATAATGTCTTCATTACCCTTTACACAATTGAACATTTTATCAAAACTTGTCATTTCAATACAATCAGTTACATTTGTTTTATAATCTTGACAACCTTTCTTTTAAATTATACAATGTTAACAAACGATTTTATATGAAAACATGTAACTAAATATTACTATACATGTCAACATATTATTAAAATTAGTTCAAAACTAATTTGCAATACATAAAATTCAAACGCGTAACAAATTTGAAGTCACGTAGGTTGATGAATAAGTAAAAACATAGTTATATTTATATAGTTGTATTTATTATATATTAAAGTATCTAATAAAAATGAAAATAGTATAAAATAAATAAAATGATATAAAATTTGCTTATTATATATTAAAATATCTAATAAAAATGAAAATAGTATAAAATAAATAAAATGATATAAAATTTTCATGGAGAGAAAGGAAAAAAGCTACCTGCATTATCACTACCACATCACTCATCACAATACCCTAGACAAATTCTCACAGGAAAAAAAATCTTCTTTTTACCCTAGAAAGATCTTATATTCTCATCTTTTTAGCCTATAAATATCATTCACAAGGCATTTATCCTACAATCTAAGAGTTTAGAGAGATGGAATCGAAGATTATAATCACACAAATTACAATTTAAATAAGAGAATAACTGAGATGAGAGACCCATAACAAGAATGAGTCGATGAGAGTGGAGTAATTAATTAAGTATGAGTACATACATCAAGATTGTGATAGCTCCAGACGGGAAGACCTTCGGGATTCCAAGATGTCGAGGTTGCGATAAGCGACGATCTGATTCCATTAGCGAGCACGGTGGCGACATAAAAGTTTTGATGGCAAACACAGAAGCGCAAAGTGGTTAGGGTTTTGTTGTTTTTTTGAGTTTTAGATTTGTTTTTTTTAATATTTTTATGGGCTACATAAAAGTTTTGATGGAGTCCCTTTGAGCTTTGAGGTTTCATTTGAATTAACGATTTTAAAATTTTGATACTTGATAAGGTTTGATGGTAGGATTTGCTAGATTTTGATTTAGATTATTATTATTTGAGTTTTATTTCCATTAAAAGAATAAGAACATTATCTCCAAAAACAATTTGGTTGATTTAGATTTCAATTTATTAAATTTTGCACCGTAAAAGGGGAACATCCCAGGTTCCCAACTCTACCTTCTCTTTTCTTAAAAAAAATTGAGTTTTCCAAATCATATATATGTCCAGGTATTATAATTCATAAAAGCAGGAAGGGCATGGCCCCTCCTGGCCCCTAAGAGCCTCCGTCACTGGTGTCAACAACATTATCCATAAAACCACATATGCATGTCAAAGAACAAATCAGAAACAAACATACACCTATTGGGACACATCAGCTAAACCCGATCCCCCTTGCTCAGTACGTCGAGCCTTTAGGACACATTAGCTAAACCCGGTCCCCTGAACCTAACCCAATTGGAACACATTGGCATCTCCCTTGATCTGTGCGTCAAGCCCTTAGGACACATTGGTTACGCCCGATCCACTACTAGACACTAACCCAGCCAAATTCTACCCACATATACATCCTATAAGCACAAACAAGTTAAAGTAAAGGATGCACAACATCACATAATGTAGTAAGAAACTCACCTCAAGTAGCAGAGTAAACCTCCAATTGTAGCCCGGAAACCCAATCATACCAAATCACCTTGCAATGCCCTTATAATAGTAATCAAGATTAAGAATGGCTATTCTTTACCTTAAACATATAGACAAACTACTAGACCCAATTTCCAGATTTCAACCCGAAACAACAGTCTGTTTAAGGCCACTTTAACACCACCAAATCCTGCCAAAGTTACAATATTTTTCCATATGTCACTTAGCCTTTTACATTTCCAATGACTACTTGTACAGGTCCATATGAATTTTCTCCAATTTTTTATGGATTTTACAAAATGGGATATCAATGCAGCTAACTTCTGACCAGTCAGTGAAAATGACAATTATCACCTTAGTTAGAGACCGGAACTTTGGGAACTGACAGATCCTAAATCTGAATCTCTATGATTATTCTAGAATTTCTACAAAATAGAGACAACATAGGTAATTTCATATTATTTCTGAGCTTTGACTTTTTATGGTTAATTGACATCTTGACCCACTAAGTCATTATAAAAATGAATCCCAAGCTGGAAATTAATCTCTTAACAGTAAAAACATTTCATTAAATCAAAAAGAGAATTCCAACTTCATACCATGACTCAAAGTACAAAGCTTTAAAGGGAAAAACAAAAGTATGAATGTATGATGTTAATAAGAGAATAAACACGATTAGGGTTATGTTATTCTCCCACTTCAAGGCTTGCAAAAACGGAAAGCTACACCATCCATTTCCACCATAGCATGGTGAAAGAAGGTGTTCATGGATGAAATCCAAGGCCAATGGCCATGGTGGTCCTTGGTTGAAGGAGAAATCGAAAAAAGGAAGAAAATGGAAAGAACCGAGAAGCTGACATGTTGCCGATCCCACCACCAAACTCCTTCCACTTGCTCGACCACTCCTGTCCCTTTTACTCCTTGGATCGACACCCATAATTGCTTCCCTATTCCTGCTCTCATTTCTCTTCTTTCACTCTCAGCTTAGACAAAAAAATGACACAAAGGTTTTAGGGCTAAGGAGGTTTTAGTAAATCCTAGGAGGGCTGAAACATAGAAGGCTTGGGCTTCAAATAAATAGAATCTCGTCCCTTTGAAAGCCCACATGCAGGAATTTTGAACTTGGCAATATTAGCCCCTCAAATTCCCAAAGATGACACTTTTAGCCCAAAAGACAAAAAGTTTAGCACACAAGATTGAATTTAACAATATAACTTCCTATATTTTCCTCAATAATAAACATAATGAATTTAAATAATTGATATTAAAAAAAAACACTAACATACCGAAAATCGGGGCATTAAAAGACCTTCACATTTGGCCTTCATATTTGTTGTTAACAATGAGTCAACACAAAAAGGGTGATAAATTTGAAGGCCAGTTGGAGTAATTTTTCCCTACAAAACTTAAAAATGGTGTAACTATTTTGGGTTGTAAACACCACATACTTAACGGACACTTAATGATTTAATATTAACCGATTGAATGATTTGGTTCCTATTGTTGCATAAATTGGGAAAAATATGAAACTGTGTTGCGTAAATAAGTAGTTAACCATTTTTTATAAATTTAGTTAATTTATCATCATCAATCTAAAATATTATATAAAACCTTCTCATTTAAATACTTTTATTTTTAACGCAAATCATATTTTAATACAAAAATATAAAGTGGATCTTGCGACACTTGAAGCGAGAGTTTAATGATTATCCGGTGTAAGGTATTAATGCACAACATATGGACTTTGTTGGAATAGTAGACTCAGACCATGAAGGTGATCTAGAGATAAGAAGATCATTGAAGGTCGGTCTCGTTAAAAGTCTTGTTTTAAAGGTGGAGAAACCTGCCATGTTATATGACAGGTTTTGCATTCAAAAGTCTGGTACCAAGGAAAATCTGAAAGACATGTAGACAAGGTTGTTCCCAAAGAAAAGTTCAAGCTTTGCTTGAACTTGGTTGATGTTCCTTTGTTACTGAATTCTGTTATACAAATCTTTATCTTGTAACCTAGAAAAATTGTTAGATGTGACTTGAGCATTTAAAGCTTTCTCATGGAGCATTTGATTCCAATGGAGCACTTGTAACTAAATTGAGCACTTGGGGTTCATGGAACATGTGACAAAGGAACAAATCATCTAAAAAGGGATGGATCGTCAGACAAATAAACAAATCAATTGGCAATGGAACAAATATTCTAAAAGGGGATATGGAGCACCTAGGAAAGGATGGAACGTCTTGTGATGCTCCATGATGATGATGTGTCATCTAGAAATGGATGCTCCAACTTTGGAGGTAGATGTGACACCCTATGATCAAGGTGCGCCACATGTGTTCCTTGATGATCCACTTATGCTCATGGACGATGTTCATCAATGATGCTCATGGACGATGATTATGAGGTTGGAGATTCCATAAGCTACTGCATAGTGAATCACTGGATTGTGATTGGTTGATTCCATTCATAAGCCTATGGGCAAATGGGCTTTGCCCATTAAGGTTTTAAGTCTGATCCGTTCACTATAAATAGGGATGTTTTCTAGTCATTTGTTTATGTCTATTGTGTCCTTAGTGAGTATGTCGAATCTCTGTTGAGGTGTATATGTAATCTATATTTGAGAACTTTGTGAATAAAGAATACTCCCCTTCTACCCATAGACGTATGTCACCTTGATTGAACCACGTAAATATTGCTTCTTTGTATGCTTTTAGTTTTGTGTATTATCCGCATTACTTCCTAGCAAGGGTCATCAGAGCTTGGCAGGTGGCATCAGATCTATTATAATTCAAGTATCGTCTGGTTTCCCTAACAAAAACCATCAGTGGTATCAGAGATTGGTTTTACTATTATATGTGTATATATGAAACTAGAATCAAAAACCTGATAAACCAAGAATCTGAGTCGTACTGCAGTGCGGTGCGCTTTTTGCCACAACGCGGCGCACCTCCAACTGATTTTCAAGATTTATTTCCTTTTTTCTGAATTGTAGGATAATTTTTAGTTTTAATGATTATTTTAATTGTATAAAATTTGAATAATTAAATTAGGCAATTAGATAAACCCTAATTCGAAAATCGAGGAAAAAAATAAAGAATTAGTATTATTTAATTAATAATTTAGATAATTACTTGATTCTTAAAAGATTTGATTTTAATTAATTAATAGTTTAATTAAAGATAATTAATAAATCTTAAATGGTTTAAATATTGATTATATAAAAGTTAACTAAGTTAATCAATTTAAAGCTTGTATTATTAAAAGTATAATAATACACCCTTATATTATTTATAAGAGTATATAATACTATATGTAAAAGATTATTAATTTGTCAGTCAACCTAATATTATGCATCATTCATGAAGCTATGTTATAGGAGAGATATAAGGAAAATGACCGTTGAATGAGTCTTTTTTTCACCCACCGCTTCCTTGTGTAGGGGATTGTCGTTAGCTGAAAGGATTCTGATAGGACATTAATCATGTTAAAAGTATAACATAAAAGTACTAGAACACAACGAATTTCCTAATATAGTTGCTTAGAAAAAAAATGTGAACCTGTATGCTAATCCATGACACTACTAGAAAAACAGCCTTTTACGACGCGCAATGCGTGTCGTAAAACGCTCAAACGACACGCAAATGCGTGTCAAGAAAGGCCTTGTCATAACGAGAGACGACACGCTTTTGCGCGTCGTCTAGACGACGGCACGCATTTACGACGCGCATTTATGACACGCAATGCATATCATTATAGCCGCTATCAAGAAAGACCATGCCATAAATGAAGACGACACACATTTTTGCATATCGTAATTTTAATTTTTTTAAAAAAAATTATTTATTGATTTACTGATTTTCCAATTAAATTTGCATTTCATGTCTCATAATAGAAAATAAAATACCATATACAAAAATACAATACATTGCACAAAAGTTAATGTCATACAAATAATCATTCCAATAGTAGACATATGTAATACATCAAATAATCATTCCATTAGTAGACAAATGTAACATTTCAACATTTTTATATAATTAACTAAATTAATAGACAAATTTCCTAAAATACCAACATACTTTTCTATGAAGAGCATTAACACTATTCTTTTCCATCAAAAACTTCAAAACCTGCATAATTAAATTAATGTGTAATCAGCTACAGGTCAATAAGGTAGGTTTAAGCAAAAGAGTTTCATAATAATAATAGTAAGATTTTACTTACCACTGTTGTTAATGACATTGAAAGAAGCAGCCCAACAAACACCCCCTCAGAAGGATTACTACCACATAAATGTTGATATTTGATACTTTATTACTAAATGAAACCAAAAACAAAGTTAAAAAGTCAAAAAAATCAGAAGGTTTTAGTCAAACATACAGAGGCTGTAATTCCAAATATTAATAAATGACATTGATTGAACCACCTGCAGATTTACCATTTTGTCCCTATGAGATTCACTACCGAACACATTCTACAGTTTGTAAGCTATAATATATATATATATATATATATATATATATATATATATATATATATATATACCTGAGCGATTTCTTCGGTGCTTGGCCAAACGTCTCTAAAGTAGGCATTCTTTCTGTCCTTTGTGGTCCCATTAGTTTGTTTTCAAAGTCGATGTCGACCTAAAACACACAACATGCAAAACATGATATGAATTTGTGTTGTGTGTTTCTTTGAGGGTAGAAGAGTAATTTTACACATATCGTGCCGAAAAGTGAGTAAGCTACAACCAAGGGAGGTGAAGCTAGGTAGTTGGCTCTTGTTAGTGGGTGAACACGCCCTTCAAAGTTTCTATTTCCAGAAAGCACAACTGCAGCAACAATATATGCAACAAATATGTTCTCAAGAGTTGAATAAATTACTTTATTACAAATATGATCCATATGATTTCTGATTTTTACTTTGTTTCACTCCAAAATTGGAACTTGGAACATTTTTTTTCAATTTTGGTCCCTGGAACGTTGAAATAAGGACTAAAACTGAAAAAAAAAAAAAAGTTTCATGTTTGGACTAAACAAGGAAAAAGCAGAAATTACAGGGACCATTTTTGTAATTTGCTACATATAGTGCAGTCATAGCCCACTATGATGAATCCCTGCTAGACAAGTACTTTTGCAGGCCACTATATAAATGAGGAAAGTTATAAAAATGGAAGGCAAAGAGATTAAAAGATAATCAAGGACAAAATCGTAATTTTACCTCTGCAGCAAGTATTTTGTGACAACCCCTGAACCAGGGGCAAGGCTGTTTTTACCCATGGTTTGATCTAATACTCCACACTGTATTGCCAACAAGCTTGACACCAACACCTAAAAGCTGGAAAAAACAACAACAAAAATAAATATAAATGTAAGATTTGAGATAACAGATGCATGTGTATGAAAGAACCAATAGATGATAGAATTAGTGAAAAGCATACCTTTAAGTCTTGGGGTAAACTGCAGAGCTTCAAATAAATGATCATAGCACCAAAATTATTATTTATACTCTCAAGTAACTGATTGATAATTGATAGATAAAACTTAAAAAGTGTGTAAAAGAAAGGTAACAGACGGCTCCCACACTTTGACATCAAGTGTCAATGAACATACCTGCAATGCAATGTTAATATGTTGTTATTATTATTATTATTATTATTATTATTATTATTATTATTATTATTATTATTATTATTATTATTATTATTTCAATGAATTAGCAATGATTAGTGAGTGTATCAAGAAACCTTTGATATGTGCACACCAGAACATTCAATGCAGACAACAACTCCTAGATTCAAGCATGCCCAATCAGGGTCAGAGGCAGCACAGTCTGCACACCTATCATTTCCAAAAACCCTATGCAACACTAAAGTAAAATAGACTGCATGACCGCCTCTATCATTTTATGGTAGCTTCTCCCGATGGCTTGAATGCCATCCCCACCATTTGGAGATCCATTGGAACCATTTGTATTTGTATTTGAACACCACCTGCTCTCCCGATCAATCTGTATTTTGTACTCTTGCATTCTTTCGTTCAGAGCTGCTTGCTCATAATTTGATCTCTCTCGAGATTGTTGACCATATGTCAACATCTGTCCAGTTTTTTTATATTAAAATTAAAATAAAACACAACATGCACTCTTCTTTTCTTTTCTGTATGTCTAATCTCTAAACTAAAATAAATACCAAACCTGATTTATATACGACTCCATCTGATGCAAAAGCTCGTATCCCTACAACAAGAATAATTCATATTTAGATTTTAGAAAGCTCAACAAACACACACTGCTGCTATCGAATTGAATTGTCTACCTGTTTGAAGTAACAAAGATGGGCATCCATCATACCGCTCACTACTTCCAGAAATTCAAATCTCTTTTTTGCTTCAACATTAGAAAGTGTGGTAACCTAAATAACAAACCAAGAATTCTTTCATTGTTTAATAAGTAGCAGAAACAAATAATAATAATTTAAGAGATTGTTGGCACAGTTTATAATTACAACATATGAAAACTGAAAAACAGTATTCTTCAAATTATGTTGATTTTGTTGTTATCTTGAATAAGGGTTTTGAAGTATTAGAGCTTATTGTTGATGTTGAGAACTGTCTTCAAGCCTTTGTTGGGGTTGCAGCTGATTGTTTATGGACACATGACTTGAAATCAATAATAAGGTTCCCTTACCACTTTACAATCACACACTCGCCACAGTCAAAGACGCTTGAGATTTGAGAGTTGAGAGAGATATAAATTACGAGCAGATCATTGGTGCCATTTATAATCGAGCAGCTGGCTCAGTAGGTAATGCTCGCTGCACAAAAAGAAAAAAAGAAGCAACTATAAACTCACATCAACTGCAAAAAATGTGATACTTATTTTCTTAATTGAGAAGAAGATGCAAGCAAAAAATAAGAAGTTTGACTTGCAAATACAAGAAAAATATCAAAAGTTTATTTATAGATGCAGGAAAAACGGGAGGCATAAAGGAGAAATCGATAATACCATGTGAAATCGTAGTAGAGATGATGTAGATGCACGAAAAAAATCAGAATCCTTTTTGCTTGATTGGGAAGATGAAGTTGAGGGATTAATGAGAAGTCATGTTCCCCTTATTTGCTGAACGGATGAAGAAAAAGGACCAAGGCTAGAAGCGCAACTTGACTAGGGTTTATGAATGTGAGGAGTCTTTGTAGATGGAGTAGGGTAGAGGTGAAGAGGAGTTCTGTTACCAATTTTATGTTGAGATTATTGTGTCTAATCGTCGCCATAAAGATACGATCAAGAGAGAATAGTCTTCGATTTCTGGAAGGAAGCGAGGGTGTTACAGAGAGGGGGGATCAGACTCGCGTGGAGATCTAAGGAGAGAGTGAGCGGTCTTTGATCCGATCGAGAGAGAATCGTCGCCATAAAGATACGATCGAGAGAATGGTCTTCATGTTTCTGGTGGTGGCGGCTGCTAGGTTTTTACATAGAGAAGGAGGGGAGAAAATGAAGGTCATCAGCAGGTGGAGAGGAAAGAATGAGCGGGTCTTCAAAAATTTTGGGGATTTTGTGTCCACCGTGTTTGCTAAGTCGAAGAGGGGGGGTTAATTTTTGGGATCCAATAGGCGGCGTATCATTTCCAGCCTAAAAGGCGTGTTTCATTAAAAAATTATAAAGCGACGTACATCTTATTAAAGGCGCCCTCCGCATTACTTTTTTTTTTCTTTTCTGACACTAATTTTAGGGCACGTATAAATGCGCGTCCTCTATCCTTAAAATTTTGGAAAACGGACATTAGTTTTTAGGGCACGTACAAAAGCGTGTCGTCTATCAGTGTGTGTCATTGTTTGCGCGTCATTAAAGGCCAGTTTTCTAGTAGTGTGAAAACGTACATCATTTCTTTATGAGACATCAGGGGAGCTGCATGGTTAATCAAAATATTAATTTGGGAGTATAAAGTTGAAATGATGATACAACTCGAGTTTATGATTGTTGATGGAGCGTGTGTGGTTAACCGACACATCAACATGATATCATAAATGACATCAAGGGTGTCACGTGGGTTTCCATGGTTATTCATATCTTGTTTGTAATCCTCAATATCCTAGTCACAAAATTAAGAGCATAATCTAAGATTGAACATATCATTGATAAGATTCAATGAATCTCAAAAGATCTAGGATTTTCACTGTTATTGAAACTGGTAAAGAGTTTTACCTATCTAAAATAGATTCATGATTTGATGGTGGCATCCCTTTCTCATTTCGAATTGAAAATATGGATCCTAGCCTTATATATAAATTTTGGGTTAATATATATTAAGGATTGAAACCATCTAACTAAAACTTTCTCACTTATATTAGATGTTTGAGGATGGTGATCTTCCTCATCATCCTCCACCTGCTCAAAATTCAAACTTCACTATTTTGTCAATTTTGTCAAAGGAAAAGCTCACTGGTCTGAACTACATGGACAGGATGTACAAATTGAAGATGAGTCTTCGGTATGTGTGACATCTCTAATTTCACAGCCAGAAAAGACTAATTTATTTATGCTTATTTTGAAATCAAAGTATCCTTAAAAGAATAATATTGCGGAATTTGCTCCCAAAAACATGATAATGATATTATCAAAACATTTCCGAATAAACGTATTTTATTTATATTAAAAACTTTGAAATGTCATTGTCGATACAGTGCATAAGAATAAACAAAATAATACATGCCTTCCACTAGTTTATCTAAACTACTGACATATAGGCATCCATAAATCTCTCATCATATCATCACATTTGTGCTCTTGTGTCACTACCTATAATATAAGAAATTGAGTGGGTTAGGCTTGGGGGCCTGGTGAGAAAATAGGGTTTTCAACCCACAATAAAAATTTATGTTTATTATTATCAAATCATCAACCCGATTACCCTTTCCCACTATCCTCACTTTCTGTCCTTAACATCTAATTTCAAGGGACCTATCATAAGGATCATCTTCGAGATAGAAAATAATGCTTTAGGGAGTCCATAACAATATATGTCTGTAAGGCAACCATGGGGGGATGGAGTACACCTGGTGAACACTAAGTTCAAAAACATATACATGTTGCGAGTATGCTAGCGTTCCATTAGACTGTCTAGAATAGTATGTGGTTGTTATTTATACTCCGCTGAACAACTGGATCATCTTTAAATTCAAGGCTTCTAATCATCTATATCATCTTTCATCTCTCATCATCTATATCATCTTTCATCTCTCATCATCTATGTCATCTTATATCTACCCATCTTTACCCAACATATTTATAGGTAATAAAATACATATACAATTTAAAATCGAGTAAAACATGTATAAATCGTTCATCTAGCATAGATATCAGGAAACACATATAATAGGAACATATAGCATGTAATTATCTTAAATACTTTATATTTATGTGTAAGATGAAAGTAACTATGCACTCACATGATAAATGGGTGATTGGTGATTTGGGCATATCTTCGTCTAACACCTTAGATATTCCTTGACCTGACCTAAGTAATTACTACAAAGTTTTATTCTAATGATCCTGGAGACAAAGAATAGTCTAGATCCTTACTAATCTGAATGTCTACATCAAGATCTATCAAGTAAGGATCAGCCAGGTAGGAAAGTTGGGAGGCAAGATCATGTCGGCATAATAACTTTTTTAAAATCCAACAACTAAGCCAACATGACCATCTTAGACACCTCTCTCGTAAGTAGATCAATCAGTATAATGACATGGAATTACTGATAAATCTTATTTATAGGTTCATAATGATGACTTATGACTATAAATATAAGTTACACAGAAAAGACTAGAGTGTAGCTTAACTTAGATAGGTTCTTCCTGATAGAAGTTAGGAAATTGAACCGGCAGAGCTACTATTCGCTAGCTACTACTTCTTCAGGGATAGCAGGGCTTCGCCAAAGGCTAAAACTAAGGGAAATGGGATAAAATCGAGAGAATTTTGAGAGAGAGGAGGATGTGAAGTGAGGAAGCAAATGAGCAGTCGAAGTCTGTTTATAGTGCAATTGCGCATTGCACACACCTAACACGTCGCTCCTCCTATTTTTCTACCACGTGTCGCAAATATGGTGGTACACTCCCCACCTTCTAGTAGGTGCGCTTCGTACAACCAACATGTGTGTGGCGCTTCTCGGAAAACTTCAGAAAACCGTATCTTCTTCATACGAGCTCCATTTTCGACTTTCTGTATGTTCCTGGAAAGCTCTCGACGAGATCTACAACTTTCGGTTAGACTCTGCCGTCTAATTTTGACTTTATTTATATAGCTATATTTTTAACAGGCTTAGACTGTTAAAGTCTGTTAAAAATGCATAAAATTTTTGATAAGATATCCGTTCTCATTGTCTTATATCGACGGAACCATATGGACAAGATCTTCAACCCTCGTTTAGATTGCTTTTCTTAACAATCAACTGATTTCTACTTCGGTTTTTGAGTCGTATACTACTATGCTGAAACTTCTAAAAATCCTAACTTCCTCTTATGAATTCAGTTTTGGGCGTTCTCTATATATACACTCTCAGTATAACGACTATTACAACTTTCGTTTAGATTAATAAGGCTAATAATCGTCTTAACTCTTATTTGTTATTTACGATATCGTAGCCGCACTGATTTGAACGAGAAACTTCAACGGGTCATAACTCATCTGTTATAAGTCCGTTTTGAGCACTCCTTATACCTATGGAATCCTTATTAGAACTACTTTGTCTCAATAATAGGCTATTCGTCCTAATCTTTAATCTATTTTAACGCGAATTATATCCCTAATTTATAACGTAGCTAAAAACACACAATGTATATATATATATATATATATATATATATATATATATATATATACATACAAATACCATGTAATAATCAAATAACCCTCTTTTATTAACCTCAAAATATTACAATTATTGAACCTAACCACTTCATTATCTTTATTAATGTTTAGTGGGAAATGCAAGCGTTACAGTATGAGAACAAAGAGTATGTTCTTGATACTCCGATTCCTAAGATTGACATAGAAACTAATACTCTGGAAGAAATTACATCTAATGCCAAAAATGTTGACAATGCTACAAAGGTTGCTTACATCATGATTACTACTATGGCACCAGATCTGCAAAAGTCCTATTAGGACTACTAACCATATGAAATGAATCAAGAACTAGGTGAAATGTTTCACAAGAAAGCAAGGCAAGAAAATTATGAAGTCTTCAGAGCCCTAATGGCATGCAATCTTAAGGAAGAAGAATTTTTGTGTGCTCATGTGCAGAAAATATAGAGACATGTGGAGAAATTGGAGAAGCTTGATGTGAATTTCGACAAGGAGCTAGCCATTTATATGGTTCTTAACACTTTGCCTAGTTGTCATGATCAGTTCTTTCTAACTTATCATTTGAACAACACAAAAACGACATTGATGCAACTTCATAATTGGTTGCAAACAGCTGAAGTTGGTATGAAGAAGTCTCATCCGACTATTATTGCTAATGCTCCTGTCCTGGCCATTCATCAATGAAAAGGGAAGAAAAGGAAATTTATTACCCAACCCAGGTGGATGTGGAAAGCCCACATTGGAGAGTCTAGTCGTGGGTTAAAGGGGAAAGCCAACTATGATGTCCCTCATGTTAGTGATCTGAAAGATTCTATTTGCCTTCATTGTGGAAAAAGGGGCTTCGAAAGAGAAGCTACCCTAAATACCTACAAGAGTTGAAAGAAGGAAAGGGAAAAGTGTTTGGTTCTTCATTTGGTATGTACATTATTAAAATCCTAACACACACCTTTCTAATTTTTGGGTCCTAGATACAGGATGTCGTTTTCACATTTGTTTTGATATGCAGGGACTAAAGGAAAGTAAGAGAGTTGAGCAAGAGTAGTTGAACCTGATCATGGGGAATAGACATTCTTTATTTGTTACTAGGAATAGGGTTTATGAGCTCATGTTTAATAGTAGTGTTAGGTTTGATTTAGTTAATTGTTGTTATGCGTTAGATATGACAAGGAATATAATTTCATTTCATGCTTTTTTGGATAAAGATACCGTTACTTGTTTTGATAATGATAATGGTGCAATTTTAGTTTATAAGAATGGTGTTTTATTTTCAAAGCTTAACCTTGTAATGGCTTGTATGAAATTGTTGTGTGTGTTGAAAATAACGGCAATGGTGTATTCAATATTGATTCTTCTAATAGTTTATACAAAGCATGCTTATGGCATTATTGTCTTGGGCATATAAACATGAAACGCATCGCCCAACTCCAAAAGGATGGAGTGTTAGAATCATTTGACTTAAGGACAAATGATGAATGTGAATCTTGTTTATTAGGCAAGATGACTAAATCATTTTCACAGGGACTTGTCACATTCACATTGATGTGTGTGGACCCTTCAAAACTGCCACAAGGGATGTTAATCGTTACTACATGAAATTTACTAATGATTATAGTAGGTATGGATATATTTATTTGATTAAACCTAAATCAGAAAATTTTGAAAAGTTCAATGAGTTTAAGCACAAAGTAGAGAATCAACTAGCAAGAAGATAAAGATGTTCCGATATGATAGACGTGGACAATATCTTAGTATCGAGTTCAACGACTATCTTAAGGAATGTGGAATAGTTTCACAACTGACCCCTTCTATGACACCACAACATAATGGTGTGACTGAGAAGAAAAATCAAAAATTTCTAGACATGGTTCGTTCCATGATAAGTCAAGCTTCACTTCCTATATCGTTATGGGGATATGCATTATGGACTGCAACCCATATTCTAAATCTAATTCCTACCAAAAAGGTTTACAAGACACCATATGAGATGTGGAGTGGAAATCCTCCCTTACTCGCACATATCAAGGTTTGGAGTTGTGAGGCTCTCATTAGGACTTGAGAGTTGAGAAAAACTAGAGACTATAGTCGAAAGGTGTACTTTCATTGGTTACCCACAAAATTCATCTGGATACCTTTTCTACAAATCAAGTGAAAACGTGGTCTTTTGTAAGTCAAAGGGGAATCTTTTGTGAGAGAGAGATCGTATTCAAAGAAGACAGTGGGTGCACAATTGATCTTGAATAAATTTAAGAGTAAGATGATGAGCAAACTTTGGATAAGACTAGCATTCAACCTGAGGGTGAAACACTTGTTGTTCCCATTGATAACTCATTACCTATTTGTCGATTTGCTAAAGTTAGCCAACAACCCGAAGTTTATGGATTCCATATAACTGTGGATGGGGACACGTTTATTGGTGATAAAACACTAGTAAATTTGGATGAGCCAGCTAATTATAAGGAAGTGATGGCAACCTTGAGGCTGCTAAGTAGAAAGAGGCCATGAATAGCAAGAATTAGTCCATGTACGATAACCAAGTCTGGTATTTGGTCGATCATATGTCCGAGCTAAAGAAAGTGGGTTATAAACGGATCTTCAAGAAGAATACCTGCATGGAAGGGAATGTATACACGTTCAAAGTTAGTTTGGTTGCGAAGGGCTTTACTCAAACCCAAAGGGATTGACTATGATGAGACCTTCTCGCCAATAGCTAAGATCATGTCAATTAGGATTATGCTTGCCATAACTGCCTTATATGATTATAAGGTATGGAAAATAGATGTTAAAACTACTTTCCTTAATGGGAAGCTTTTTGAGGATGTCTATATGACTCGTCCATAGGGTTTTGAACATGCCAAGTATCCTAATAAAGCGTGCAAGCTTGATAAGTCAATCTATAGACTTGAACAAGCATCTCGTATTTGGAATCTTTTTTTGTCCATGAGAAGGTCAAAGAGTTTGTATTTTCTAGAAGTGAAGATGAGTCTTGTGTGTATGTCAAAGCTAGTGGGAGTGTTGTGGCCTTTCTAGTTTTCTATGTTGATGACACACTCCTTATAGAAAACGATATTCCAACTTTGAAAGATGTGAAATCTCAGCATGGGAAATGTTTTGCTATGAAGAATCTAGGAGCGGCAACATACATTCTGGGAATAAGGATTTACAGGGATAAAAAGAAACATTTAATTGGACCTTAGCTAGAGTGCATACTTGGATAAAATATTAAAGCGTTTCAATATGGAGAATTCCAAGAAAGGGGTTTTCCTATACATCATACTGTTAAATTGAATAAGACTCAATGGCCCAGTAGTGATAAGAAAATAGATGCTACGAGTCAAGTTTCATATGTTTCGGTTATTGGATCGATCATATATGTTATGAATTGTACTCATTTGGATGTGTCTTATGCATTGAGCATGGTTAGTCGATATCAAGATAATCCTAGCGGATCCCATTGGACAATAGTAAAAAACATTCTTAAGTATTTGCGGAGAACAAAAGAAATGTTCTTAGTTTTCAGTGAAAAGACGAGTTATGAGTGAGTGGCTATAAATATGCCAGTTTTCAAATAGATCAAGATAATTTTTGTTCTCAATATGGTTGGGTATTCTTACTGAATGGTGGAGTGTTGACTTGGAAAAGCTCCAAGAAAAAAATGGTCGTTGATTCTACTTATGAGTCAGAGTACATCGCAGCAAGCGAGACAGCAAAGGAAGCGACATGGCTGGAGAATTTCATTGGTGATCTTGGAGTTTTTCCATCAATCCAAGAGCCTATAGAAATTTTTTGTGACAATGAAGATGTGATTGCTTTAACTAAAGAATCAAATGATCATGGGAGGTTAGGGCACATTCTAAGAAAATACC
This sequence comes from Lactuca serriola, assembly GCF_051521515.1. Taxonomy (NCBI): domain Eukaryota; kingdom Viridiplantae; phylum Streptophyta; class Magnoliopsida; order Asterales; family Asteraceae; genus Lactuca; species Lactuca serriola. Next base: position 18,274,709 of record NC_136411.1, read on the forward strand.
ATTACGTCTAACATATAATAGAATATATCGACCTCATGGTGAACCGGGTATCATCAAAGGATAATCTTACAGACCCTTTTACAAAGGAAGTAAGAGAAGTCAAGCACTTCAAGCATGCTAGGAGCATTGGGTTAAGAGGTGATAGTAGTTAGTTTATAGCTTAATCATAGAGATTTATTTATAAGTATGTCGATTGCCTTCTTCAATTATTTATTCTTGTATTTCATTTAGCATGTTTACTTCCTAAGTATTAATTTATTCAAAATATCATAGTCGTTCATACTTTTGGGAGTAAGTATTGATTTAAGATTGTCATGGAGTTTTAGTAGATTGTTTATAGTGATTGGACATAGCGTAGAGATTAATGCTATACTCATGAGTGCTTAAATGGAGATTTTAAGTATTGGTTAAACCTGTGCTTAGATATTACTTCATGGATTCAATCACGAGTAATTCTAAGACGATAATATCTTTTATTCTTCAAGCGGAGATACATAAGTTGTAGTTTATGAATATATTGTGCATTGGTATCACATTAACGCACCCGTAACTAGATGTTATAAAATGTAGTTTCATGTATGAAATGGTGAGTAAAGTTAAAATTATATAGTCGAAGTTTATTCGTTCTATTTTCCTATTAAAGGAAATCCAATATTTTTAGGCCCCTCGGTGATTTGATGTTGAAGTTATAGTGTTGGTCCCAACCTGGACAATATTGATGTGTTCATTTCATAGTCTAATTAGGTCATCATAAATTAGGAATCGGGAAACAGAATCTTGGACTATGAGATTGATTTGTATCCATGTCTCGTATATGTACGATATCTTATAGACATGTATAACCTTATGGAATAAAAGCAAAATCATTTTTGGGCTGCCCTCAAGAACTAGAAATAGCTAAAAACAATTTTAGGAGAGTGAGGAATGATTTGTTAATTTATTATATGATTAATAAATTAATCAGAATTTATTAAATATTAATTTAGAATTAATCAGAATTAATTAGAAATAATTTTGGATTAATTAGAATTAATTAAATATGCAATGGTTGAATTGAAATTATTCATTTGTTGAGCAATGGAGGCAATTCTAGAACCTCCCTAGCTTGGACGGATTTAGGGAGGATCCATAAAGATTCTGGAAGTCTCCAACTTATAAGAAAATTGATTTGAATAAGTTTAAAATATTACTACTTTATTATTCAAATTAGGGTTTCCACCAACTATAAATAAGGATATTGGTTAGCCATTTTGAACCCTAGCCTTCAAGAGCAAGAAATCGAGATTCTCTTCTTCCTTCCTCTCTCCTATATTTCATTCCTTAGGTTACTATGTTTTAGGTGTGAGCTATTAGAGACATCCACATTATTGGTGTTTGTTTTCCAAATGAAGAATTGGAAGATCTAGCATGTTGTATTCGATTACAACAAAGGTATATGTTCTAAACCTTGTAAATTTCGATTATACATAGGTTATTTGATTGTTTCATAAATAAGTTGTTATAATGGAAAAACTCATAGATCTCTAGGTTACATGTACTCATAAGTTGTTTTATGTGAATTCCGTTGTTCAAATCTTTATCCTATATCCTAGACAAATCATCAATGTCTAGTTCACATACAATAGACTAAACTCAACTAGAATGAGATGTCAAGTTGGCATATAACGAGTTTCGAGCTCAATGTTAACCGAATAGAAAAGTGATTGACAAAAAATATTATATATTTTAAAAATATGTTCTGTCAAACTTTATATGACAAGTTGTATAGAAATTAAAATGATATGTAGATCCATTAAACTTTATAAAATTGAATGCACATTATGACATCTTCAATCTAACATTAAAACCTATTAATTACATCAAATTTGGTGTAAAGTTGCTCTCTACCTAACATCAAAATTACATCAAAACTGATATCGATGAATACCGTGTATAGGGCAACCATTAAATCAAATGTTAAAGAGAGACGCATGGAAGGTTTACAACACGGTTCTAACACAAATACACGACCAATAGGTGCGCAGTGCGCACTTTGAAGAGTCAAACTCAGGTCCCTGCCACCGTGCCACGTAGACAATCATCCAAACGGGGCCCCCATTATTGGTAACAGAGTGGCCGACACATAGTCATCAATTAGTTGGTTATTGACCTCTATACCCTCCGTCGTGTAATCCCCACCACCACTCAACGGCCTCTTCTCCCAAGGGCAAAATCGTAAACCATTCGTCTATTTATCCCCTTGCCTCTTGGTTGATGCCAAAAATATCCATTATCCGCTTTCTTCATTTTCCATCGTTCTTTTCTCACCGGCAAACATGAATTCATTTATGAGCACCATCAAAACCGCTGTCTCCGACTCTACCACCGACGGCAACGAGAAGAGTACTAACACAGAGCAACCATCGTCCACGGAGCTATTGTCAAGTGCCAAGCAGGTGGCGGAGGCAGCTAAGTTAGCTGCAAGCAACCAAACAGACAAAATTGACAAGGTTAAGACCGCCGGCGCCGCCGCGGACGTCCTTGATGCCGCCAAGAAGTACGGAAAGTTTGATGAGACCCAAGGAGTGGGGCAGTATCTAAAGAAAGCAGATGACTATCTTCACGAGTATGAGAACTCCGGTGCTAGTGCTACAACACCGCCACCCACCAAGGAGGGCGAAGCTGAGGCACCAGCCGCCGCGCCGCCGGTGGAGGAGAAGAAAAGTGAAAAGGAAGAATCTGGAAGTGGGTTTGGAGCCGCTGATGCCCTGAAGGCCGCCGGAAGTTTCTTCAAGTAGAACTGTTGCTGCTACTATGTAAATCAAGCAACGACTTTGATCTTTTTCGCTGTGTGACTTGTACCTCTTGTTTTGAATGTTGTAAGTCGTTTCTGTATTAATAATTGATTACATGATGTGTTCTAATTATTAACTACTTCACTAAAGTAGTTTAGACAATATGGATAATTGGTTACAAATGGTTTTTGTTATTAACCCAATTCTTTCTTTTTAAACTAAACAAATCAACATCCGATTGTTGGCATAAGTAAAATGAATGTCTTATAAATTTTTCTTAAATTAATTGATGAATGTTTCTTAAATTAATGAATATTGAGAAAATGTTATCAATGTAAGAGTAAAATGTTTATTACTTATTGACAAAACCGTAAATTTAGTCCGGTTTGCAAAAATCTTTGGATCGGTCAAAATCAAGGTTTTTCTGGTTGCAGTCCAAAAAAACTTGAAAAGTCAATTATACCCTTTAGTTTCTTTTTTTTTATTTTTTACAATTATTATAATACCATTTAGTCCGGTTTGCAAAAATCTTTGGATCGGTCAAAATCAAGGTTTTTCTGGGTCTGTAGTCCAAAAAAACTTGAAAAGTCAATTATACCCTTTAGTTTCTTTTTTTTTTATTTTTTACAATTATTATAATACCATTTTGTCTTAAAAATAAAAAGAAAAGAAATATATTATCCCCACACCATTCTCTCTCTCCCTCCCTTCGCCAGTTATGCATCTCTAGCATAGGAGGAAACCTGTGGAACTAGGAGACCACCAATCGCCACCATAACAATACTCCTCCTTTTCTTAATCTGCTCACCGGTCTCAGCCAAACACCCCCTTTCATCGTTACTGCTACTACTCAAATCTACAGCCTACAACGAGAAGGGAAGCAGTCGAGTGGAGCACCGAAGCTACCCCTTCCTCCGTGGCGATTGGTCGAGGAACACCACCCAAACACCCATGACCCCTCCTTCACTACCGACGATGAGAAAGGAAGCCACGACGGGCCTGTCGGAGACGTCGACTGCAACCCCTCTATTGAAAAAGAATCACCCAAATGCTTCCCATGCCCACTGTTGTCGATGGATCGAAGAGAACAACCCCCCGACGAGGTTTTGTTGTTGGTTGATTTATGTTTGTTGGGTTTGTTGGTTGATTTATGTTTGCTTCGATGAGATTGAATCAATGAATAAATGTGTCTTAAATGAATCTGATTTCTCTGAAAGGATTCTCGATCCAAATATTGAAAAAGGAATCCCGATTCATTTCTCCAAGAACAACATAACACCAACATATGTTTCCAATTCCTTCCTTATTAAATTCAAGAACCGGAAAGCTTTCAACTTTCAATGGTTAAGAGATGTGTGAATCATTCAGCTGCGAATTGTGTTTGGCTGAGAGATATGTGGAGAGAGATTATTTTGATTTTATTGATGGTGATTCATTTGGGAGTGATTCCAGTTTCTTTAGGTGTGCATCTGATGTCGTATTCCAATCTCCTGATAATCGTTGAGCACCATCGATACACATCAACAACTCATATCCAAGCTTTGACGATTCCGGTGGTGGAGGACGATTCATCGCTAATCAAGCTATATTCAAAGCAGGTGAAGGGTGAAGAAGAAGAAGATGGGAGAGAGAGAGTGAAAGAGAAAGGAAAGGGCCGGGTGGAGTGAAAGCGAGAGGGGAGGGTCGGATAGAGTGATAAGGTGGGATATGTTATTTTTTAATTAAAAAAGGTATTAAATAAATATATAAAATACAAAAAGGAAAATAAAATGGCATAATCGTCTTTTCAAGTTTTTTTGGACTAAAATCGCGGAAAGGTTTTGATTTTGGACCTGTCATGCAAGTTAAAAAAAATTTAGACCATATCCAAAGATTTTTGTAAACCACAAGGACTAAATTTGCAGTTTTGTCTTACTTATTCATTGTTATCCACCGTTTATCCACACCATATCTATAAATTTAACATACTATATTCGATACATCGGTTTATTTACTCATACATTTATTTAATCACTTTCACGTACAAGACTTAATAAGAAATTAAAAACATGTCTTAATCGACCAAAGCAATAAACAATACAGATCAAATAATATGTTTTCCAGTTGAATTCATAACACCTACAAGAATTTATCACTCAAAAGCAATCTGATATAATATATATGATCTTGATGGATATCAAACATTTAGCGACAATACCAAATATTTTGCTGGATATCAACAATTTGTGGTGGAGAAGCGTTACGCTAGAACCAACAACATAAGTATATTGGTTTTTGGATTTTTCCAGTTGTTCGAATCATATTTGCATTCTCTTTAACTCTATCTTCTTCATTTCTTCGGTTCTCCTCTGTCTGTGATATTGCTCCTCTGGAGATATTTTCAATCGTTTGCATCTTTCTCATGAAATCTTGCAGTTCTCGAGCTCTTTTCCACTCTAGCTTACCCTGCAAGCTTCAATGGTGGGTCTTTTGAACACTAAAGTTGTGAAAGTAATTGTTTTATGTTTTTATCGAGAAAAAAAAAAGGTAAAAACAAGACCTCTTTCTTTATCAATTTTTTCTTTGCTCTCAACTTCTTTTTATTCTCCCACTCGGATATTATCGCTTTCACTTTCGTAAACCTGATCAAATTTAAGAACAAATTCTCAAATTTACAGGATTTTGAGTTAATTTGGAAGTTGACTTCACAAAGAGTGGACGTGTTTCATTCATTACGTGGAACCCATGTAGTGTGATATGATATATTGATATTAATATTTTAAAGGGTTTATATATTGTTTATAAGTAAACGTATAAGTTTTGTCTATCGGAAGCAAATAAAAGAATAAGAAACTAAAATTCAAACTCGACTTAAAATTTGATTCTGAATTCAATTTTATCGTCCAAAGTTACTTAAAAGTAAACGATTTAGTTAAAGATGTTAACTATTTCGAACTTAACAAGTTATTTAAAAACGGACAAAAGAGAATTATCATTCAATTTGATGCGACGAAGAAAAGAAAATGATCATTTGTTTCATTTCATATTTGATGCTTTTTAATTTAAGCCAAAATAAAAAGATTTCTTTTTTTTTTTTACAAAAATCAAACTGGAAATTAGTTTTTCTGGTTAAAGATTTTTTTTTAAAGTCAAAAATTCAAATGATTAAATTGAAAAGAAAATTTTCTTCAAGTGGTTAAACTGAAAAAGAAAATCTAAATTATAATGTTTTTTATAAAATTCAAAATTTTATATAGTGGTTTTCTTGAGGAAAAAGAAAAACTCACAGTTAAAACATGAAAAAAAAAATCAATAAAATCAAAAAAAAAAATTCATAATTTACCCATTGAAATTGTATTTTTATTCTAGCATTTTGTAAAAGAAATGATTGGTTACAAAATTAAATATGATGGCTATTTCTCCAAACTTTGATAGTAACACATACCGTTCTTTGATTTTTTGCAATTCAGTTTTCTCCCAAATATCTCCAAGTCTTTTCTCAAGATCTAACTGACTAGTTTCTTCGTTCAATTGTTTTTCTACAAAAAAATTAGGAGTTTTGTCGATTGACATGGTTGAACCAATACTCTTTTTTGACACATTGTTGTCGGGTTTCATCTTAATCGTGGATGTTGGATGATTATTAGCTTCACCTTGGAGATCTTCATTAGTTTGCGGTCTTGATGACACCTCTTGGATTTCTAGATTTCGGGTCCAAATAAATTATAGTTAGTCTAACAAGTTTTCACAAATGTAATTGAATTTTTAAAACAATGTCTTTTTTTGTTATAAAAAAATGTTATCACAAAATACGTAGCTTAATATAAAGACACAAAATACAAATGAGCTAACATGATTTTTCAGACCAGAACAGTCTTTGATTGGTAATCTGGGTCATGAAAACGGATTGTACTGTGTTTTTTAATTTTATTTCTAGGTCTTTTTTGTTCATTAACAATATTAATATGATAAATAAGAAAAATACATATTAGTTCAGATGGACCAGTCCATCGGTCATTTATGAGTTCGGCATGTGTTGGGACTCTACGGATCGGACCAAACTTTTTTGGACCAACTTTGATCATGCTTTGACTAGGTTGTTTTTTTTTCAGTCAACATGGTTTCTAATCTGTATTCCACCTTTAGTTTTTTTAAGGACTAAGTACAATGTTAATCCAATCAAGATAAAAACAAATAAAATATTTTACCGGAGGATTTCCTAGAATTTGAACTTGGGTCTTGTTTCATTTCATCTTCTTTGTTTTCAATAGAATTAACTGCGAATGCAGCAGCTGCGACAGCAGTCCTAAACTCCTCACCCTCCATTTTATCGTAGTCATGACTTGTTTCGCGAGAAGGTTGTCTTTGGTGCCAATTTTGGCCTTTTCGTCGGTCTAGAAATTTACAAAATGTGCCGATTTGTAACAAATATAAATAAATATTATCAACATCTAATTTGATAGTATTCGAATATTAAGTTTAAATCATTTGTAGATAAAAAAAACGAATTTTTCGAAAGTTTGTTTTGGGCTACTTTACCTTCTTTGGAACTTCGGGTTCTTCGAGATGAAATCTTTCGATCTCTAATCACGCGTGAAGTTTGTGCTTCGTTTTCCTTCTCACGAAAAATTATCGTGCTACCGGTAATCGTAATAGTTAGATTCCAAACAATTTATTATTCTTATAAAAATTATTAAAAAGAGGGTTATATTTTGTAAGAACGAAGTACTTGGTGAACTATAGAAACTAAATGCAAAAAGCATCCATAATTCACATTTTTGTCCAAAATTATCAAATATAATGTTCTTTTTACTGTAGAAAGAACATTGGTTTATTTATAGCAAAAACTAAATATGATGATTCAAAAAGTTAATAATTTACCTGATCTGTTTGAGCAAACCCTCCATGAATAAGAACTTTGGAGGTTTGAGATTTGCTCAAATTGTACGGTATTATAAGTTGCTTTGCATTTGGTTCTTGATGTATAATGAAAGTATTCTTTTCTTTTGCTTGATGCTCTAGGGGTTCTTTCTTTCCATGGGTCCCACCTATCTGACCTCACCAATCAAAACATTCCACGTCATCCAAAGTGTTTTCCTAACAAATTCATTGCTTAGTTTGTTTACCATTTTCCTTGGGTGCATACTGCATAGGCAAGAAGTTAACCAAGAATCGGTGGGAGACTCTTTGTCATTGCATCAAACTTTTTCTTTTTCCAAAGATTTGTTTATTAATTCCTTAATTTTATTCCTGCTGCAAGTCTATATGGACAATGTTAACGACCGTAAACACCATCTCGTGACTAGCTTTTTTGCCGGCAGTCATTTTCATCTACATACTATTACAGATCAATTTTGCCATTCAATAACTAATGAAAAGTGATGATGTGTATGATAAGCTTGTATAGCTAGCATAACATAAAATACATTACATGGATTAAGTAGTATTATATTTTTCTAATTAAAAAAGAGGAAATCTTAAGAAAACTTTTAATATTGTAGCCTAATTTACGGAAAGAAAAAAGTTTCAAACTAAACTTTGTTTACGAAAAATCATAAATTATCGGTAAAAATAACGATTTGGCCCCCATTTTCTCGGTTTATCGGTTTGATTACTAATCTGGTTCCATTAAAGTCTCATTATTTTACTACATTTTACGAATAGATCACAAACTAAAATTAATTGATGATACCATTTTCTCCCTATAACATACATTTTACCGGTTTCAATGCAAGTCTAGTCATTGAATGAATTGATGAGATGAATATGTTAGATTATATAATGTTATGTTTACCATAAAACTTGATATCCTGTTGTATCATACATTTTTTGGAATATAAAATGTATCCAACGGATACTGCAATAATTACATAAACTAGCAACAACTTTGTCATTTTTTAAGTTTATAAGAAACTAGGTTACAACCCGTGGGAACCATGGGTAAAATATTTATAAAACATTTAAATTATTTATAAGATTTAAAGTTTTTTTAACATTTTTTTGTATTGATTATCGAAAATTAATATATATATATATATATATATATATATATATATATATATATATATATATATATATATATATATATATATATATATATATATATATATATATATATATATACACGTTATGTATATGTATGTGAAGACATTTAAACAGAATCATTTTTTTAACATAACTTGTTTTGGCATTTTATTAATTTTAATACTTGTTTTAAAACAAATAAGTAAGATGCCTATATGATTGACATAAAAAGGAGGAAAATGCCCTTTTACCCCTTAATAAAAGGATGAATATGTCTTTTTGCCGGATTTCTCATGTTCAAAAATGTAGTTGGCTGCCATTAATGGGTTCAAATTTCCACGTTATCTATGGAAATTATGTATTTACCCTTGTGTATAAAATGAAAATGATCAGGGCTTGACAGCTTTATAAAGAATTGTATAATGGAAAGAATTATAGAAACCATAGTAGTAACATTCCGTTTTTAATTTTTTATATGAAATATTACAGTAATTAGCAATATAGTATTACCTTTAATAAAATGACCAAAAGCCCTTTTATCAGATTTCCATTATTTAGTCATATAGTTGTCTGCTATTATGGGTTCAAAATTCCACGCCGTCTTTTAACAACAACAACCCCACATGTGATCTCAACCTCACCTGTGTATCAACCAACAGCAAGGGCAAAACCGTCCAAAAGAAAAATAGACAAAAAAACTAATTTCTAATGTTTGTTTATATAGATGCATAATCTTTTGAATGGATCGAGAAGACTGCATGACAACACTTGAGAAGCATGCCAACATCAATTGATTGTCATGTTTAAAAGTTAGTAACCGATTAGATTTTACATTTACATATATTAAACTAAACAATAAAGTGGAAGACATACAGATAGAGTAACATAAACACGAAAAAAGTAGGGAATTTGGTTTCATTAAAGTTATTTCTATATTAATTTTAAATAATCATATAGATAGAGCAACTTACTTTTATCTTTTGTCTATTACAACTTTGTACATTCAATCTTTTTCTTAATAAACATTATAAATTGAAAAATATACAGAATCATGAAAGTGCAAAGTTCTTTTTCTTACTCGCTTTACTCTGTTATGCTACTTCATATCTAATCATTTGGGTATATTGTTGTTTTGGTATTTTGCACATACTTTATATTTTAAAATTGGTTTTATTAAAGTTATTGCTATATCCCAACTAATTTTCTTTTTACTTTCATGCAGGATAAGTCACACGATGCTAACATTATTATGTGAGAGTATTAGAAAAAAAAAAATCGTAGGAACATGAAATCCATGGAAAAAACAAAGAAAAAAAAGATGATGAACCAAGTAAGTAAGTAAGCAGACAGTGAAATACGCATATAGAATGAGATAAGAATAAAAGATTAAGGAAGAAGCACATACACAATATTTTCTGAATGACGGCGATTGAAAGGTTGAAGTTTTTTTTATTTTCTACAAAGGATTGTGCCATAAACAAATGTGTAAATGGAATACCACACATATATATACACGTACAATTGGATCCAAATCTGCAGAGGATCTATGAAATAGACAATTCAAGGTCCTGATATCATGAGATTTTATTTAACAAATTTCGTGAATTTATAATGAATTCCGAATTTTAAGCATTTTAAATGTATTGATGATATGGTTGGTTTTGAATTGCATTTAAAGCTTACCATATTCCAACCTTTTTAAACATAAATTTAAAAAGTCAAATGAATTTGTTAAAATTGATTTAAAATAGGAGGATATGCAATACATGAATATAAAATTTAAAATAACCAAGGGTATTGAAGTAATTTAACAATGAATTGAAAACGAATGGTGGGAGTGACATGTCATCAAAATGACTCTGTTATTAAGATAGGAGATTTCAAATTGTCTATCTAATATTATGTAACCCAAAATATCTATCTCATCAGCTCATTCTCCGCCCCCCCCCCCCCCCTTTTTTTTCCGAAAACACGCATTTTACCAATTTCATTGTTGACCTGGATATATAGTCATAAATAAGCCGATGATAGAATTACATAACTCATCGTATCCATCTTATTAGCTTACTTAATGAGCAAGCGTCCAAGTCAACAATGAACCGGTAAAATATATATTACATGGAGAAAATAGTCAAATCATCACTTAGTTTTAGTTTGGGACTTACTCATAAATTATATAAAATTATGATACTTTAATGGAACCAGGTTATTAATGAAACGGGTAAACCAAGAAAAATGTTCAGATCATCATTTTTACTAGTAATTTATATTTTTTCAAAAATAAGTTTTAGTTTGTGATTTTTTCACAAATTACGGTAAAATATTTCAACTTTTCTAAATATTTACTCTAAAAAAGTGGGTAAATTACACCAATTGTCCCTCATGCATATGCCAGAAAGCGTGTTTAGTCCCTATTTTCAAAAGTTAACTCGGACCGCCCATCGTTTGTTTAAAACTTGCACCATTCATCTCTTTATACATAAAAAGACTAGTTTGCCCTTAATAATTTCTTTTTTAAGTTTCTTTTATCTGTTAATCATTATTAGACTTAAAAAAAGAAAAAAAATATCTCTATAAAACCTCCCCCCTACCCCACCCCTATTTCCCTTTTCCCCAATTTCTCTCGTCTCCCTCATTTTTACTATTACCGACAACCACCCAAAACCTAACTCTTCGGCGAGACCACATAACTTTCTCCTCCTTTCTCCAGCGATGACAGCAGAGAAGTCTTTGTCTTTTGCCCCCACTTTCAAGCTTATGTCTCGTTCCCTCATCATCTATAAAATCTGTGTAAATCAAGGTCGATAAAGTGGCAACAGAATATGCTGTCAAGGCTTTGTGTTACAGCCCATGTTCTTATTCTCCCTCTAATTGGTCACCAGATATGTCTCCTCCTTCCTAACGCTTCAATCGACGTGTTTATGGTAATCTTTACTAACAAAACTTTGAAATGGATTTGGAGAAGGCTACAAATGAGCTCGTGCTTCGTGTCCAGCCTTATGAAGCGATTTATCTCAAGATCAATAATAAGATTCCTGGTCTTGGAATCCGATTTGATCGAAGTGATCTTAATTTGCTCTACAGAGCCAAGTAAAAGATTGAATTGGTTTTGTTAAAGCTAATAGATTTAATGAGAATTTTGGATTAGGGTTTGCGATTGACGAGAATTTTGGGTTTTTTTGGTGAAGTTATAAAGAGGTCCAGGTGTATGAGACAGAAGGAAAGAAACAGGATGAAGATTTTCAATGGTTTTCCATTTTCCGGTGGTGCTGCTCCATTTTCCGGTGGTGGTGCAAGGTGGTGGTTCGGTGGCCAGATTTTTACTTTAAGGGGAGTGGGTTTGTGTGAGGCAGATGGAGATTTAGGAAGGGACAAATGAGGTGGGGTGGGTAGCCATGATATGTTTACCCTTTTAAAAAAATAAAAAATATATAATAATAATAATAATAATAATAATAACAACAACAACAACAACATTAAATTAAATGGAAAAGAAATACACAAAGGGTGTTATGGTCATTTTAGATTTGACAGGTACTACATTCGCAAAAAAATGCATATCAGGGACGAAGCGTGCAAGTTTTAAGCAAACGAGGGACGATCCGACTTAATTTTTGAAAATAGAGACTAAACATGCTTTCTGACATATACACGAGGGACGGGTGATATAATTTACCTAAAAAAAGTTGGTATACAAGGATGTTAACACACCATACTCATAGGCAAAAAAATAATAAGGATTGCAAACGCTTATGTTGTGCTTATGTGACATCACATTTTTTAGGGAAAAACATCACCAAACAGTGTAACTTTATACAATTCTCCATCCATTTTCTTTTGTTTCCAAAAAGTATTTTTCCCTTTGTAGTTAGATATGATAATTTTGATTTATTCGTAAAAGATTAGGTTAAGCTAAACTATATTTTATCTTAAGGCAGATAAACTAGTAAATTCATCTTAAGTTAGAAACATATTCATATACTTAGGGGGTGTTTGGCAAAAAAAATTATTAACTTATTAATAGTTTCACGTCGGAAGGATTTGTTCCGGTTGTAGTGTTTGCAATAAATTATTGTTGCTTATATGGAGAATTTATGGTTTACATAGCTTATATGGGGAATTCATGGTTTGCATAAAAATTTTAGTTATATAAAAATGGCAACGTGTGATACGATCTTGGGAAGAGGAGACGAAGTAGGAATTGAGGTGAAAACATAAATATTTGATTAAATCAATTAATTATAGCTAGTTATGCTACTACATCTCAATGGAATGCTTTAAACTTGAAAATACAGAAACGATTATAACAACATGATTCAAAATTGCTTAGATAACAGTTCATGTACATACATTATTGTTTGGTGGTCAAACCAACAAATGATGGGATAAAATAATATTAATAAAACTCAAATCACTGCTATTCTAATACTAAAAATAGTATAGAGTAAGCAGGGTCGGTCCACAGGAATACAGGACTTCTTATCTTGCCATATTTTCACACATAATACAAATAATATTAAAATGGGGGATTGTGTTTGAGCTTGAATTAAACTTCATAAAGAAGAAAGATTGATAACAAACGCAATAAAAAAAGTACATTTCCGATTCTGACTCTTATACATGTATTATGTTGAAAGATGTAATATGATTATAACTCATGTTCAATCTAGGTTGGTAAGTTGGATATTAATAAACTCTAATATCCAAATTGGCAAAAGTATTTTATTCAAAACAAGCTCTTCAAATAAAACTTCATTTAATTGATTCAATTCAAATAAACTCTTGCATCAAATCATTAAATGACATTAGGTTCTTGCAATAATTACCAACAACGTTTAACATTCCTCTTAAGCTTGGGAATATAAACATTTAATCTTTGATTACACTAATTTTGATCTAATTACAACCAAGTAAGTGTGTGTTACTAACATCAAATCATAAAACATATACGAATTTCATAATTTGATTAACTAGATTGACTAGAACCCTAATTCATTGATCAAGTGAAAAAGAGAACCAACCAAACATATAATTAAGATCAAATCAAAGATTACTAGATGTTAAACACAAGTAAAATTCAAGTTACAACCTAACAACACATACGTAAGAATTCAGATTCGGAAATGATAATGAAATCAACCACACATATCTAGGTTGAACTACAAATCAAACAAGTTTAAACTTCAAATTGACTTACAAAAAGGAAATTAAAGTGTTTCCAAGTGTTAATCTACTTGCAATAGTTCTGAAAATCGCCTTCCTCTCTCCCAAAATCCTGCCTTAACTCGTCACAAAACTGATTGTCCTATTATAAGAAGACAAAACCTCTTTAAAACTGCCGAGACGTTTACACGGCCCGTGTAAATTAAAGGGTGCCATTTACACGGCCGTGTAAACAATAGAAGTAGAATGCTTAAACTTTCAAGGTCATCGAAGTAGACTGCCCTTGCATGTACGTTTACACGGCCCGTGTAAATTAAAAGGGAGAATTTACACGGCCATGTAAACTTCTGAGATGCCAAATTCTACATTCTCCTTCTTCTGAGCTCCAAACTTCTGTAACTCTGTCTCCAATTCTTTTAAACTTTCTCCAGTGATTTCCAACCTTCAAAAAGTCCCTGAAATATCATAAAAGTGTGTGAATGGAATTGCATCATGAAAAATCCCGAAAAATATGCAAAATGCATGAGTTTAAACCTAAATGCAATGCACTTTTATGAACTAAAACTACAAAATGAATGCATGGAATGCACCTAACAAATCTCCCCAAGCTTGAACCTTTCTTGTCCTCAAGAAAGAACAAGGAATTTAAACCGGAGAAAATAAAATAAAATAGAAGAAAAGAAATTAAAGTTAAAACTTAATGCATGAAATTAAAACAAACATGAAAAGATCCAACCCAATTACCCTGTTTTGTACCATAGTTGAGAATGTACCTGTCATGCCTTGAGTTAACTTGGCTTTAATCTCAAAATATTATATGATAATAGAGACAAGACTTTAGCCACTCCCTAGTACAACTCAACAGAATTAAAGATCACAACACTTATTCCTTTTCGATATCATCAAGTCAATTCTTGGAACAAATTATGGTCTTACTCTCGTGAAATTATATGTGACAAAACATGCTCAACCATCTTTGTTTCATAAAATATAACAATGTCCGATTCCAGCTATTTGTTGGTTAACAACAATCTTTTTCTGAAAAGTATTTTCTAAAAATTCCCTAATATTTATCCAGATTGGTTACAAACTTCAAACCACTTACACTAGTCGAAGTAATTAACATTCAGTCCAATGTCATAAATTCAAATTCAAGTCTAAGGGAATCTTTTGACAGCCAAGTATTTTTCCTAAAAACTATATCTAATTAAACTATAAACATAACTATATACAAACTTCCTAATTACATTTTTTTTTTACAAATAAAGCTCATGGCTTTCTTTGAAATCCGTGTAACGGGCTTCCAACCAACACATCCAAATCAAATGACCTTAGTGTGCTAGATTTGAAGAGATCCCTTGGGTTTACTTGCCCGAACCTCAAAGGCCACAAATTAGCTTTATTTGCTATTATTAAGTTCATGACTTTCTATGGAACCCGTGTAGCGAACTTTCAACCCAATCTATCCCAAACAATTTAGCTTTAGGTGATTAGGTGTAGAACACCCTTCAGAGTTTACTTATTCGAATCCCAAAGGTCACAGATTAACTTAATAATAGTTATATATATATATATAAAAGATCTATTATTATTATTATTTAAATACAAATAACTAAGTTAACACATAACTCTTAATTTATTTATTTATTCGGCCGATTTCTTTATATTTTCGTCCTTGACTTTTCTGTTATGGGACATCTCACGGTCTATTACCGTGAGTGACTTCTAGACATTTTTCGGGGAACTAAATGTTAACATGCAAAAACCCGTAAGTATAGTTGAAAGCTATGTCCTCAAGCAGGGTATATAAAAGGGAATAAGTAGAAAGGACTTTTAAGAGCGCTGGAAGGCGGGACATTGAGATTTTGCATTCTTTTTATGAACTTTTGAATTTGGCATTTTAAGTTTAATTGAGCATTACTACGCATAAGACCGGTCATATGTCCCAAAGAATCGACTCATACCTGCTGTTATGCTCCAGTGTTGACAATCTTCTCATTTTCTGTTTTGCATGAGTAGCTTCGGGAGGTGTGTTCGTGTGCGATTAACTTGCTTTTTAAATTTTTCAATAAAAAGAGCAAGTAAATCTCAAGGCACATGACTTACTTATCAGCTCAACTGTTTTGAAAAGATTCGATTGCAGCTCAACTGTTTTGAAAAGATTCGATTGTCTGGGATTGGATTTATATATATATATATATATATATATATATATATATATATATATATATAAAGAAAATACAAAAAATTTAGATGCAAAATGCAAAAAGTATAATAAAAATAGAGTAGAAAGAAAATCTTCTTGGTTTTTGAAAAATTTTCTAAAACAAAAATGACAGAAAAATAATGCAATGCAATGAAATATGTACAAAATTTACATGCAACGGGATAATGCATGGATGGATGCCCCTCCCCAAGCTTAAAATAAGCATTGTCCTCGATGCTTGGAGAGAGGCATAGCTGTCCTATTGAGGACCGGGCGGTTGAGATGGAGGGAACTGTGAAGGATAATCTGCAGGATTGTAGGGCGGCCATTGGGGTTGAGATGTTGATGGTGGCTGTGGCTGTGTGGGGAGGACAAGAACTCTATGGATATCGCTCAGCAGGTGATGAATGTTGCGGTTGTGCTGCTCTTGAGCGGCCCATCTTTGATCCTGTTCAGCCCACCGCAACTCTTGTTGGGCCCAATGCTCTTCTTGCAAGTTACGGTAGTCTTGAAAATCAGAAGTGATTTCAGCGACACCCGTATAAATTTCTCCGACTTCCTGCTGTATACTGGTGTAACGGTGGTTCAAACGTGCAAACTCACCCATATAAAGATTGTTTTCAGAAGAAGAAGTGGGGCGAGATGAACTAGAGGCACCAACAGTAGGAGCAGGAGGTGGAGGACTATGATCTACTGTAACACCTAAATTGGATCTGAGCTTCCAAGTGGTTGATGGAATGTCATTGGCTAAATTGAGTATCTTCTTGTTTCTGTTGTCTATGCATAGATACTCTTTCCCATCTACTGTCCAATGAACATCCCCAGTGGGAAGGCGGTGGAAGAGATGCATTGTTTCCATAACATCAATGGATAGACGAGTACGGCCCATGACTATGTTTGTTGGGTTGTTGGGTAAATGGAGGCTAAGATGCTCAGCAATAACAGAAACCATGCCTCCACAATGTAGCTGCCCACCATTGCTCGTAGCACTTCTGAGCAGTTTTTGAATAACCCAACACCCAAAATGAGGGACTTCAGCAGGCTTATGAATCATACACCACAAGACTTCTAGCTCTTTCTTATTAGCCTTGCTAATCTCTTCTTGAGGGAATAAGAGAGAAGCAATGATCCGGTGGGCGACTTTCAAGACCGGATGGATAATGCTAGAGGCTTTGGCTGTACCTGACTGATAATCATACTCACAAGAAATGCTTCTCCAAAAATTTGTACAGTTTTGCTCAAAAATGATATTTTTTCTTCCCTTTGCGGTATATACATCCCTTTTTGCTTTGGGAGCACCAATCATATCACAGAGAATGTCAGCATGAAACTGATGGGTTTGATTGAGCAAACGGAAAGTCAGGAGATGAGTTTGATAGTCAAAGGTAATGGATAACAAAAGTTCCAACATCGGTGTTTGGTAACTAACTGCATGAAGATTCAAAAGACCCTCCCATCCTATGTTTTTAAAGAGTTTGTGGACACCCATTGTTCTTGTAACAAGATTTGCATACAATATCTCCTGTCTATTGGTCTCAAAAATTAGACCAAATTCATAAGGGTTGTCCATGGGGTCTTGTTCATCTTGTGAAGTTCCAATTCTAGGTCTTTTACCCCGGGAAGCCATTACCCAAATGAATCAACAAAGAATTGCACACAATTAAGGCAATTGAAGCACAAGAACTAGCAAGTCTCACCAAAAAAATCACCCAAAAAAGAAATGTGGTTCTATCTAAATGCACAAAGTAAGAGTTTGGAACAATTATACCAATTTGTGCTTGATAATGGTGGTAAGATGATATCCAATGCTTCCCCAAGCTATCCCCAAGCTTATCCTTGGAGCTTGATTTTTGATGCAAAATTGAGGAAGATTGAGTATTCGGAAGGGTTTTTCGAAGGGGACAGTAAGGAGAGAGGGAATCACAGGTATTGAGTGAAGAATGAGTTAGAAAAATCGAGATTTGACCTTAAAATCGTTCAGCCCTGTTTTTGCGTTTACACGGCCCGTGTAAATCAAAGGGGAGAATTTACACGGTCGTGTAAATCCCTAAATCATACAAACCGTGTTTAATCGTTTACACGGCCCGTGTAAATGAAAGGCATAAGTTTACACGGCCGTGTAAACCTCTGAGAAGGCCAAAAAATTTGATTTTTTTCACTTTTTGAAATTGCAACCCGCTAAACCTCTACTGCCCGAAAAATGATTTTTAACCCTCTTTTAGTATGAAAAACAACTTGGAAGTTTGAAAACAAAGAAAATAAAATGAAAATATACAAAATGACAAAAATACCCCCGGGTTGCCTCCCGGTTAGCCGCCCCTTTTAATGTCGTTGGCTCGACTTGGACCCCAACTATTTGTCAATTTTCATACTTTGGATCCATTACTTCCTCCACTTCTTCATTCTTGACTTGAAATCCTTCATAATAAGGTTTCAAACGGTGACCATTTACCTTAAAAATCTTCCCGGTTTTCTCACTTGTGATTTCTATTGCACCATGCTCAAAAACATTAGTGACAACAAATGGTCCCACCCAACGGGACCTTAATTTACCAGGAATCAATTTAAAACGCGAATGGTAAAGTAGTACCTTTTGACCTTTGTGAAATACCTTGCGTGTAATCATCTTGTCATGGAATGCTCTGGTCTTTTCCTTATAAAGAACCTCATTCTCATACGCTTCATTGCGGATTTCCTCAAGTTCTTGTATGTCCAGCTTCCTCTTCTTTCCCGATTCACTTAAATCCATGTTGAACTGTTTGATCGCCCAATAGGCCCTATGTTCCAACTCAACGGGTAATCGACACGGCTTTCCAAAAACAATATGGTATGGAGACATTCCAATTGGAGTTTTGTATTCAGTGCGGTACGCCCACAAAGCATCATCAAGGCGTGTACTCCAATCTTTCCTTGTTGTATTCACGATTTTCTCCAAAATGCCCTTGATTTGTCGATTGCTTACCTCAGCTTGTCCATTTGTTTGTGGGTGGTATGCTGTGGAAACTTTATGAGTGACACCATATTTCTTCAAAACACTCCCGAGTATACGATTACAAAAATGTGTACCACGATCATTGATCAAGGCCTTTGGAACACCAAATCTGGAAAAAATGTTAGCCTTCAAGAAATCTATCACAACTTTTGAATCGTTAGTACCGGTAGCCTTTGCTTCCACCCACTTGGAAACATAGTCCACAGCCAAAAGAATATAAACAAAACCCGAAGATGATGGAAAAGGTCCCATAAAATCAATGCCCCAAACATCAAAAATTTCACAAACTAATATGGGGTTTAGGGGCATTTGATTCTTTGAGCTTAAAGAGCCCATTCATTGACATTTATCACAGCTTGAACAAAAAACATAAGAGTCATGGAAAATACTTGGCCAGTAAAATCCACTCTCTAAAACTTTTCTTGCAGTCCTTTGAGGACCAAAATGTCCTCCACAAGCATAAGAGTGACAGAATGTTAAGATAGAAGATACCTCATATTGATCCACACATCGTCTAATCATTTGGTCAGCACAATATTTCCACAAATATGGCTCATCCCAAACATACCTCTTGGCTTCTTTCTTGATCTTGTCTTTTTGCCATCGAGTCAAATCTGGTGGAAATTGATTTGTGACAATGTAGTTCACAATATCGGCATACCACGGGGCAACTTTTGCTGAAAACAGGTTTTCATCGGGAAATGCATCATGAATGGGAGTTGAGTCATCGGGAGAAACAATCCTGCTAAGATGATCAGCTACAAGATTTGACTTTCCGCTCTTGTCTTTGATTTCAATGTCAAACTCTTGCAAGAGTAATACCCATCGAATGAGTCTAGGCTTCGAATCCTTCTTTGCAAGTAAATACCTAATAGCTGCATGATCAGAATAAACAATGACTTTAGAACCTAGCAGATATTGACGAAATTTGTCTAAAGCAAAAACAATAGATAGCAATTCTTTTTCAGTTGTTGAATAGTTGGCTTGTGCACTATCAAGTGTTTTTGAGGCATAGTAAATGACATTAGGAACACGGTCTTTTCTTTGCCCTAACACTGCACCCACTGCATGATTACTGGCATCACACATGATTTCAAAAAGCAAACTCTAATCCGGTGATTGAAGTTTTGGTGCTGTTATCAACAACTCTTTCAACTGATCAAAAGCTTGCTTGCACTGTTTGGAAAACTCGAATTCTGCATCTTTTTGTAGGAGCTCACACATGGGACGAGATATCTTGGAAAAATCTTTGATAAACCTTCTATAAAATCCTGCATGACCAAGAAATGAGCGCACCTCACGAACACAAGTGGGATAAGGTAAAGATTTTATGACATCTATTTTTGCTTTGTCCACTTCTAGACCCTTAGAAGACACAATATGACCTAGTATGAGACCTTTGTCAACCATAAAGTGACACTTTTCATAATTCAAAACAAGATTGGTCTCAATACATCTTTGCAAAATCTTTTTCAAATTACCCAAACACTCATGAAAAGAATTACCATAAACTGTGAAGTCGTCCATAAAAACTTCAATGATTTCCTCAACAAATTCCGAAAAAATACTTACCATGCACCTTTGAAAAGTGGTTGGAGCATTGCAAAGCCCAAAAGGCATTCGCGTATATGCAAATGTTCCGAAGGGACATGTGAAAGTAGTTTTTTCTTGGTCCTCTGGTGCAACGGGTATTTGATGGAAACCGGAATATCCATCCAAGCAACAATAATGTGTTTTTCCCGCTAACCTTTCCAACATTTGATCAATGAAGGGAAGTGGGAAATGGTCTTTCCGGGTTGAGGAATTGAGCCGTCTATAATCAATGCAAACTCTCCACCCGTTTTGCACACGGGTGGGGACTAACTCACCTTGGTCATTCGTTGTAACGGTAATACCTGTCTTCTTCGGCACAACTTGGACCGGACTTACCCATTTACTATCTGATATAGGGTAAATCATTCCCGCATTCAACAACTTCAAAATCTCCTTTTTTACAACCTCCATCATTGGAGGATTCAGACGCCTTTGAGCTTCTCGGGAAGGCTTGTAATCTTCTTCCATAAGGATTTTGTGCATGCAAAGCGAAGGAATTAGCCCTTTGATGTCGGCTATAGTCCACCCAATTGCTTCCTTATATTCCTTCAAAGTTGTGACAAGTTCTTCCTCTTCTTTTGTTGACAACTTGGTGGAAATAATCACTGGAAAAGTTTCCTTGTCTCCAAGATATGCATACTTGAGATGCTCGGGTAAAGTTTTTAGCTCCAATTCCGGTGCCTGCACAATAGAAGGAACAAGTTTCTCATTAGACATCGGTATTTTCAGCTTTGGAACATCAAACCTCATTTTCTTCTTCTCATCCATGCAAGACACAACCTCCATAATCTCTTTATCAATTGTAAATTGATTGGCAAGTTTTTCCACTCTTTCCTTTTGAAGATTCCTGTCTAAAATGAGAGCTAACACATCAAGATTAGACAAATCAAAACACTCCTCTGTCAATGGTTCATTGACATCCACAAAATTCAAAGATGAAATATCACTTGGATATCTCATAGCATCATAAATATTGAAATTTATCACCTCCCCATCAAATTCCATGGACAATGTACCATCATAAACATCAATTTTCGTCCTAGCCGTTTTCAAAAAGGGTCTTCCTAGAAGAATTGAACTCAAATTTGGTGAGTCATCATCATCCATATCAAGGACATAAAAATCTGCTGGAAACACTAGTTCATTCACTTGGACTAACACATCTTCTAGCACACCTTTTGGATGTACTAAAGATCTATCAGCCAATTGAATGATTACCCCGGTCTTCTTCAATGTGCCAATATTTAAAGTTTTAAAGATGAAAAATGGCAAAACATTGATAGAAGCTCCAAGATCTAGCATAGCTCGTGGAACATGAAGATTACCTAATTTGCAAGGAACCGTGAAAACACCCGGATCCTTACATTTTTGAGGTAATCTTTTTTGTAACACTGCAGACATATTTTCTCATACTTTGACAGTTTCATTCCCTTTCAGTTTTTTCTTAGATGTACATAACTCCTTAAGGAATTTTGCATACCTAGGGACTTGTTTGAGGGCATCAATAAGAGGAATATTTACCTCTACCTTCCTGAACATCTCCATGATTTCATTGTCTTCACTTTCACGCTTTGACTTGTTTAATCTTGAAGGAAATGGAGGAGGAGTGACTTTTGCTTCAATAGGAACTTGCTTGGAAGGTGTTTTTGACTTCTCTTCTTTTTTCTCTAGCTCCATCTTTTCTTCTTCTTCAACCATCTTTGGACCTTGATATTCTTTGCCATTCCTCAAAGTGATGACACATGCACTATGTTTTGGATTCTTCTTGGTTTGCGCGGGTAGTTTGCCTTGTGACTCCAATTTACTCACAGAAGTGGCGAGTTGAGTCATTTGTTGCTCCAAAGTCTTGATGCTCGCTTTGGTCTCATTTTGAAAGGTTTGAGTACTTGTGGCTAAACTCTTAACAATGTCTTCCAAAGACATTCCCGATCCGCTTGAACTACTTCCTTGATGCATGTTTTGAGGTTGATATTGAGATTGATGAGGAGGTTGAGTTGGCTGGAAATGTGTTTGATAACTTTGTTGGTGATGCATTTGATTTTGAAATGGGGGTCTTGGTTGATAGGGTGGTGGTCTAGGCTGAAAATTGGTATTAGGTTGATGCCAATTTGGATTGCTTCTTGGCTGGAAGTTTCCTTGTTGTTGACTTGAAAATCGCATAGCTTGAACTGGCTCTACATCTTCTTGTAACATGGGGCACATGTCAGTGGGATGTCCAATTTATGTACAAATGCCACAAGGTCTAACTGTTGGTGGTTGCACGCCCTTGTCTTTTGCAAGCATCATTACTACCTTAGTCAACTTAGAAAGTTGACTTTCAATTTTTGGAGTAGAAATTTCTTTCACCCCCCTTGGTGCATCACTGTACCACTCTTCTTCTTGGACTGTATGCTTGGACTCTTCTGCCATGTTTTTTATAAGAACTCTGATTTCTGTTGGAGTCTTATCAGCTATAGATCCACCACTTGATGCATTGAGTAATCTCTTATCCCAAGATGACATTCATTCACAAAAATACTGTAGCAACTGATATTCTGTAATCCCATGTTGTGGACATCTTGAGCACAATTTCTTGAACCGTTCCCAATAAGTATGCAAGGCTTCTCTCTTTTGTTGCTTGATGCCAATTATCTCTCTACGTAAAGCTGAAGCTCTCATTTCGGGAAAATATTTATCCAGAAACATCCTTGCAAGTTCATTCCATGTTGTGACTGACCCCGGTGGTAAGTCATACAACCACTCCTTGGCTGAATCTTGTAAAGCAAAGGGAAATGCCCTTAACTTGATTTGATCTTCTGTGACTTCATGTGGCTTCATACCCACACAAACAACATGAAATTCCTTAAGGAATTTATGTGGGTCTTCATTCTCAAGACCACGGAATGAGGGTAACAAATGGATGAGTCCAGACTTGAGTTCAAAGTTGATTGTTGCAGGGTAATTTATGCACAAAGGTTGTTGGGTGACATCTTGAGTGGCCCATTGTCTAAAGGTTTGTTCAGGTGGTGGATGTGGAGGATTTTGATTTCCTCCATGGTTGTCTGCCATGGTAGAAGTAGGTGAAAATCGTGGGGTGATACTTTTGGATGTTGAGAGGATGTAGTTGATAGATTTGATGAAGAAGCTCCGGATTGTTGTTGTTTCTTTAAAAGTTTGGCTTGCTTCCTTCTCTGTTTAGCAGATTTTTCTATCTCCAAATCAACTGGTAAAGGTGTACCTGTGCGAAAAGATCTTGGCATAAACAATTAGTACCACCGTATCCCCGGCAACGGCGCCAATTTGTTTGGTGGTCAAACCAACAAATGATGGGATAAAATAATATTAATAAAACTCAAATCACTGCTATTCTAATACTAAAAATAGTATAGAGTAAGCAGGGTCGGTCCACAGGAATACAGGACTTCTTATCTTGCCATATTTTCACACATAATACAAATAATATTAAAATGGGGGATTGTATTTGAGCTTGAATTAAACTTCATAAAGAAGAAAGATTGATAACAAACGCAATAAAAAAAAGTACATTTCCGATTCTGACTCTTATACATGTATTATGTTGAAAGATGTAATATGATTATAACTCATGTTCAATCTAGGTTGGTAAGTTGGATATTAATAAACTCTAATATCCAAATTGGCAAAAGTATTTTATTCAAAACAAGCTCTTCAAATAAAACTTCATTTAATTGATTCAATTCAAATAAACTCTTGCATCAAATCATTAAATGACATTAGGTTCTTGCAATAATTACCAACAATGTTTAACATTCCTCTTAAGTTTGGGAATATAAACATTTAATCTTTGATTACACTAATTTTGATCTAATTACAACCAAGTAAGTGTGTGTTACTAACATCAAATCATAAAACATATACGAATTTCATAATTTGATTAACTAGATTGACTAGAACCCTAATTCATTGATCAAGTGAAAAAGAGAACCAACCAAACATATAATTAAGATCAAATCAAAGGTTACTAGATGTTAAACACAAGTAAAATTCAAGTTACAACCTAACAACACATACGTAAGAATTCAGATTCGGAAATGATAATGAAATCAACCACACATATCTAGGTTGAACTACAAATCAAACAAGTTTAAACTTCAAATTGACTTACAAAAAGGAAATTAAAGTGTTTCCAAGTGTTAATCTACTTGCAATAGTTCTGAAAATCGCCTTCCTCTCTCCCAAAATCCTGCCTTAACTCGTCACAAAACTAATTTTCCTATTATAAGAAGACAAAACCTCTTTAAAACTGTCGAGACGTTTACACGGCCCGTGTAAATTAAAGGGTGCCATTTACATGGCCGTGTAAACAATAGAAGTAGAATGCTTAAACTTTCAAGGTCATCAAAGTAGACTGCCCTTGCATGTACGTTTACACGGCCCGTGTAAATTAAAAGGGAGAATTTACACGGCCGTGTAAACTTCTGAGATGCCAAATTCTACATTCTCCTTCTTCTGAGCTCCAAACTTTTGTAACTCTGTCTCCAATTCTTTTAAACTTTCTCCAGCAATTTCCAACCTTCAAAAAGTCCCTGAAATATCATAAAAGTGTGTGAATGGAATTGCATCATGAAAAATCCCGAAAAATATGCAAAATGCATGAGTTTAAACCTAAATGCAATGCACTTTTATGAACTAAAACTACAAAATGAATGCATGAAATGCACCTAACAATTATCGAGAATACCTCAATCGATTGATCGAATGAATGAATGAATAGCCATCAGTAGACACTGTGCTTCAAGAACTTACGGATGCCTTTCATGAAACTGGCTTCAGCTTCATGTTTTCTCCGACTCTTTTTCTCCTTGTGTTGCTGCTCTAAACTCTTTACCTTCTCTCAACTGAGCATATGATTAGGATAAATGCCATTGATGTAACGATGGAGGTTTGGTGGTAGTGGTGGAGTTGGTGACGGTGTCTGTAATCATGTTTAGAGTTCAACCGCTTCAATAGAGCTTTGCGGTGGAAATTTTCTACATCAACCTTACTGGTTTCACAAATGTAACAGTCAATTATACATAACATAAACATCTTTTACAAAAATATGGTTCCAATATTACATTTCACAATGATTTTAAATCCAGAAATATTCCTTCCTTTGGGTGGGATGAAGATAGTTAAGAAGATTCAGAGGTGAAGAATGATGCGGGTGGAGGAGGTGGAGGAGCAGGAAGGAAAAGAGAAAGACCATCTCTCATTTCATGATAACGGACAAAATTTAAAAACATTAATCTAAGTCTAATCTATAAGCGGAAAGGATAAGAGAAACTTTCAATTTTCCATCTAATACAAGAACACATAAGTATAGGCTCTCATTCTTCAACATTGATAAGTTCATAGTCAATAAGTGATAGATTGACATCTTCCTTCACACTAAAATCAGCTGCATCAGTAATTTCAACACGAACCTATTTGTCCTCTGGAAGTCTCATTGACCAAATGGCAGTGCTTCCCTCCTTCATCGTATCCATTGCTGGTATAAAGATTTATAACTATCCCATTTTATATCCCTAAAAGAAGTAACCTACAAGAATACTTGTTCCTTTCCTCTATCCATGAAACTTAAAATACTCCTCCATGTTTAAGTGGCAAGAATAGTAGCTGAATGCAAGTATAAGCAAAAAACTGATGGATAGAATCATATTATTCCTTAGGCCCCCTAAAAAACAATATAAGTGTAAAAATATGTACATTTGCATAGCATTTTGTAATAACATTATGAAGATTGTGATAGCTAGTTATTAAAAATGAAATATAAGTAACATGTGATCCTTGTCGCCATTTCCTCATTGCTATAACAGTAGCTAGGATTATAGTGACCTTCTTTCATATCAAGAAAGCTTAAACACAAGAACATAAACCAAAGATTAATACACATATCAGAGTAAAATTACTTATATACCCTTTATACAATTAAAAGAGATGTTTAATTTAAAATTAGGGATTATTACAAGAGGATCGCACTCTTACCTGTCCACAAAACTTTTAGAAGAGCCCGCAAGATGAAACACCAAAAAAACAATTCATGTCAGTTATGAAATCAAATTATAACTAATCTGAACTTAAAAAGTCGAAACAAATTTGTTGCCCTTTTCTCATTGAACGGAGACAATTAATTGTGATGTAAAACATGGCAAGTTAGGCGGTTCAAGCAAAGCACATTATTGGAGATATTGATTTCAAAAGGAGAAAATTTACTATATAAGAGACAAATAAGTTGAGAAAAAGAAAAAGATGAAGATAAACATTGTAATTCATTCATACCTCCATTAATGTACCTTCATCCAGCAAACTCCAAAACTTTATATAGAGATCAATAATAATACACAATCATGCTACAATAAACATAAAAAATCATAGATTCATTCAAACAAAAAAAATGTTAACCTCTTCGACTTACATATATCCTTTTTTCTTACGTTGTTTGGAAAACAACATTTTTAGGCAACTTCATTAGACACAAATGTAAACCTGTAAGTTATAAATTTCACCATCTTTCATTCGAGTTGTTATCATGAAAGAGATTATTTCATATCGCTTTTGACAAGCACTGTGATGGTATTTTTCCATCAAATCCTGGTGCATCTAAAAAGGATAAAAGTCCTCATAGGACTTTTGGAGCTCGGTTGTCATCGTGGCCAGCATGATACATGCCACTTTAGTGGCATCTCTCTCATGAGTCTTGAAGTCAGCGATCTCCTCGAGAGTAGCAGAAGACTCATCAAGTTCCTTTAGCTCCTTGTCAAAGACATATTCCTTGTCCTCATAGCAAGTGACCATCCTTATGTTCCTAATCTAATCATTGAAATTAGTCCCATCAAAGATGACTGTCCCACAAAGGTTCATGAGAGAGAAGGAGCCGGTAGGGTTTGAGCTAGAAGCATCATTGTTGGAAGACATCTAAAAAAGAAGAAGGACAAGTTTAGATTAGATATAAAGATAGTCCTTAATAAGACACACAAATGTAATATTAAGGCTAGGACCCAATACAATATTTTATAACTTAGAAGAGGGATGTCGTAATCCAAGCTATAAAATATTTGAAGGTAGGTGAATGACGATTCACCAATTTCCACCATGAAAAAAGAAATGTATTATTAGGTTTTAATTGGTTTTGAAACTCCTAGATTTTTTTGAGATTCATTGAGCTTTTCAATGGCATGTTTCAATCTCAGTTGTACCCTTCAAGTTTTGTGACTATGATGCTGAGGATCACAAAACAAGGTGTGGATAACCATGCAAATTTACTTGGTACTCTTAATGTTTATCACCTAATCGATGTGCCGGTTAACCACACGTGCTCCACCGATATATGATAAACCTTAAGCCACCCTTTGCCAACCTTGTTAAATCCAAGGTAGTGTGTCGGTTAACCACACACGCTCCACTAACGACTTAACCAAGGTGCAAAGTGTAATTTCATGGGTTAGCACCAAATTCACATTTTCCTAAAGTAACTAAGATTGAGAATTTATAAAACATTTAGTTACTTTATAATAATCATTATACTTTTAATGAGAATTAAATTCATTGTCCTACCCATTCGGCTAACGACCCTCCACCAGTCAAGGAAGCGGTGGGTGAGAGTGGACACCCATTAAGCTGCCATTTTATAGGCAACAACCTTATACCCCTTATAGAACAGCTTCGTGAATGAGGCCTACTAACGGTAAAATGACTTGATCTTATATATATATATATATATATATATATATATATATATATATATATATATATTATTAACTTGTAATACTATAAAGTATAAGGGTTGAATTTTAACTTTTAAAATTCTAGGGGTTGGAACTAAAGTTTTCTAAAGTGACTTTACATGTTCCAAAACTTGAGGGCAAATTTTGTAACTATTCAAAACTTTTCAACTTCATAACTTATGAGTTAATGGTTTATTAAAATGAAGACTTTTCATTTTATGTAACCTATGTGTTCTTTAATGGACTTTAAAAGAAAAGAGTTTTGGTAATCCATAACTTGAGGACAAATTATGGACCCCATTAAAAATATTTAGATCAAGAATTAAACTAACAAACAATTTGCAAATAATTCCTACGATCTACCAAAACTCATAAGTGTATGAACATTCATATTAACAATTTCAAGAATCATATAAACACATATAAAGTTTGAAATTTTGATAATAACCTTTGAAATTGGATTAGCATAATCATTACCACATCAAAAACCTGGTTTTAAGGTTCAAAAAACAGTTTAGGGTAATGATCATCATCCAATACCAAGCAAAACCCCGAAATTCTGCATATAGGAGCATCACCACGTCATGGTAAAGACTGTCACGTCATGGTGAGCAGTCAAATGCAAAAAATGCAGAATTTCAACTTTGCAAAAAACATGTGGCATCAAGTATAATTGAAAACAAGCATAGGCTCTGATACCACTGAAGGGTTTTAAACATTCTAACACTCTTATGGTGTACACGCAACCCCTTAGGTCTATGTTTTACTAAGATACATGCAAATTTCATTTTTCCAAGGTTCTTAACGTAACTAGCATGGCTTGGGGAACTTGAAACATAAAAGCTAGTAGAAGAACATACCTTTCTTGTTGCTTGGATTCCTTAAGAACTTTATGAGCCTAGCACCCTAAATGTGACTCTTCAAATGTTTTACACAACACCATAACTCTTGGAATAACTTTGAGAAAAGTACACTATCACTCAAAATCAGCTAGCCCTCCTTGTTCTAGTCTTAGTGCCTATTTTGCTAGCCTATGGGGTCTTTATATAGTGTCTCACAAGTAGGGTTACACCACGTAAACCCTAATTGACATGGCTTTTCATTTCCTCCATGATTCATGGGTTTTAACCTCCATGGAGTATCCATGGAGCACCCTATGGGTTTTAGCCCAATCCAATAAACCATGGATCATTAGCCCACTATATAAGAATGGATGATTTACACAATCAACCTCATATATTTAATTAGTCTCTTTTTTATCACAAAATTAATTCCAAATTAATTCTTGATCAATACTAATTAAATAATATTATTTCATATTAATATATTATAACTTATAATATATTAACAAATCATAAATGTCCTTCTTCTCATTTTGTTTATCCAGTTATCATGATGTCATGCAACCCAAATGGACAATGCCAACCGGGTCAAGTACATACCAGAAATAGTTATGGACTTAGACACCTTATTCAACACCTTATTAGGACTCAAACCATGAATTAAGCCCTCTAACTCTCTTAGGTGGTCACTAACTCATGCATGGTTGAGTCTTAACCTTCAAGCAGTGGCGGATCTAGAAAAAAATAGGGTATGCACATAATAAACTTTGATTAATAATTAAAAAGAACATTTAATATCAAAACTAAAATTTATAAATGTTGTCGTCAATTGCTTATATTTTGGTAGTGAGTAACAATAAATTCATCACTAACTTTTGAAAACACATCTTTCTCTATATAAGTTACTAAACAATCATTTAATAATTGATCACCCATACTGTTGCGTAACTTATTCTTCACAAAAGTCATTGCCGAAAATGCTCTTTCTACACTAGCTGTCGCCACCGGGAGGATCAACACCAACTTAATAAGTTAATAGACATGATCAAAAACTTTATCTTTATTAGATGTCACCATCTCCTTAGAGAGTTCTTTAAGATCCTTCAATCCTTGAAATCTGTCGTCTTTTTTCATATCGTAGATGTAGTTATCAAGCTGATCACTAAGACGAACTAATTCAACACTTGAAAAGTCACTAGGATAAAGTTTTTCAAGTGCAATAACCTTTTCTTTATCAAAAGATTTAAAATCATCAACAGGGATTAAACTAGCCATATTAACAAGTAAATCCATACTAACTTCGTCAAATTGGTTCTTCAACTCTTGAAGTTGCAAATCAATGATCACAGCAAATACTTCAACTCGAAAATGATGAAGATTTGTGGTGTGTAGTTTGCCACATTTTTTTCTACCTGTCAGGACATATACATATTCCATATTAGGAGCTTCGATGCAATTGTTTTCACAAAAGGATATGACTGAACTTAAGAGAGGTTCCAACCCATTATCTCTTACTTGTTGTAGTCGTTGTTTGGTCAATGTCACCAACGTCATAACATTAACTATGTCTTGATCTTTTCTTTGTAAAGCGTTGTTCAAATCATTTGCCACACCAAAAATAGTCTTCATCAAATGTATATGAATATAAAATCAAAAGACTCAAGTGAATAACCAACAACATCCGCTTTTAGCCGGTCATCCAAACTTGAAGATACATCTCCAATCTTATCAAGAACCTTGCATATCACAGGATATAAGGAAATAACATTCACAATCAGTTTATAGTGGGATCCCCAACAAGCATCACCCGACCTTCCCAAACTTAACTCTTGATTCAATCCTTTGCCACTTTCAAGTTTACCGTCATCAAATGCTTGTGAAACCTTTTGAGCTTGAGCTTCTCGCAACATTTCTTTTCTCTTACAAGAAACTCCAATGACATTCAGTAAGTTTGTAAGTATCTCAAAGAGCCAACCACAATCTATGCTCTTTTTTGAAACTGCAACTAGTGTTAGTTGAAGTTGGTGAGCAAAACAATGGACATAGTATGCAGATGTGGTTTCTTTTAAGATTAGGATTTTAAGGCCATTACTTTCACCCTTCATATTGCTAGCCTTGTCATATCCTTGATCTCAAATTTTAGATGGAATTAATGAATACTCCGCAAGCCAAGAATAAATTGCCTATTTAAGAGATAAAGTTGTGGTATCAACGACAAGTACAACACCGAGAAACCTTTCAACTATGTCTCATTTCTTATCTACATACCGCAAGCACAAAGACATTTGAACATTATGAGTTACATCAGACGATTCATTTACTAATATTGCAAAGTAATCTTCACCAACTTCTCTAATAATGTGTTTAGTTGTTTCTTTTGCACAAGCATGTATGATATCTTTTTGAATGGAAGGGGAGGTTACTTGTAAGTTCTTTGGAGCATTTTTCAATACAACTTTATCAACTTCCTCATTATGTTTTGCTAACCATTCAAGAAGTTAGAGAAAGTTTCCTTTATTACTTGATTCTTGACTTTCATCATGACCCCGGGTTGGCAAGCCTTGATGTAGAAGATACCTTATACAGTGTAGCGAAGCAAGAAAACGAGCATGATATTATTTTTGGGCTTTTGTAGATTGTTGCTCAAAAGCACTTTGTATCGACTTTTTTGGTTTGGTAAGCATCTCAAATTTTTCTCTAGCTCGATTATGGATACTATTAACAGCTCCCACATGTCTGTCGAACCTATTTGGCATATTCCAACTTTTAAAGCCATCTGTAACAAAAGCATCTCCACCTTTTCCATTAAATTCATCCTTTTCCCTAAATAAGTAACATAGAAAACAAAACGCCGCCTCTTTTTCAATACTATATTCAAGCCATTTATGTTGATCAAACCAAGTGGGAATAAAGCGACGCATATAGCCTCCAAAATCTGTTTGAAGAAATTTATGACCACGTGGTTGGCAAGGACCTCTTTGTATAAATTCTTTCCTCACTGCATCTTGGTCATTGGGATGATAATCAAGGATATTCTTTCTCAAGCCTGGATCATGTGGAAGTGTATTTACATCAAATTGACTTTCTCTTTCCCTAGATGGAAATTTGGTGCTACCATATGTGATATTATCGGGCGTCGACGAAGAATCATCTTGAGTCTTTGTTTTCTTTTGAGCATTAACAAACCAATCTAACGTCCCATGTTTCTTCTTGCGTTTTGATGACTCATTTTCATCATCATTCATTGTTATCGTAAGAATATATTTAACCTAAAAGGTTAACAAAATTAATTATCTAAAAGTTAAACAGCAAAGGAATTAATTAGTAGGATTTACATATACATTTCTTAGTAGGAATTAAACCTAGTTAAAAGATAAAATAAAACTATAAATAAAAAAGCTAAACACATAAACTGATAAAGCATAGTTTACTTTATCATTTTAATTTAATTCTATATAACATTGTTAAATATATGTATAGTGTTTCCTGTGCTACAACATGCCTATAGGGAAATTGGTTTGACATAATCACCTACTGACATGTCACATGCCTTTTAACATAGAAAAGATAAATTGCCATTGACTCCACCATCAATTATGAATACATATGTATTTTTTAGTCTTTATTTATCAATATAATAATAATGACAGTTATATGATGCAACAATCAAGAAAGTAAATTCACTATATCTTTAACAGTTAGCACATATTCATAAAGAAACACACAAAAGTGAAGGAGAGAAATTGATTTAAAGCTCACAAAATCCAACATGAAACTATGAACCACCGAAGGTGATTACAAGAGTAAAACAGAAACTAACCTGAAGAACAAGAGGCCAAGAACCAGCGACGATGTTAGCAAAATATCAAGACGAACAAATTCAAAGTTTTTCACTTTCTTTTGTCGAACTCTACGGTGACAAGAGAGGCGAAAGTGTGTCCAATGGTTAGGGTTTATTTGGCTTTTATTTTGCGGATTTATTTTCTTATCTTTTAGTTGGTTTTATAAAAATTGTGATTTGTGATAGATATATAGTTTGTATTTTTCTTGGTTCAAATATATTGTAGCTTTTATAATTTGTTGATAAACCCAACTTGATTAGGATTTCTAACGATTTTATTTTATTTTTTCGTTTGGATTTGTTTTTAATAATGACATGTATTTACTAAATCAAAAAAAAAATCATTGCGGTCAAATATAAGGAAAAAGAATCTTAGGTTGAAATTATAGTTTTCATATGCATTTAATTTGACAAGGGTATGCATTTATAATAAATGTATAAACATATAATTTTCTTTTAATGAAGAAAGAGTAATCCTAGTAATTATTTAAGGGTATGCATTTGCATACCCTTCCAATATGCTACATCCGCCCCTGCCTTCAAGATATGATTTTTATGACTTCACGCACTCCCAAGAGTCCAAAAGAACAACTCAAATGGACCAGAGTAGCCCATACACCAAAAGACCAAGTTATGGGACTAAAAGATGCTAAAATCTTCCCTAAAGCTAGATCTAATCTTAGAATGAACAAGTTTCAGACTTTATACCTTCAATAGGCTAGAAATGATGCACAAACTTTGGATCTACAAGCTCATTCTTCTCTTTCCCTTCTCCTCAAGATTCCTTATTCTTCAAAACCACAAAAGAACACCCAAACACTATATGTAAGCTCAAAAATGCACTTAAGATGGATCGGTTTCAAGATTAGCGCTAAAAGGCAATGAAGGTTGAAAGGGCGATGCACTTGAAGGACTTAAGGATCTTAAATAAGGTGCAAACCCTAAAAATTAAGGTTTGCCGTTGGCTTAAGTACGCCCAATGTACGCATGGGTACACCTAGTGTATGCTGGGATCACCCCGATAACGCGTATGCAAGGAGTACGTTGTGCGTACGTAATATATGTCCATCATACTCACAAACCCTTCATAAATTTTTAAATTGAATTAAATTGAACAATAGATTAATTTCATACCTGGCAACTCGGGTGCTATAGATACTAGATGGAGTTTGATGTGCATGATGTTTGAAAGTTTGACACGTCAAAGAACTGTTTCGCAATTTTTATAAGACACAATTTCAAAAGGAAAAAAAATCGGCTATGGATTATGATTAGGATTTAATGGAAGAGTTTATGGACATGTTAAAAGTTTTTAAACAATCAATAGCTTTATTTTATCATGGGTGCATTATCCTACAAGTCATTTGTTATTAAACGAGTTACGTCGTGTCACAACCCAAAACCGTGAACACTTAATAATGTTGGACTTTGGTGTTTTTCAAGGCTTAAACACATCATGGGAAGGTTTAAACATATCAAGGAAGGCTTAAACATCAAACTAGGTCTTAAATTAAGGACTTAGGCACCTTTTGGGGTGTTTACGGTTTTGGGAGATCCCCAAACCGTAAACACATGAAAATGGTTGTTTTCTTGTTCTTTCAGGTGATATACACATCAAGGATGGATCTAGATAAGTCCCTAAGGCATTGTGAAGCATCTAGACACCCTAAAGCACCCTAAGGCACTATATTTGGTGTTTACGGTTTTGGGAGCCTCCCAAAACCGTGAACACCTTGTTCTTGGGGATCTTGGGACTTTTCCTTGGTATAAACATGTATAGCAAGCTTTAAATGACTCTAGGATAGAAGTACTTACATTGTGGAAGCTTGAAATGAACTTAAAGTCCAAGAACACTAGTGTGTGTTCTTGGTGTTTTGGAAAAACTAGTCAAAACACATACATGGATGGATTAAAGGATGTATAATCACTAGATGTTATGTTATATCAACTAATCAAGTCGAGAAACACTTACATTTTCGGGAAATCGGGCGAAAACCGGGATGATACTTGAGAGAGTTTTTGAGTTTACTCTTTTGGTAATTGGGGAGTAAACATAAAGTGACTATCATGGGGAGTAAACTCATGCTTAAGGCATGAGTTTACGTTTTTGGATGATTTTTCGACCCAAACATAAAAGTTTGGTCGTGAACTTCTAAGATGCGAGGTGTTTGCGGTTTAGAAATTTCGAGACCCGAGACGACCCATCCGTTCACCCGTTCGTTTAAAGATTAATTATTAAAATAATCAAATGAACTTATTTTTCCCAAAAAACAAGTAAAAGTGAACTTGACTTATAATATGAAGTGATTGACTTTTAGGGTTTGACCGAATGAAAAATCCGGGTTGTCACAGTTGAGTGCCGCACAATTGGGGCACTTTGAATCAAGAAGTGAAATAGTTGTTTTGGTTACGTGTAACACCTGTGTTTCTAGGGTAGGCATTAATGTTGATGTAATTGTTGGATTAGTGTCTAAGTCCATAACTATTTTGGTATGTACTTGACCCGATGGTGCATGGTCCTTTTGGGTTGCCTTCACCAAAGCAACTTGATAGGATGAATTATGGAGAGAAAGGATTAAATATGATTTATTAATATATTATGGGAATAATATATTAAAGGAGAAATCATATTGTTTAATTAATATTAGTCAATAATTAATTGGTAATTAGTTTTGTGACTAAAAGAGATTAATTAAACTTAAGGGACTGGAATTGTAATTATAAGATAATTGCGATTTGGGCTATGGATTGCTTTATATTAAGGAGTGGACGAATTCTATGGGGAAGCCCATAAGAAATTGTCCAAGGCCTTAAGGA
Source organism: Lactuca serriola (assembly GCF_051521515.1). Taxonomy (NCBI): domain Eukaryota; kingdom Viridiplantae; phylum Streptophyta; class Magnoliopsida; order Asterales; family Asteraceae; genus Lactuca; species Lactuca serriola. The sequence goes on from NC_136411.1 coordinate 18,310,664, forward strand.
AAGGGATCCATGGGCTGCTTAGGGCTTAAGCATCCAAATTAGGGTTTCCTTGTTAGATAACCCTAATAGCCTCCTATATATACTTCCCTTATGACCCAAAAACGTGGAGAAGCATTATTCTAGGGTTAGAACACGTTTTGGGCAGCCTCCATCCTCTCTCCTCCTCATCCTCTTGCTTATGGTGTTTGTGAACCATTAGAGGAGTGACATTTATGACTCTAAGCTTTCTAAAGTCAATACAAGGAGATTTGGGATTGTTATTGCTACATAACAATCAAGGTAACATCTTAAACCTATTATCATGTTAATATGATTACTTGAATGCTAAAATTAGGGTTTATAGTCTTGGATAACTTGCATGTACAATAGAGAAACCTAGATCTAAGCATTAGGGTTTGTATGAGCACATAGGATGTCTTATGACCAAAAACCCATCAGTGGTATCAGAGCCTAGACTGGTTTCTGTTGTATTGATGCATTATATGTTTGAAAAATTCGAATTTTTTGTTTCTGGAGGCTGGACTCGCCGAGTCCATAGATGAACTCGCCGAGTCCATGCCTGACTCGACGAGTCGGCTGGTCAGAATGAGGGAAAACCGGGATTTCTTGCTGTTTTTGCTTAAGGATAGTTGCCTTATCATATTAGATCAATATAAATCCAATTTTTTGATATATATGATTATATTCTTGATCTAATTGAAGATATTTATCAATTAATAAAATATTTGTTTCCTTATGTGATAATTGATTAATTATTTTGATTAAATTGGTAAATTGTTTTCCAAGAAATCATTAAATAAATCAAATATGGATAATTATGTGATTAAATGTTAATTTAGATTATTTGTTATTTGATCCTTGTGTTATGAAAAGTTTCATGTTTTCCCCCTTTAGGTTTTATAATTTGAATTTGAACCCAAAAGTTTTGTTGTTTTGAAATTTAAATAGTTAAAACCCTAATGTTTTGAAAAAGGTTTCAAAACTTGCCCTCAAGTTTTGGAATTTAAATTTTGATTAATAGTTTAATTTTGATGTATATTTAAATTCTAAACCCTAATGTTTTGAAACTTGCCCTCAAGTTTTGGAATTTAAAAGTTGATTAAAAGTTTAATTAGGAATGTTAAATTCTAAAACTCTATTATTGTTTTGAAAAGTTCAAATCACACCCTTATGGTTTTATTAATTAATTAAGGTGTATAATTAAAAGAGGTTTAATAAATCCATAAAAGTTTAGGTTTGCAATTTAATTGAATTAAAAGTATGATTATTAAATTTGACCACCTAATATTTTAAAAGTGTAAAATACACCCTATACTATATATAACATTAAAAGTCTAACATTATATATATGTATGAGTAAAAGTCAGTCTTACCGTTAGTAGGCCTCATTCAGGAAGCTGGTCTATAAAGGGTGTTTAAGAAAATTGCCTATAAAATGGCGATTGAATGGGTATCCACTCTTACCCACCGCACTCTTGACTAGTGGAGGGTCGTTAGCCGAACGGGTAGGATAGGACGAAACCTTCCATTATAAGTACAATGAATTATTAAAGTAACTAAATGTTTTCATAAAATTCCCAATCTTAGTTACTTAGGAAAAAGTGAATTGATGCAATTCCATGATTGCAAAGACGTTAGTGGAGCGTGTGTGGTTTACCGGCACACTAAATGGTTCTAAGCAAAGGTAGCAAAGGGTGACTCAATGTTTGTCATAGTTCGGTGGAGCGTGTGTGGTTTACCGGCACATCAAATAGGTGACTGTAACATGTGAGGGCACCATGTAAGTTTGCATGGTTATTCACACCCGCTTTGTGATCCTCGGCATCCCAGTCACAAACAAGAGGGGCATATCGAGATTCAAACATGCCATTGAAATGTTCAATGAATCTCATAGGATCTAGGAGTTTTCATAGATTTAAAACTTAAATTTCTTTTTCGTTTTTCATGGTGGAAATTAGTGAATCGTCATTCACCTACCTTCAAATGTTCTGAAATTTGGGTTACGGCATCCCTCTCCCGTTTTGTAGAATATTATGTTGGGTCCTAGCCTTAGTATCTCATTTGGGTGATTTACTAAGGACTCAATCAATCAACTAACTTGAATTTGTTTTCTCCCGTTTTGTAGATGTCAAAGTTCGACAACTATGGTCTTCCTAAATCCCATGGAACAAGCTTTCCACATGAAGATGGTATTCCGCGATTTGATCAAGGAACAAGAAATCATGCTTCACTTCCTCCACCTCCTCCAATTGTTCTCCCTAACCCACAAGTTCGAAGACTTGAAAAGTTCAAGCTCACTCAAGCCCTTTTGGCAAGTAAACATAAAGAAGGAAAGTCGGTGTGTGCACACGTCCTAGGGATGAAGTCACACATTGATAGGTTAAGAATATTGGGATCCATTGTCTGTGAGGAGATGGCTGTTGATTGGGTTCTTCAATCACTTCCTAACTCATATAGTGAGTTCGTAAGAGAGTACTATATGATGAACCGCGACGTGACCCTTATAGATCTCACCTATATGCTTATTGCTGCTGAATCAACAATGGTTTGGCGCAATAGAAAAGCAAAGTTGATTGGTGAATCTGCCTTCAAGAGCTCTATGGATATAGACGATGGCAACAAAAGACATGCTATGATCGAAAGGTTTGATCATAAGAGAAAGGCAATGTCTAAAGTAGTTCCATGTCAAGTTCCAAAGGAGTCAATTTGCTTTTATTGCCAAGAGAAAGGGCATTGGAGACGAAGCTGCCCCATTTACCTAAGAGATCTAAGAGATGGGAGAGTCGAAAAGTATGGCTCTAATATAGGTAAAATCCATTAACTAACTCTTTTAAGCTTCTATTCTAGATTCTTAATACATAATGTGATAAGATTGCAATTGATGTTTTGTAGGATCGAAGAAAAAAAAAGGAAGCCTAAGGGAAGAAGTGAGCAGAATCTAACCGTGAAGGAATGGATTTCGATCGTATTTCTCGAAGATTAGATTCTTGAGCTACTACTTAGAGTTAGAATTAGATACCTAAGAAAGATGTATTAGCATAGTTTTTAAATGAATTGCATTGTAAGGACAAAATTTTTCCGCAATAAAATAAATTTTGATTTTATATTATTTATTTATCCTTGCAATGGCGTATATGAAAAATTGATGTTTGAATGTTTCTATTATTAACAATAATGGATTTGGTTCTTATTATGTTATTTATGGAAAGTCGAGAATTTACCAAATAGGGGGAGTTTCTCATCGCCCAAGTTTCAATTGGACAGAAATTTGGAATCACGCAACTTGGTTTCATGATGAATGAGGAATTTCATATTTGGAAATTAGACTAATTCGTTGACAAAGTGTCAAGTGAAGGACTAGGAGATCGAGTACACAAAGTTGTGTGTTGATCAAGTCCACCATAAGAGTAACAAGATATTCGTCATGATTTACTAAAAGTTTAATAAATATGATTATACTTATAAGATTAAGTGTAATTCGGAATTGATTAAAAAGGTTTAAATCAATAGCAAAACGAATAAGAAGAATCAAGTAGGCAGAAAGATAAAAGTTTCTCCATTCTAAGAAGAAGGGAGAGTACCTTTTATGCTTTATGATAGGTCTTAATGATTAAGAATCATATCTCAATTGATCCTCTAAGTGAGTCTTAGTACAATTGTATGTCTAAGAAGAGGAATCAAGAATTGAAGAAATGGTTAAATCAAGAAGTCAATCATACTTCGTTCCAAAAACAAGTCTTAGAGTTAAGATTGTGAAATTGAGTAATAAGTATTAAGAATGTTTATAACATTCATCAAATATGGTAAGTTGTGATGTCTTGGATAAGACAAAGACCAACTAGGACCCATTTATGAAGTGTTTTGATAAAAACTACACTAACTCTTGAATATTTGTTTGTCAAGAAATGGTTGTTGACAAGAGATTCTTATATGTCAAGGAGTCAGTGGGAGTCTTATTGGTCTTGAAATGTTTCAAGAACAAATCAAATAGACCTTATCGATCATCACTAGCACACGAGTTGAGGTTTACAACATATCGTGTTGACATTATTTTGTTTCTATGCCGTTCCAATTATGCATGTGAGTCCTATGAGTTCTCATTTGAATGCATAAAAGGCAAGGACCTTGATCAATGGAAAGTACATTGATAAGAAAAGGTGAGCTACTTAACTACTTGGAAGACATGGTGGGCAGTTGTGCTACCATAAAGGCAAGAAATCGAGATCAAGAAAGTTCGATCCATATGAGTTTGAATTTGTCGTAAACTTTGGTTTTGACAAATTCACATGGATAGGAAAAAATACACCGTTTAAATCTAAGTGTCATAAGATTTCCTCCTTCATGAAAATGATTGTGAGGAAATGCTTTCACTAAGAAAGATTTTAAGAAGATAGTGATTGTAAAATTGCATTCTCGAATTCGATTATGGTTACGGTATCCCTTTCCATAATTTGAATTGTGAGGTTTGGCAATTGTTTACACACACATATGAACTATCTAAGGCAAAGGTGTATAAGTTCAAGAAGCCTTGATAAAAGATTATCAAAGCACTAAGTATTAGAAACATGAACTTAAGAAATTCAATAAGCATTGTTTTTCTGAAAGTTAAGCTGTTTCTGAATACATGTCAAAGCTAGTGGGAGCATAAGTGTTATAATAATCATCATGATAGTGGGAGCATAAATGTTATGATTGTATGATTATTAAGGCACGTATTGCAAGTTGACAATATTAATTATAGAAAACAAGAGTTATACTTTGCAAAGTCATAAGGGTTGTAAAGTTGTTTTGCTATAATTAAGGGAGAGAATATTATGCTTCATTTCAAATCTAAAGGATTAGGTTGAGAAATGTTAATAAATTTAGTCAAGGGTACATAGTGTGTTCTTAAAATTTCGATTATGATTACGGCATTCCTCTTCACAATTCGAATTTTGAGAACATTGCAAATAAAACATTATGCGTCGTGTCCCATACGCTTCGGGTATAGGATCGATTGCAAATGCTTTAATGTTTGACCATTCTAGAATTTTCCAAATGTCTAGCGCATTTAGAGGGAAAAAGAACAAGAATCGGTTTTGACTAAAATAATTAAACAACTATTAAAGGACAATCCAAAGTTCGCCAAGGATTAGTCGCTTGTGAGTAGTTGGAAGTATAGTATTGGAAAATATGGAAATGTTTCCATATTGGATGGACCATATCGACATTATTACGAATAGATAAGATTCTATTAAGAATGAGTTGTCATATGGAAAATATGGAAGCGTGTCCATATTGGGAATTGAATATTGAAAATCTATGTCTAGATTAAAAACTTTTATGCAAAAGGATGTTCAAAGGAATGTACTTTGAGTGAGAGACATCATATCTAAGGAATTGTCTTGTAACAATGTCCAATAGAGGACTTTGTAATATCATTGGCAATAGTCTTTGTGACTTTGGTGCAGTGACATTACAAAAGGATCATTGCATTGAATGTTAGAATCTAGCATATTTTTTAAGTAACAAGAAATTGATATTCTCACACTTATGAAAAGGATTTGGAGTTGTGAAATGAGAAGGATTGGAAATGTGTTCAATTTGATCTATTTCACAAAAGTAAGAACCATAGGTAAACATTGTGTGCATGCTAAGAGCATGGGACAAGTGTAATAATTCAAGTAAGAAGTTGATTACCCGAAACGAAAAATAATGAGTAATCGATATGATGATAAATAAAAGGAGTTTTATTTATACTCAAAGGTTTGAGGCCATATATTATTCTTGTGTTTCACATTTGCATGTTTTGACTTCCAGAATAATTGAATTTATTAAGAATAATCGAATTATTCGAACGGGCCACAGTCGTTCATATGTTGGAAGTAGATATGAATGAAGACTGTCATGAATTGGTGTGTGGATTGTCTATAAGGTATTAGACATAAGCAAATGTTTGCTGCAATGTTCATGAGTGCTTATGAATATGATTTGAGCATTGAATTAAACCCACGCTCACTTGGATCACTCCATGGATTGTATCACGAGTGATTGGTGAGACGATAACATCTTATATTCTTGAAACCGAGATGTGTGAGTTGTATCTTGCAAATCGGTTGCACATTGATGATATGTAAACGCACTAGTAACTTGGTGTTATAAAACATATTGTTGTGTGTAATTCGGTGGGTGAGTGCAAGCGAGCATTGTATCAAAGTTTATCCGTTCCTTTTATCCAAAGTAGGATAAAAGCGATATCTTTGGGCCCCTCGATGATTTAGTGATGACAACGTAAATGCTCGGCCGGGCTAGGGCTAATTTGATTTGTTCAATTAGTCAGTCGTCATAAATCGGAAATCGAGATATAGTACAAAGAGAATGATTTGAAATCATATCTCATATGATATCTAGAATGGAGGAATATATGATCCCTTATCTAAGGACACGCGTATCTGATAGGATCAGAGTTGACAGCGGCTTTGGAAAGCTACGATTGCAGATCAGGATCTGAAGTCATACGCATAATAGTTATTAGACTTATCCAAGTGGGAGACTGTTGGATTAGTGTCTAAGTCCATAACTATTTTGGTATGTACTTGACTTGATGGTGCATGGTCCTTTTGGGTTGCCTTCACCAAAGCAACTTGATAGGATGAATTATGGAGAGAAAGGATTAAATATGATTTATTAATATATTATGGGAATAATATATTAAAGGAGAAATCATATTGTTTAATTAATATTAGTCAATAATTAATTGGTAATTAGTTTTGTGACTAAAAGAGATTAATTAAACTTAAGGGACTGGAATTGTAATTATAAGATAATTGCGATTTGGGCTATGGATTGCTTTATATTAAGGAGTGGACGAATTCTATGGGGAAGCCCATAAGAAATCGTCTAAGGCCTTAAGGAAAGGGATCCATGGGCTGCTTAGGGCTTAAGCATCCAAATTAGGGTTTCCTTGTTAGATAACCCTAATAGCCTCCTATATATGCTTCCCTTATGACCCAAAAACGTGGAGAAGCATTATTCTAGGGTTAGAACACGTTTTGGGCAGCCTCCATCCTCTCTCCTCCTCATCCTCTTGCTTATGGTGTTTGTGAACCATTAGAGGAGTGACATTTGTGACTCTAAGCTTTCTAAAGTCAATACAAGGAGATTTGGGATTGTTATTGCTACATAACAATCAAGGTAACATCTTAAACCTATTCCCATGTTAATATGATTACTTGAATGCTAGAGTTAGGGTTTATAGTCTTGGATAACTTGCATGTACAATAGAGAAACCTAGATCCAAGCATTAGGGTTTGTATGAGCACATAGGATGTCTTATGACCAAAAAACCATCAGTAATAGTCTGGGTTAACCTTTGTAACACGTTTTGAAATAATAGAAGTGTATTATTTGAGTATTATGTGTTTTGTGCTTAACTGTGTGACTTAATTGAATTAAGTATGAAAATAAGCATCAAAAATGAAATGTTAGATAAAGCCGACATCTATGAATAATGTTGTAGTAGTTGAAACGAGGTTTACGAATATATAAAGAATGCCGAAATCTGAGTTATAACGAAGAAGTTATGATCTGTCGAAGTTTCGCGACACAACCAGCACGACGTTGAATGACGTAAAAAGTGAATTTACGATGGAGCGATATTTAGCCTTAGTGATTTAAACGAAGATCGTAGAGTTCATTAAACCGAGAGCGTGCATAAAAAGAATGCCCAGATCTGACTTCGTATGAGGAAATTATAATTTTTCTAAGTTTCAACTTAGCAGTATGCAACCCGAAGTTCGAGTACGAGATCGAGTGATTTCTAGCCGAAACAATCTAAACGAGAATTGACGATCTCTTTATTAGTAGTGCAACGATAAAAGGACAGACGAAAACGGACGTCAGATGAAGTAGTTTTGAATTTATAACGGAGTTTTCCTGTCCCGACCTACTACAAATAATATAATAAAAATAAATTCAAAATTAGCCGACGGAGTCTAAACGAAAGTTGTAGAGCATAGTCTCACCTACGCGTGGATATAAAGAATGTCGAAAATGGAGTTCGTATGAGGAAGATATGGATTTCTGAATTTTTTAAATAATTAAAATATATTTATTTAATTATAAAATTGGATAATACCAAACCCGTGACTCATCCGGCCCTATCCACCCGGTACGCCCAACGTACATGTCGACGAAGGATTACACCCAACGTAATTTGGGGTTACGCCCAGCGTAACTCGGGGTTTCAGCCCCTATAAATTGAAGTCGAGGGCTGCCGATCTCTTTGCCAAATTTCTTCCTTTCTCTCTCATTTTTGCATCGTTTTGCGTGTAAGAAATACCCCGAAGCCCCGGTATCTTTCCCGAGACCCGAAGCAAGTCCCGAAGCCCCGAGGATCCCGAGAAGTAAAGTTTCCGAGCCGAAACCCTGCCCGCGTAAACCTCGGTTTTGGAGAAAACGTCCCGGTTTTTATCGGAAAAGATTATTTTAATAGACGAGGTGCTGTCCGATCATCTTCTTATCAAGTGAGTGTGTAGTTACTTTCTTCTAACACATATTTTGAAGTATTTGATACGAAATACGTGTTATGTGTACATATTGTTGTTTATATGTGGGAATGTATATTCACTTTCTTCTAACTCATGGATATGATTTATTCTCTATGAAATACGTGTTATGTGTATGTGTCTCATCTGTTATCTGGAATATGTATTGAATGAGCATGCTATACAGGTTTTAAACTATGTATAAAAATATATATTTTATCTACTAATATGTTGGGTAGAACATAGATAGATAGTTGATGTGTGATAAATAGATGAGAAGCCTCGATGTTGTTGTTGATCTAGTCATCTAGCGGAGTATGGGTGACGACCACCGACTCTTTCTAGACAGTCCAGTGGAACGCTGGCAGGTTCATAACATGTAGATGTTGTGAACGACGTGTTCACCGATGTACTCTATCCCCCTCATGGTTGTCTTAGGACATTCATTGTTGAGGAAACCACTTGGTAGTAGTGTTCATCCCGATGAAAATTCTAGATTAGGTCCGTGGTAATAGATGTTGTTTTAGGGACGTAAAGTGATGATAACAGGAATGAGTAATCGGGTTATTGTTGGTTGGTGAAATTAAATATAATTATTTATTGTGGGTTGAAAACCCTATATGCTCACCTAGCTCCCAAGTCTGATCCACTCAGTTTTGTTGTATTACAGGTAGTGGCGCGAGAGCATAAGTTGGATGACTTATCAAGATCTTTTGATATTAGACCAGTTGTTATATGTAACTGTTATATGGTGTATCTTATGTTGTTTATGCTTTTTGTTTTGTATCGGAATATGACATTCCAAGTTTTGATATCTAATGAAAATGCATTCCTTTATGAAATGCTTTGGTAAATATTATTTTATCCTATTTTGTTTTTTAGAACAAATTCTGCAACTCTTTTAAATCAATGGATTTACTCTAAAACTATTTTAAAAACATAAATGAAACTGGTCTTTTTTGGCTGTGATATTGGGGATGTCACATTACGTAACAATGAGAGTAAAATTAGTAAAATATTTTAAAGAGATGTCACCACTTTTTACTTGTGTCGCAACTTTAAGCCCATGTATCAATGTTACATGTATAGAGGCTTTACTTACTAAAATTTCAACCTCTTTAGGTTTGCACAAAGAGGACTCTCGCTACATCAGTAACCAAATCAACTCTTTCAATAACACTTTTAGTAGTTTGCTTGACATTTACACTAGAAAATATGGTGAAATGCCAAACACTTTTACTATTGTATCCGAAGTTACTAGTAGTGCATCATGTAGTAGTGGAGGTTGGTCGAATTTTTAATCTCAACCTTTATAACTATCTTTTGGAGGAACAAACAAAAGATCACATACATTAACCCCTAGTAGCGAACTTGGAATATATATATATATATATATATATATATATATATATATATATATATATATAGGCCCAGACTTTTTAAAATTCATGAGTGCACTACAATTTAAAATTTTGGATCTGTTGGCTCAACGGATAAAAAAAAGCACACCATCCTATTTTCTTCGTCATGGTCTGCGATTTACTAACTGTCTAAGTTTTCACAGTAGCTTCGAAATCAACTTTTTCTTTTAGTGGCAGGTTTTGCTAAGGTTGAGAGCGAATCCTACCCCGTTGGAAGTGTGGGTTTGTGTTTGTTTGAGGGATTACTTGGATTCAGTGGAGCATATACACCATTTGGCATCACTCAAAGCCCCCTACAAGACAATGTCGAGTCGGGGATAATAAAACAAGAATGGGAACGAGTCATAGCAACGTCTCCAAAACCTTCTCTTGAAACCGACGACGACGAAGACGAAGATGAAGACGAGGGTATTGATGAGACCCCTATCGATTTGCATGACGGTTGAACAACAATAAAGTGAAAGCGAACCCGAAGTAGAAAACCAAAAATTGAAGACTATTTGGTCAAATGTTATTATGTCGCTTTATTATTATTATTATTATTAATAGTTTACTAGTTTAATATTGGGAAAATGACTTACGAGGGTAATTATCTTTATCGATTTGTTCACATTTAGTTATATGTGTTCACATATTTACAATGTCACCGGCTATAGCAGGTGACAATGCTAATATGTGAACAAATTAACAAGTTAAATAATTAAATGTGTAAAAAGAAAGAAAATTGTCTAAATGTGAATAAAACAAAAAGTTAATTACCCTGATAAGTCATTTTTTGCCACTTTTAATAGCAATTTTATTTTTCATATTTGTTTGTATTATTTTTTTTCAAACGTTATATTTAAAATATCCATATTTTCCTAAATATTAATTAAATATTGTATATGCTTAAAAATATTGTATATGCTTAAAAACAAAATAAAACAAAAATTATAAGAGGCTATATAAAATATTTTGCAAAACAAAAACATATTTATTAATTAAAAAGTAAAATTTAAAATTGGTCAATATTTAATTAATATGGATATTTTAAATATAACGTTTGAAAAAATAATAATACAAACAAATATGAAAAATAAAAACGCTATTAAAAGTGGAAAAAAATGACTTATCAGGATAATTAACTTTTCATTTTGTTCTCATTTTGGCAATTTTTTTTCATACACATTTAACTATTTAACAAGTTAAATGATAAATGTGTACAAAAATAAAAAAGTTACCGAAATATGAACAAAACGATAAAGATAATTACACTCCTAAGTAATTCTCCTTTTAATATTAGCATCAAAACTCTTTCCATTTTGACATTTGATATGTGTTTTAAAAATTCTAATGAATCTACGTTGTATTTTATGTTATATATAAGTGTTTAAAAATGTATTTTTTTAAGAGAAAAAAAATCAAATTCTGGATCGGTTTAAACTGATTTGGATCTTGCAACTGGAGAACCGTTTTGGATTTAGGACAAGCAGGCTTGTCGTTGACGTTAACGAAACCGGATCAGATCGGATTCGGATTTAGGTTTTGTGCCAAAGGTCCAAAACCAATAGTTTAAGGGCACATCATTCTTTGGTTTATCCTAGGGTTCAGAATTGCCCCAATTCGTTTGAACATAATTTAGCTGCTGCCCTTGGTCTTCCTCTCCAGTCTCCCTCTTCGACGAGGAGGTTTCCAAATCTGTCTTCAAGAACACTAGATTGCGACTTGTTCTTAGCAAGATGTCGGATAAACGAAACATACAAGACCAGAAACGCAGATTGCTCGGTGAGAAGTACGAATTGAGGAGAAAGCTCTACAAAGCGTTCTCTAAAGATACCGATCTTCCTAATGATGTGCGGGAGAAACATCGTTGTAAGTTGGCTGATTTGCCGAGAAATAGTTCATTTACTCGAGTAACAAATCGGTGTGTTTTCACTGGTCGTGCTCGTTCCGTTTATCAGATGTTTCGAGTTTCTCGTATCGTGTTTCGTGATTTAGCTTCTCGAGGTCTTTTGCATGGTGTTAAGAAAGCGTCGTGGTAGTATCATCAAGTCAATTCGAGAATAAGGTTAGCTTTCTCTGATCTGTTTGAAGAATCTCGATATTTTGATCGATGATTGTTGTTGGATACTTGGATTAGCTACCTCTTTGCTTCCTTTTAACTTTTTTCACTTATGAGTTCACGAGAATTTTAGATGTGATATAGTTAAGATTCAATTGTTTACTGATTTTGTTGAATAGCAAAGAATGTATGTAAAATCTTGAATATAACAAATAGAGGAAACCTTACCAATTTTTATATATTATAACTTCTCATTCTATATTTCTATAGAATTAATAGACATGAAGTAGCTGAATAACCCTCCATCAATACTAAATGCTGACTAAGTAAATGCCTTTTAAATACCCCATTTTTGTAAGCATGTGTATACAAGTTTCATACGAATTAGCTGTCGATAATAGTTCAGAATCTTGTTTTGTTATACCTAATCATCATCAATCCAATGTGTAGTAAGACATAATTAAAATTCTGAACTTAAGACCAAGTTTAAGTGGCAAGATACATTGTTTGGCCTCTTAACAACTTCTTGAGTATTTTGGTCTCTTCTCTATAAATGGATATACATTGTTAAGCAAAGTCCATTAAGATGGAAACTTAAACAACGGATTCAAATCTCATACAATGTTGAGCCGATGAAAATAAAGTGGAAACAATAACCATGTCTTGATGTTGAAACTAGATGAAATTCCATTTTTTTTATAATGTTGGTTATAGCTATAAATATGAAAATGTGTTTCATATGTATGCTTATTTCATTTGTGGGGACCTTGAAGACGATTTTGAAGGGTGCATATGGAAACAAGAAAAGTAGAGTAATTGGTGTTTCGACTTAAGTGGATTGAGAGAAAGCTAAGTATTTTATACTTTTTTAAATTTATGCATATATGTCGTTTGTCTTTTACATACTATGTTATGTTTTATTTTGTCTTTAAAATAAGATTTTTATCAAGTGTTTGTAATTTTTTTTTTCTAATGTTACAATCAAGATTTATGGTTTCAAGTATGTAAACATCGAATATTTTTTTCCTGAGCTTGTGACAATGCAACCATCAAATGCATGTGCTCTAGTCTCAATGAAAGAAAAATTTATAGAACAGACACTATGACAAATATTGTGACAATATAGAAAACATGAATTTCCTGTTGTTTGTTGTTGCTTTGTATCAACACAACAAGATTTCCCCACCTCACGTTCTGTATACAAATGATTTATGGCAAGGACATTTTTCGGTTTTCAACATTAAAAAAGTATCTTCTCAAACTGATAATTTGTTGCCCTCTTACTCAAAGGGGACCTCACCTCGCCCCTTGTGGTATTGTCATCTCCTCGAAATATATTATCATTCGGCCAAATCATCAACCAATGAATCCATCCTTAAACAAGATGAGAAAGGTAGAGACAGACGGCATCAATGTCTGCTAAAGCTAGAAAACTCCCAATTGCCAAATACTTGTAATAGGTTGAAGAAACTGATTTTGCTAAATGTTCTTATATTACGAATAATGGAGTTTAAAAATATGACTAAACTAGAGTCATTCATTATTACTTGAAAACCAAATATGTACTTGTGTTGATGTCATTTCTCCTTTGTGAAGAAGCTTACACGGGAGAGAGTCATGAGAGTTTCGTGAAAGGTTTGCGAACGTTGGGTCATTTCCAAGAGCTCACGTCCTCTAATTTGAATCATAGATAATGAAATCATCAACGATTTGACATTTCTGAACTCGGACTATAACTCACTGAGGTCACATTAATGGAGACCTTACTATTTTGGTTAGTTTCTAAATAGCCGCATATCACATAAATAACTAAATAAGCAATTATTTAAACCCATGGTTAAGCTCTCTTATCATTCTACAAGCACAAAAATGATCCCCGTCGCACAAGGACTATTTCAAAAGCAAGATTTGATCTGTACATGGATAATAGGATCCTCTGACTATCGTTATAAAATTTTACCCCAATTCGGTCCCACCCCTTTAGTTTTTATTTTATAGTCAAATTTTTAGTTTTCCAAGCCCTAAAAATTTGTGCATTTAACTTGAAATCGAACATTGAATATCACAAAGAGCCTCATAAAGCATTATAACTTTATCCATTCGTCTCAAGAATTAGACAAAGCATCACGAAAACACAAGTTAGTCCTATATGATATTGTGCTTTTGGTTGTATATGGTCACCGTGATTTGTCTCTTTTTATGTTTAACATGTTATTGTTTTCACTTAAAAAGGTTCACGTTGTGATTGTGATGTTACAATGGATACCTCACAAACATGATTTTATGAAAAAAATTTAAGACTAGTTCATTTTGATAAGATCTTTCGATTTAGATTGTATCTTACAAAACATAAAACAATTATTAACATGCGATTCATAAAACTAACCAAAATTAGAGAATATTCATGGAGACGCTCCCATTCATAAACCTTTTATGCATAGATTTGGAAAACATATTTCTTAAAATAAAAGTTGATTTAAGAATATAATTTGAAATACTAATTAATCACTCGGCATAATTTAATAGGATAATAAACAAAAAAACACAAGGTACAAGTACCAATGCACATTTTGCACTTCATAACATGTACTCATCTACGTGTAATTAATTAGAGACGTTGTGCATTGTGGATTGATTATAGGAAACAGAAAAAAAAAATGAACTTTTTGTAGCCATTTTCGTTTTCGTGACACTAAAATAATATTTAAGTGGAGATAAAATTGTTGGGTTTTGGGTGACTAAAACAAGAACTCAGAATCTGATAATTCGAGTACTTTGTGAATCCCAATTGGATTCACACCTGGTCGGAATGCATTTCCTTCGATATATCTGCAAAAATATGCAAACATTAAATTAAAAAAAAATACATTTCTTAAAATATGCAAAATCAAGAATGTATTTATGTAAGGTAAGGCTCACAGTTCTTTGAGATAAGGGTGCTTGTAGAAAGCATCTGGAATCCTCCCACTCAATTGGTTGTGATCAAGGTACCTAACAACCAGACACTCCCCCACTTAGATGTGAAATAGAGACAACATTTTATTTTATATTCCTACTAATATAATATTTATTATTTAGTAATAGTAATAATAATAATAATGCTTACAAGTAAGTTAGCTTGGGAATATGAGCAAGTCCAGCTGGCACGATCCCCGACATCTTGTTGTAAGATAAATACCTAAAATCATTGCAATTATCATAAGATTTCAAGAATTTCACTACAATGTTATAATTTTAAAAGTTCTAATTGGATGAAAATACTACTTACAAAATTTCCAGATTAGTCAAGTTGGCAAGCTGTGCTGGAATTCCTCCGGTCAGATAGTTATTATTAAGATAACTGCAAAATTCCAAAAAATAATATTTAAATGATATATATATATATATATATATATATATATATATATATATAAAGTCTTTATTTATAACATACAGATTGCGGAGAACCGGAAAACATCCTTCTATGCGTATCAGCTCCCTTATAGTTCCAACCAAGTGATTGTTACCAACATCTCTACAAAAAGTAAATTACATTTTACACCATGATTTAATTTAATTTTAATTTAATTAATTAAAAGAGTTCATTTATGATTTTGATTAATATAAGGGGGTTGAAGTGTACAGGTGGCGAAGATTTCTTAATGTGCCCAATTCTGCTGGGATTCGACCAATGAAGCGATTTTCATGAAGATGAAGATATTGTAAATCCGGAAGATTAGCAAGCTCCCTTGGGATTTCACCTTTAAAGCTATTGAAACTCAAGTACCTGAATGAGTGTAATTAATTACTAATTTGATTAGTGGTGTTTTATTTTTATATATTAATAATGGAGTTTAAATGAATAGTGTGAATGAATACTCACAGATGTGTTAGTTTCTTTAGTTCACCTATTTCAGGAGGAATCACATCCTGCAACTTGTTCCACCTCAAATTACTAGAATAAGATTGACACACATCAGCAAAAATGTTGAAAATAATATTATGATTTATGAATCAAGTAAAGGATCATAATTCATACAGTACTTTAAGACGCTTCAAACGCCCAATTTGAGGTGGAATTGGACCAGTCAACTTATTGTTGTGGAGATCCCTGTAGAAAAGTCAAAACAAAAGTCAACACCCATGACTACATGATAGTAGTAGAAAAGAGAGTCTTACAGTCTTGTAAGATCCAAAAGATTGGTTACAGCAGTAGGGAAAGGTCCAATGATTGACACTGCGTATACTTCCCTGAAATTAAACAGTTGAATACAATGTCAGACAATTTCTGATGAGTTGCATTGATTTGTAAGTGTTTTAGTAACTAATATAAAGACATAGTGAAGTTATACTTACAGTTCAGTAACTACTCTATAATCACCTTGTGTGGAGCAGGTGACTCCAGACCAGGCTGGTAAATCACCATCTCCACATGGATCATCTCCAACCCATGCATACACCACCCTCCATCCAAGAGATGCTTTAATTTCATTGAGGGCTTTCACTACATTAAACAAGAAATCACTATTAATTCACTCCAAGCAGATCAATCCTATACTTCTGTTTCCATACTTCTCTCAAATCCAAATCAATTATATGAGTAGTACCAAAATACATCAAAAAATGGGGAAAGATTCATGGATTTGATCAAAACTCCTTGAGCCAAGGCAAAACAAAAAGCACATACATGATCTCCCTTGAGGATTGTCACAAGAAGAGTGTAGATTATCATCATCTAGTCTTTGAATTTATGTTTTCAACTTCATTTCCATGGCTAATTTAGTGATATTAGAATAGCAGACAAACAAATTGAACTATGATTCCTGCTCAGATTACATGCTAGTAAACGCGCATATATAAACATGAACTTATTCTGGCAGCTGCTCAACCGCATAAATTTTTACCAGGCACTAAACTAAGACATATAACTATTTCAGGTTTAACAAAATATCAAACAGATTCACATTAAGTAAATGTTGAGTCGATGACAATAAGATGAAGAAGCTACCCCCAATTTCAACTCTAAATCGTGGGATCTAAGATCAATTGAAGTAGTTAGAGTAAATATCCCTCTGAATTACAAGATAAACAACTGTATATGTATATCGCATCTTCGTACACTAGGATACATAGAATACATAACATAATCACGCATTCATAATGAAAATTCTGAATATAAGCGAGGCATTACCGTCTCTTTTTAGCGTTTTGCAGTCAACAGCGACATTGAAAAGGAAAGAAAGCAAGATAATCAAAGAAGCTGCTGCATGTACACGAAAGCACACCATTTTCACTCGAATCAATTGCGATCCCCTTTTGTTTTCAGAGTTTCAAACTCTCATTAGTTTGTAATATGTGTATACATAAGATTGAGAAGCGGATCGAGAACAGATTAAATCAGAGTAGGATCTCAGTGGAGATGCAGAGGGAGTGATAGAGATTTTCAGCAGAAAGACGACGCGGAGGTTGGGCCTGCTATCGTCGGTGGATCTCGAACTCCGTATTGTCTTTGTTTGTTTTTATTTTTTCATTTGATGCCCTTCCTTTATAACTAAATCACAACGACACTCCTCATACTTTTCTTATTACAGTGAATTCTTTCAAAATTTCAAATAAATACTTTTTTTGAGTAAATTACACGAATGGTCCCTATGGTTTGGGGTAATTTGCGTTTTTGGCCCCTAACTTATTTTTTTAACTCGGAAGGTCCCTACTGTTTGTTTTTGTTACGCGCTTGGTCCCTACTGTTTGTTTTTGTTACACGATTGGCCCTGTCTTACCCAAAACGACTATTATTTAAATAGGAAAAAATGATGGGGTAGGTAAGGTAAGGTGAGAGGGATGGGATTGGGGGTGTGTTTATTTAAATAAATTAAAAAATCAAGGACAAAATAGTTTTTTATGTATGACAGAGACCAAACGCATAACAAAAACAAATAATAAAGACATTCCGAGTTAAACAAATAAATTAGGGACCAAATGCACAAATTACCCTAAACCATAGGGACCATTCGTGCAATTTACTCTAATTTTTTTTTATTAAAAGCTCAAAATATAAGGAAAAATAAAATAATTTATTAGTTAGCCCCTTAGTTTATCCATGACAATTAATTGATAAACACAACTAAATGAATAACTTTCACCCATTATATAAAGTTATCATTTAAACAAAACTTTATTATATACGATTGAATTCTTTCAAAATATTAAAGAAACTACTTTTATTATAAACCTATTAAATAAAAAAAAAAATATATATTTATATAGTGTTCCATGAAAATTGTGGTTAAATACTTTCAAATTTGAACTATGCAAACTAAATTCTTTTAATAAATTTAGATGTTTGGTAAAAAGAAATAATGATTAATTCAATTATATATATATATATATATATATATATATATATATATATATATATATATATATATATATATATATATAACCACAACCAGTCATTTAACCACTAGTTTTATTTTTAATCGTTGGATCATACCTAAAAGTAAACATTAGTCGTTATAATTCGATATCCTTTTAACCTTGAAATACCTTCTTGCAAATTTAAAGAAAGTGCTCCTTCCACGATCTCTATATTCATCTCCTCCATCCATGATCTTCGCCTCCTCGCCTTCAACCTCATACGATCTTTCTTCATATCTCCATTTGGGTTCATCGATTCCTTTAAATTTCTCATCTAATTCGTTTACTTTTTTAAATTTCTACTTATTTTTTCGTTAATTCATCGATTTTTTTCATTATACATAATGAGGATTTTGGTTTTTTTATCGTGCAAAAGGTCTATTTCTCACATCATTCTGCTAAGTTTATGTATAAACTAGGCGTAACCTCGCACGTTGCGAAAAAATGCATTTAAGTGGTTAAAATAATCATGGAAAAAATAGAAATATGTTGAAATTTACGTTTTTAGTCATGTTTTGGATATTAATCGAAATATCAAATAACATAAAAATTCATCAATTTATATTTTGATACTATCTAATATAGTCTATACCTTATAAACTTTACTTCTACTTTTATAATATCTAATATATATTATAAGTTTTTGTATAACATCAATATAATCTACTTTTCTTATGTCTGATAATTTTGGATAAAATACGAAATAAGTTGTTTTTAATGAGTTATTAATAACCAATATTAAACTAATAAACTTTGTATTACACTATTTATATTATACCAAAACATTAAAGTTTCATATATGACATTTCAAATATTAAACATTGAAATTAAGAATGAAGTCATATAAAATATATCATTATACATAAATGTCATCAAGAGTTTTAAAATAAGTCGATTAGTAAATATGATATCTAATTTTAATTATATATTTTACAAGGCGTACGTTTGACTTTATGTTGGTGCGCAGATAATCCCCTTCCTTAATTTGTACCTAAAAAATTAAGGTGAATAGGAATATAAAATAGATATTACTAAGCATTAATATAAATAATTAAAAAGAGTATGTTGATCTCTTACCACCGGTTAAAGACAACATAACTCTCTAGTGGTATCGATTCCTATGTGAAGTTGAAATAATCATTCTATATACACCTTGTTTTCTAATTACATAAACAAATATGAGTAACCAAACATAAAAATGTTATCTTTATGTAGAAAAAATATTTTAGTTACTAACAAATAAAATAATATATGTTTAAGAGTTAGGAGTTTCAAAACATTAATATTTTTATTAATCAATCAATTAAGTAATACATGTTGAAATTTTTACAATCATTATTAAAAAACATTTGGGATATTAGATTTTAATTGAATTTTGGTTGAAATGTTTTGACATCTATTATATATATATATATATATATATATATATATATATATATATATATATATATATATATATATATATATATATATATATAGAGAGAGAGAGAGAGAGAGATGGAAAGTATAACATATGCATGAGTTTTAATTAATTATCTTTTTAAAACGGTACAATTACAAAACAAAAAAAAACATTTTTAAAATATTTAATTAAATATTTTCGACATCACCCTATATAACATATGATCAATATATTAACAATCTAAACCACAATATACAACGACTATATTACAATAATCCAAAAACGAAGAAAATATAAAAACGAATTAGTATAACAAACTTACAAATTAAAAACTCTAATATAATAACATATCTCCAAAAGTGGTCATAAGACATCAACTCAACACAAAAACATTTAAGTTTGTTTTCTTTCTGAAATCTGTATATGATTTGTATTCATGTTTTCCCAAAAGATTGACTTTTTTATAGTAAACTTTTCACTAAATGCTAATTAAACATAATATAAGTTATAAAACTTTTGAATGTTAAATCATAATTAAGAAAACTTTTGAGTTGCATTAGTTAAAATATGAGAGTTTTAAATTAATGTGGTTTGAGAAAGTTAAAAAAAGACTGTTTCAAATGCATGAGATCCAAAAAAAAAAATATTAGTTTTATAAGTATGTATGATATGATAGATTCATTTTTATTTCTTACATTCTTCTGCTAAATTTATGTATAAATAGACTCCTTATGATTATCGTCATAATACAAGTTATGATCATCTTTGTGCTTAATTCATGTTCATATAATGCCTCATGTTCACATATAATGCTTCTAAAAAAATACCCAAAAAAATTAGCTTTTGAAATTTAATGTTTTATTTCATATCGTTGCATATGTAGATCTCACGTATTACCCAAAATAATAAGCTTTTACATCTACTAGGTATTAAATTGAATTATTCAATAAAATGATCATATAAAAAAACAACATATAAGAAAATGACATCATTTCAATAATTATTACAAAATGATCATCTAATTTTCTACAAATTCGCAATGCTTTTTTTTTTTGGCGTACAATAGTCATGAATAATAGTGATATACACTAGATGCACGAACATGATATATATATATATATATATATATATATATATATATATATATATATATATATATATATATATATATATATATATATATATCTGATTATCAGGTATTATCATTTTAGCTCTTAACTTTATCAAAGTTGCATAATTGACCCCTTGTGGTAAAAGTTTAACGTTTTAGCTGTACGTTGGGCGTACTTAAGGTACGCGCAACGTACTCGTGTGATACGTTATCGCAGGTGTCCTGCTAGTACGCTGGCCGTACGTGTGTGTTAGGTGCTATTTGTGCACCTTTTTGCACACATTTTAGTCCATTTTGATGCATCAATTTAGCATAATTGCTCTTCCTTTTTCTTGCATTTCATCATATTCATGTTAGTCTCTAGAACAACCTTATTTGCACACTTTCATGTATTTCTCAGGTAAACCGGAGGTTGGGACGCGCTTTGGGAGGTGCCGGGAAGCATTGGTGAAGGTTTCGGGATGATTGGGGGAAGAGCGGAAAAGTTGAAAAAAATGAAGTTTGGAATTGGAGTCAGAGGGGTACACGGCCCGTGTTGGTTTTACACTGCATAATGGGCACAGGTCGTGTTTGACCATAAAAGGAGAGTTTGACCTTGCTGAACACGACCCGTGTCATTTTAACCTATTTTGACATGGGCCTTGTTGGCTTAGATGAGCAGTTTTGAGCATCAAACTTTGGAGTTGGAATTGAGGATTGAAGACCATTTTTTTTCACTCAACACGACCCGTGTTGATTTACTCTATTTTGACACGGGCCATGTTCGACCCAAAAACTGCCTTTTGGCAGTTTTTTCTATTTTTCATATCACGGAAATTGGGTCATTTTTAGACACACATGATATCAGAGCACCGTTGGTGAGGGGATTTCGAAAGTTTTTGCAAGGATTTGATCGTTTAGCATTTGGAAACATTATTTCTCTAATTTGTAAGTTATAATTGCACAACATTTCCATCTTTACAACTTGTGATTTTGTTCTAGCCAAGTGTGGATAGAACCCTAGTTTCTCCAACTTCATGTTTTGACTTCTTGGTTGGGATTTCAATCATATGATTTGATGTTTGTTTTTAATTTCTATCTAGTGAAATTGATTTTGCTATAATTTAATGTGTGATTCTAATTGTGATTCTTATTGGCCACTTGAATTAGGGTTAGGTCATTCAAGTTATTCATTTTGTAAAATCCGTAATTGTTTTGTGAATTGGACTAAGTAAGAAGCATTAAATTGATTCTCATTGAATGAATTTAGTGTAAATAATTTCACACACTTTTACACTCCCGAGCTTGTGAGGTGTATTAGATGTTGTTGGGAACATTCACACAAAGCTTAATGCAATATTTTAATCTAATTCTAAGAGTTTGTTTAGATTAGGTTAGTAAGGTTAGGGTTAATCAAAGAACTTGTTTTGGTTTATTAATGTGGTGAATGGAAAGTGTTAGAGCTTGTTAATACTTTCAAGTACCAACTTAGATAGAATTTAGCAAATATCATGTTATCTTGGAATCGCATTGCTAAGTTGTCATACATAGAGTTGGAGTCCTTACAAATTATGAATTTAACTCACTCATTTAGCTGATTACTTGTGTTTTTAATTGTTTGTTTAATCATTGCATTCTAAAACCCTCCTTTTACTGTTAGTGACCATAGTACCTTGTGCAAAGAGGTATAGACTAATTATCACGTGTCTATGTGGATCAACCCTACTTGCCTTGTACTACCTTTTAATGCAATATAGTAGGATTCTTTTGGAATATATCGTACCCCTTTATTTGTTGGGTTTGACATGCCTAACAGTGTGGTACATCGGACGTACTATCTCAGTCTCTAAACCCTAATTTTAAGGGTTACTCCCATTTTAAACCAACTTATGCCTCCCTTGGACTTTCCTTATCAACCACCATTCCCTCTAAAAACCTAATCTCGAGTCTAAGATTGTTTGTTGCATATTGTTGAAGAAGGAGGCTATGGAATAAGGAGTTGTTGCTTGCAAGCTTGTAGATCCAGAAACCACTCCTCATTGTGCATCTTTTTCATGTATATAGTTTATACTTTGATGAGTTTCCTTTTTGATCTACATGGATGGGTTTTATGAGCTTTTTTCCCCATAGTTTAGACTTGATGAGTTTGGAGCACTCCAGAGAATATTAGTTGTTCTTTCATGCATTTTATGACTTGTAGATTCATAAAAATGGTTGGTTGATCATTTCTTATGGCCCATGCATGAGTAAAGTGACTTAGAGTGTAATGGAAGCTAAAGTTTTTTGCATTGGGTCCTTTCTAGCCATGCAAAGGCTTAAAGTCGATGACTTTATGGTTTAAGACACCCTAGGATGGTCAGATCCGAGGTTGGGATAGGTGTCTTAACAGATTAAGACATAAAAGTTGGTGAAGTTGGATTAGGTGGAGTACCCCCGATGTACTCCTAGCTACGTCCCGCATAGCCAGTCCCGTCACCGATTGATTACTCATCGATGGGCAGTTGACTTTTGTTGACTTTTGACCTTTGGTCAAGATTTAGGGATTTGGACCATGAGAAGGGCAAAATGGTCTTTTTGCCCTTAAGGGACTTAGTTGTGGGATTGGACTCGCGAGTTGAGTTATGGAACTTAATTATTAATTAGGGTTAATTATTTCGTTGATTAGGCGGAGTCTAGTTCCGACAGTTCAGGTGTGGGATTTACTTGACATCAGTATCAGGTGTGTCTCCTCACGTATTCTTACATGTGTGGTAGAATAGTTGTATTTGTGATGACCAACTGGGTCTACTGTTATTTTGTATTATGATTTCTAAGTGTAACTGAGACTGCGGGTGGTCTAAAGGGTTGCTGATAACCCACGGGTGTGCTGTTGCACATTGGGACTACTGATAGTCCCCATGGTTATTGATAACCCATAATTGTTTATTTTATGTTGTGTTGTATGTGTTCTATTGGGGAACTCACTAAGATCCATGCTTACAGTTGTTGATTTATGTGTTTCAGGTACTTCTGAAGACCGCGGGAAGGCGAACGTCTGATTGTACACACTTGCTGGGAGATTTGTTACTGGGACAGTTTGAGATACTCTGATATTTTGTGATGATGTTTGTTTTAGACACTTATGTTATTGATGACTTGGGTTGTGAAACTTTATTTTGGTAAATTAAAAATGAAAATTTTGGTTTAAAATTTAAGGTGTTTCAATTTGGTATCAGAGCCCTGGTTTGAGGGATTTGGATGAACCTCAGGGTAATCCGAAACTCAAACTAAGGATTTGAAGATTTTTATAAAAAGTTAACAAAGAAATGAATATTTATACAGGAGAAAAAACCAGTGAAGCAGTGTGTACATCAACCAGAGCTCGAGCGGTAGTTTCCCAAAATACCTCCATTTATAATGTGAGTAGTGTAGAGATGATATTTTATGAGCTGATAGAATTGTATGTTGGCTAGTGGTAGGATAAGGATACTGTAGGAATGTTGTGATAGTGTTGCCTTAATTGTGATGCCTTTAGCCTAAGGGTTCATTCTTATGAGATTGAATCTGCCATTGCTATTTGCTTAATGTATGCTATATAATTGTACATAGTTAGGATTTTATAGCCTTAGAATGCCTGATTTAGCCTTTCTTCATGTTCCTTGTTTGGTTATGGATTTGACATAGAATCATTTATTCGAATGTCTATCGAGTCTCATATTGTACAATCGAGTCTCGTACTGTGTACAATTGGCATGCGCGAAGCAAATGGCGAGGAGAACGGAGATTTTGTGAGGCGGAGCAGTGCTGGGGAGCAGTGTAGAGTTAGTGTCTAGATGCTTGGTCGTGGTTCTCTTGGACCAACAGGGCGAGTCTATAGTTGATTTGAGGAAATATAGTCCTTTTGACTTAGGGTCTTGAGAGGACGACTTAAGATAAATACGGGTTGGTGTGGAATGTAGTATTGGGCCTGTACTACTGAAAGCATCGGATCTGTACGCGGATCAAAAAGGAATCTTAAGTAACTAAGGAACATATATAAGTGTGTGGGTGTCAGTGTATGCGCTTTAGCCTAATTTTGATGGTTTTATTGTGTGTTTTAGTATGGTGGTTACCCGAGGTTTAGGCCTCAGTGACCCCGAGAAGTCAAGTGCCAGTGATGATGAGATTCATAGGATTGTTGCCGCTGAGGTGGCCATAACAATCAGAGGGGATATTCCAGAGATGTTTGGGTCTATCAAGACCATGCATATTGAGACTTTTGATGAGTGTTATGTCGCCATCACTGAGGCTCTTGCTACCACAACCACTGCATCTGTTGTTACTACAAGACCGTAGGAGGGTGATTCATTGTGCTACCGAGAGTTCAACAACACGAAGCCACCCGAGTTTGATTGGACCTTGGATCCGATTGCTGCTATAAGATGGATCTTTGTTGTTGAGGAATGTTATTACACTTGCTCCTGTCCGGAGTGTTGGAACCTGAAAGTGAACCTCTATCAATCCTAAGTACATATTCTGAAGGATGTTGGTTCCGAAGGAAAAGTGCTCTGGAACCTGTCCGAAGCGAAAGAGTATTTTGAAGAGGAAGAGGAACACATTCCGGAGTGATCTTAACGTCCGAAATGCATGCTGATCCAGAAGAATGCTATTTTGTCTTTTGTCATTTATTATCCTTGTATTGATGTAACGTTTCATAGGACTCAGTCTTTTGTTGTATTAGACAATCAGAATGTCAGAAATAGTTCTATGTAAGTTACTTAGTTAATTCACTGTAACATTCTCTCCTATATATAGGAGCATTCAATACAAGTTAAGGATGGATCTTTTCACTCACTTTTGGCATTGAATCTATCATATTTAAAACATTCTTCTTGTTCTTCATTTATTAACTTTACCTTGATCTTTTGTTCTTTAATTAATGTCTTGATCATTTGTTGAACTTATTATCTAAGACTTGACTGATCTTTCCAGTCTTGACTTGAATCTCTATTAGCAAGCAAACATTAATCTCAAGCATTTACTCAAGGTTTGAGTTTTCAAACCTTGTCCCAGCGCATCGATCTTGTTCTCTCAATTGGTATCAGAGCTTGAGTGGTTGTCCTTTGAATCCATAAGATCAGATTATAGTTGGCTTGAATTTACCTTGGTATTTCAACCATTTCTGTGATAAGGATAAAAGTTCTTCTATATACGACTTTAGCTTGAAGATATCTTGACTTCAATGGCTGCTTCTAATCCTCAGCAAATGATTTCAATGCAAATCACAAATAGCGTGGGTGGCCCTACACGTGCCCCATTGCTAGTTGTGGAAGAATATGATAATTGGAAAGTTAGAACGGAAAGGTTTTTACTGGCCAAAGATAAGGGTGAACAAATCTGGAGATCCGTCAAAAAAGGCCCTCATGTTCCTGTAAGAATAGTTGTAAGTGATGCAGCTGCATAGCTCATGCGAGAAGATGCAGCTCGTCTAGCTCCTCTAACCGCAGATGATATCGAAAAGTTGCATGTTGATCAAGTTGCCTTCTTTGAAATGGTCTTTGGTGTTCCTCCATCACTCTTTGAGCATATCAAACTATGCAAATCAACCAAAGAGATTTGGGACACTCTTCAGGACTTGATTGAAGGTTCCGAAAATATGAAGGACAAACGATTTATCTCGGTTGTCAATGACTTTGATACCTTCACCACTACTCCAGGTGAATCTGTAGCCTCAGCCTCCAACCGTTACCGAATCATTGTCAACAACATGACTGCTTATGGGATTGTTCGAACTCCTTTGGAGTCTGGGCAAAGGATGGGGAAATGTAGAGTCCTGTCTCTAAAGTAATGGCTCCTTAAAAAAGCTGAAGCTTTATCAACTCTTTGATGAACTTCAAGGCCATGAATCCAATGTTGCTCAAACAATAAGGGAACTCTCCGTAGGTCCTCTTGCTCTTGTCAGTTCTTTCGAATCAAACATTTCGAACTCATCCACTTCGGATCCCTTCAAACCCATTGTTTCGTCCGTTCAATCATCCTCACCTTCCCTATTAACACAAACCTATCCCGTTGATGATTTAGAAGCTATGGACTCTGAACTCCGTTTCCAACAGGAGTACTTTCAATGAAGTACAAATGTCCCTTCAATCCTTCCTACAAACCATACCATAACCAATTCCATGCTCCTCACTAGAACAATCCCCCACCATATTCAACTCCGGAATCTAAAACATCCAAGAATCCTCCTGCATACAAACCAAACCTCCCTAAAACAAGCTCTACTTCGGAACCCTATCAGAGTACAAAATCAGACAAACCAAAAATCTTGTGTCATAAATGTGGTCATGCAAACCACTTTGCCAAAGATTGTCTGGCTGATGCTCCACAAAAACCAAAAATCAAAGACTCAACTTATTATGTCCGAAGAGCACAAGAAATGGCTGAAAGTGAGAAAGCCTTTGTTACTACGGTTTCAAGAGATGTCGAAGGATATTGGTCCCCCGGGGATGATGATGATGTGATAACTGGAAGGAATATATGTTTGATGGCAAGACAAATGGTTGAATGTGATGAAGGTTATTGGTCTTCTGGGTTCGAAGATGAAGATGATGTTGCTGAACCTCACTACTGCTACATGACCACTAACGATCCACCAGGTCGAAGCGTCGTTCAGCAGGTAAAATCTATGATCTCTGATAATAATTTTGAT
Source organism: Lactuca serriola (assembly GCF_051521515.1). Lineage (NCBI taxonomy): Eukaryota > Viridiplantae > Streptophyta > Magnoliopsida > Asterales > Asteraceae > Lactuca > Lactuca serriola. Next base: position 18,338,206 of record NC_136411.1, read on the forward strand.
TTGACTTTATGTGAACCTTATCTTACCCAGATCCAAACAGATATGAACACCATTTATAAAGCCTATGAGTCTGCCATATAATCCAGTGAGAATAAGGATTGTGAACTAAGTCGTCTTAGGTTACGTTTTGAAGATAAAATTTTGAAAATCGAGTCTTTAGAGTGTGAACTTGTAATGTCAAACGATGAATGTATCATTTTGAAAGATAAATGTGAAATCACCTATTCCGAACGTAACATGTTGATTTCTGATAATAAACGTCTTAATGCCAAAATAGATGCTTTGCATAATTTTGTTGACATGCTTGAAGCGACATTCGGATGTCTCATAATTTTCGTCATCCATGGTCTAAAGCACCTGGTCTCGGAAGTGAGTTTCCGAAATTAATTGTTAGTCCCCTGAAGGAATTGCAAAATTTGACATTTATGGGAGAAGTTCCGAACCTCAAGCATTCGGACACCCCTGTTTCTCCTTTGTCACCCCTTCCGAAGACCACTGATCATTTTGATTCCCTAATTCCCGAGTTCAAACCAATTGTTGTCAAATGTCCTGATTCCACGCAAATTTTGCCTCTGATAAACCTGGACCTGAATCGGACCACAAAATTTCATTACAGTCTTCCAAATTGTGTAGACCATGTTCCTAGATGCAATCAAACTAACAATTGTGTTGTTGAAGAAATTCCTACCATGACAACCGAAAACGATACCTTTGAGGTTGTATGGGCATCCTTAGATGATAAGGTTGGAAAATCAAGCAGTGTCTCCTCTGATTCTTGTGATTCAGATTCCTTAGTTGTTTCGAAAACTAAGTTGGTTCCCATTTCTCCTAAGTTTAATAATCTTTCCGCAGGACAGACCTCAAAGTCCTTGTCTCACACTAAGAGAAAACCTATGCTGAATAGGAAGGATATGTTAGATCCCAAAGTAGAAGCTAAAAATGCACTTAAAAAGGAAGTTAAGACTAGACAAAATTCCAGGCTCATTGCAAATTCCAATCGTAGTCAAAACTCCTTTTCTCTCGCTAAGATTCTCAAACGACCTTCCGTGTCTCATGATCATGAAGAACCTAATAAAGCAGATTGTTCTACTCAGCCTAAATCTCATGTGAGTGTCACAAAACCTCGAAACACACATCCTCAGACAAACCCATCTGTTTTCATTGCAAAATCTGATGGCACAATTTTTAATACAAAATCTACCAATTTAAATGTGTCATCAAGCAAATCCACAAATCAAAAGAAAACCTCTTCCTCAAAATCCTTGAAGAAAAATTTTGTGTGGAAAATCAAAACTCCCATTGATGAAAAATCAATTCTGGAGGTAACGAACATTATCAACACTCCGGAAGTCAAATGTGCGAAGCAGACCATTTCGAAACACCAAGTCATTGAATATGACTATTGGATAGATGAGAAGACATTAGCCTTTTGTCTGTTTCCGAAAGACTCAAAGAATTCCACTCAGAAACACAAAATTGTTCCAAAATCACTGTCTAAGTCCAAAGCATGTGCCTTTGTCCGAAAATCTAATTCGGAGCCTAAAAACTCCATTTCTCACTAATTTTTGCAGGCACTTTGTGCTTCGGAGCAAGAAACAATATGGTATGTTGATAGTGCTTACTCCATGAACATGACAGGGTAGAAGGAATTTCTGCGAGACTTAAAACTCACTCCAAATGCTGGTTATGTAACATATGGAAACAACTCCAATTCACAAATTCATGGTTATGGAACTCTCACCAATGGAAGCTTTTTCTATTTCACATGTTGCTTATGTATTTGAAACATAACTTGATAAGTGTTGCTCAGATCACTGACTCAAGTCGTCGTGTGGAATTTTGCAAGAAGTATAGCTATATGATGACTGAAGACCGAAAAGAATGTTTGATAAAGTCACTCCGCAACAAGAACATGTACCCGCTTGACATCAACATGATTATTGGCAAACCACAACTCTTCCTTCTCTCCAAAGTTGTTCCTGACGTCAGTTGGTTATGGCACCGGAGGCTCTTTCATCTGAATTTTTGGTACATGAATGATCTTGTATCAGGCAAAATGGTAAGAGGTTTACCTCTTCTCAAGTTTGAAAATGATCATTTGTGTTCTGCTTGTGAGTGTGGTAAGCAGTCCAAGAAGGGTCATCCTATCATCATTGAAACATCCATTTCGGAACCTCTGGAGCTTCTACACATTGATCTATGTGGACCTTCCACTGTAGAAAGTCTTCATCATAAGAAATACATTCTTGTGATTGTTGATGATTTTACAAGGTTCACTTGGGTTTTCTTCCTTCGACTGAAATCTGAAATAGCCTCAGAGCTCATAAATTTTGTCAAAGGAATAGAAGTTCTTATCAAACTCCCAGTCAGGAGAATCCGAAGTGATAATGGTTCGAAATTCACAAATTCCACCATTGAAAAATTCCTCATAGAAAAAGGAATCGACCACAACTTCTCAGTTCCCTATACTCCACAACAAAATTGTGTAGTCGAAAGACGCAACAGAATTCTCATTGAAGCTGCTCGATCCATGCTGAACTTCGCAAATCTACCTCTTTACCTTTGGGCTAAAGCTGTATCTAATGCGTGCTTCACTCAGAATCGAAGTATCATCAATCAACGACTCAACATGAAACCATATGAAGCAATGTATGGTCGGAAGCCATCAATCTCGTTTCTTCATGTCTTTGGATGCAGATGCTTCATCAAGAACAATCGTGATCAGCTTACCAAGTTCCAACCTAAAGTTGATGAATCCATTTTCCTTGGGTACTCCTCAAAATAGAAAGCTTACAGAGTTCTTTACCAGAGAACTCGTGTTCTAGAAGAAAGCTTTGATGTTACTTTCGATGACAACTTCGTTCAGAATTCTGGCCTTACTCATATTACAACTCACATCATGGAGTCTGATGCTCCTCCGCCAGGATGTCCAAACTCTCATACAATTCTTGAAGTTGACTTTGAAACTCTCTTTGGTCCTTCCTAAACCGCTTTTGATTCGGAATCTCAATCAAGACCATCTCTCATTCAAATCCCTGCTTCGGAAGCCCCAGTCTCACAAAATGTTTCCGGTCCTATTCCAAGCCTCCCTCCATTTGATTCTGAACCATTTCAACCTTCTCAGGTTGAGGGGGAGAATAATACAAATCCATCTCTTGAATCAAATATGGACGACTTCCAAGATGCAGCTGCTGATTTCGATGACTCTAATCCTCTCAACATTGATGAAAATGAAAATTTCTTCAAGTTCCCTTCTGATGATGATGCTAACCTCTCCGGTTCAGAAGTTTAGGGGGGAGCATCATCCCAATATTCAAATCATTCAGGGGGAGTAAATCAATTCCACTGTAGGATCTACGGCTGCGCAAGAACTCCCTTGAAAACATGTTTGGACGAAGGATCATCCTCCGAACCAAGTGATCGATAATCCTAATGTTGGTGTACAAACTCGCTCAACTACCAACATCCAAAATTAATGTCATTTTTTAGCATTCATATCCACGATTGAATCCAAATCCATCAAGGAAGCTTGGGAGCGAAGGATTGGTAGAAATTTTTGACAGGTGATTATACTATCGCAGAGCATTTTGCGGTGATCTGGGAGAGGTTTACTGAGATGTTTAGAGATGAGTTTGTTCCATCGGTTGATAGAGAGATGTTAGCCTAGGAGTTCCTGTCTCTCAAGCAGAAGACAGAGACGATGACCGAGATCACCCAAATGTTTCATGAGAGGGTCTTGTTTTGCCTTGAGCACGTGTCTACTGAGCAGGCACATGTGAGTTGGTATTTGAATATTCTGAGGAGGGATATTCGTGATTTTGTGGTGAACACTACATATCATACATTGGTTGAGCTGCAGACCAATGTCAGGAGCACAAAGATTGAGTTGGAGACTCAGGATATGGATGTGACATCCCAATTTTCGCGGACATAAAATATCAATTTGTTTATGCTTATTTAAAAATCAGATCATCATTTTTGAAGAATTGTATTGCGGAATTTGTTCCTAGAAAACATGATAAAGATGTTATCAAAGCATTTCCGAAGAAATGTATTTTATTTATATTAAAACATTGGGATGTCATCGCCAATACAGAAACATAAGCATAACGAAATATTACAAGCCTTATAGTAATTAAACTAGCTAGTGGCTTAATACTCCTTGAATCTCTCAGCAGAATGTATCTTTCATATAGCTACCTGTGATACAATAAACTAAGTGGGTCAGGTTGGCAAACCTGGTGAGTACATAGAGTTTTTAACCCATAATAATATAATTATTATGTTTAATCATTAAACAATTAACCCAATTTCCCATCCCCATTATCTTCTTTACTCTTAACGATCTTCCCTAAGAATCATCTATTCTTTATTTATTCATTCCTAAGGATTGTATTAAGGAATATGCACGAAGTCCATCGCTGCCAGGGTTTATCTAACAGGCACTAAGTCCATAGTTGTCGGTGTTATCTATTAGGCACAACAACCAATGTTATCTATTAGGCACAACTGCCAATGTTATCTATTAGGCACAACTACCAATGTTATCTATTAGGCAAAACTGCGAATGTTATCCATTAGGCACAGCTGCCAGGATTTTTAAAGTATATCCGGTGAGCACGTAGTTCAAAAACACATATAGGTTTGATCCTGGTAGTGTTCCACTGGACCATCTAGAATTGTTCGTGGTTGTCGTCTATACTCTACTAGATGACTGGATCAACTTTAAAGTCAAGGCTTATCATCCTCTTTCACCTCTCATCATTTATATCATCATTCTTCTCTCATCATCCATATCATCTTTCATCTATCCATCTTTACCCATTATATTTATAGGTATAAAATACATATACAGTTTAAATCAAGTAAAACATGTATAAATCGTTCATCTAACATAGATATCAGGAACACATATAATAACCACATATATAATGTATTAATATTAAATATTTCATATCTATGTGTAAGATAAAGTAACTATGCACTCACTTGTTAAAGTGACGACTTGAAATTCGGGTAGCGCTTCGTTTCTAGCAACTGTCTTTTCCTTTGACGTAACCTAGTGTGATTATCACTAAGTTTTAATCTAATATTTATTGCGACTAATTATTAGTCTAGATTCATCATTAGCTCAAACTCTACTTCAAGATCTATCAAGTAGGGAACAACCAGGTAGGATCATATCGGAGGTAGGGTCCGTTTGGTATACGAAGTATACTGTTTGGAAATCCCACTTTAAACAACTCAGTAAATCCAGCCTAGACACCATCCCTGTAAGTAGATCAATCAGTATAATGACTTGGCTTCACTGATAAATCTTGTTTATAGGTACATAATAACGATAATGAACTTAAACTTAAGTTATACTTCAAGTACGGTAAGAATAACTCAACTTACAAGTGGTTTAGCGAGAAATCGGGCTCTACGTGGGCAAAACTTTTAAGCCAAAAGCTCTTATTCTCGGGGCTTTCCGGCACTCCGAACTTGGCTAATATCACCTCAGAAGTGCTATAGAAAATCTTCGAGGCTTTGGGGGGGGGGGGTTGGGAGAGAGTTGGTTCAAGAAGTGTAAAGAAAATAGTGAAAAACGCCATCTATTTATAGGCTGCAGCAACCAAGTATGCGGGGCTTATGCAAAGGGTACGCTAGGCTTACTCAGTCTAGGTGTCGCGATCTTGTGGAAAGCCGTGGGGAAGAAGGTGTGGCCTAGATCATTCCAAGTGTCACTCCGAGGTTAATCCGAAACTTAATTATCTTCTAAAAGTCGTAACTTTCTCATACGAGCTCCGTTTTTGATGATCTTTATATCCACGTGTAGATATCGACGTGATCTACAACTTTCATTTAGCCCGTTGGCTAATTTTGTCACATCCCCAAACCGGATGGCAGAAACGTCCAGGGGTGGAGCGATGATCACAATATCACAATAATTGTATACATTGAAACACAAGTACATCAACAACCATTATATCATATGATGATATCAGTTACATGACCCAAATGTTACTTAGTATCAAAATACATTACAAGGTTTGCATGTTATCAAATAAAGTAGTTATCGTAATGATATTTGGTGTCTTGTCTTCGAAAGTAGCTCCACTAACCCGAAATTCGTTGTTTCCTGAGATTACATGTCATTTTAAAAGTCAACATAAAGTTGGTGAGTTCATAAGAGTTCAGTTGTAGAAAAATCCAATATTTTTCCTTATGTAAAAATGGTATGCTTACAAAATGTTTTGTATGTGTACGCCTTCAGTGTAAAAGAAGAATGTATGTGTGTAGTATGTATCCAAAAACATTTATAAAGTAAAAGTTCTCATAACTTATAAACTTATAAAAAGTGTGACTTGTCATGTGATTTATATTATCCAAAAATTGAGTGTATAAGTAAATAACCATACGTACTTATAAATGTAGTATATAAGTAAATAACCATACTTATAAATATTGTGTACAAGTAATAGACATACTTATAAATATTGTGTATAAGTAAATAACCACACTTATAAATGTAGTGTATAAGTAAATAACCATACGTATAAATGTAGTGCGTGAGTAAATATCCTTACTTATAAATGTAGTGTATAAGTAAATAACCATACTTAAAAATGTAGTGTTTGTTCCCAGAAAATACAATATTTCCTTTAAAATGAGTTATAGTCTTAAAAACCCTAAGACCAAAAATGTATAAGTATTTCTATACTTAAAGTAGTATTACGTAGTTTTATTCTTATATAAAAGCATTTGAACGCATGTTACCCTGTAAACTAAATGTATCGTTGATTTTTTATGTGCGTTATTACAACCATGCTAAAACCAAAGTTTGCCTGTTGCGACGTTCTTTAGGTGTCGGAATGTTAGACATTTGTCACCCCAGACCTGCCGGTCTAGCTATAGCTAGCAACTTAGGTGCGGGATTGTCAAACCCATATAGATCTATACACAAGTATCACGCTCTCTTACCGAGATCCTGGTTATAATTCAGGACTTTAGTGTGTACTCCGGTAGGTATGGTGAAGACTTTGTCTCACATAATTGTTTCAACAAGTTTGTGTTTCGGTGCAATGAAAACCCTTGTATGTGTAAATATCACTCTTCCATTGTATTAATATAGTGTATAATAGTATTACCCAATGGATAATGGTATTATCCAAGGGGTAATGGTTTTATCCAATGTGTAAACACAAAGTTTTAATCTTTCAAAACTAGACTTTTGGTAAAAATGCTAGTTTGTGTTTATCCAATGTGTAATAATATTATCCCATGGATAAAGGTATTATCCATCATACCATAGATACAATATGAGAAACTTGTGCATATGAAAGAATAAGACTTGTGTGCTTTCTTTGAGAACATGAATATATGTATATATCTTCATAAAAAAGAACATAAACATGCATGCAATAGTATTACCCAAGGGTTAAAAGTTTTATCCAATATATATATATATATATATATATATATATATTAGATCTAGACTTAGAAATCTTATCTAACATGCATATAAGAGAGTAAAACTTGTATACTTGATTTGAAAATACTAATATGTGTATATATATTCTCATAACTAGGATATAATCTTGTATAATGTTGTATTACCCAAAGGTTAGAAGTTTTATCCAACATATATTAGATCTAGGATCTTTAAGTAAAGTCATTGTCCAAATGTAGTTTGTTAGCATGGCATGTAACCTCCCCCGAAAGTGTAAAATGAGTGAAAACTAGTAAAAAAGGGGGTATGAAATCACCTTTTGTGTTTTCCCTAAAAGATGGCAAGAAATGGTGTGAAAGATGAGGTAGGAATCAAGCTTTAGAAGACAACACCTCCTTGAACTTCAAGATCTCGCCTAGGGTTTTTAATTCAATATTAGGAGTAAAATAACAAAAAGATGATGATGGATGAGTGATAGAACTCGAAAATATGGAAGAAACTTACCAAAAAGTCTTGCAAAACAGTTGTCAAAATCAAGTAGAGATTTCTAAGAGGGATTAGAGAGAGTTAGAGTGAGTTTGATTAGGGCACAATGAACTCAAACAGATACTTCCTAACACCCGATTCTTGAATGTACTATGTTTAAAACACTCAAATAGACTCTAAACAGTGCTAAAAGATGGCAGAAACGAGTCTGAATTTGATTGAATTGATTGACTGTACAAGATGGAAATTTTGGGTTGTCACATCATCCCCCTGTTTGAGAGAATTTCATCTCGAAATTAGAGTTTAAGCAAGAATTGATAAATAAACTAAGGATGGGAGTTTTAGTTTCATCTGATCCTCACTACTAGAAAAATAGCCTTTTACGACGTGCAATGCATGTCATAAAACGCTCAGACGACGCGTAAATGTGCGTCAAGGAAGGCCATGTCATAACGAGAGATGACGCGCTTTTACGACGCTCCTTTATGACACACAATGCGTATCAAGGAAGGACCTGTCATAAAGGAAGACGACACTCATTTGCACGTTGTAACCTTACGACGCGCAATGCGTATCAAGGAAGGCCGTGTCATAAAGGAAGACGACACGCCATTGTGTGTCGTAACGTTACGAAGCGCCTTGACGACTCGCAATGCGCATCATTAAATCTGTTGTATTAGACAAAGATGACACACATTTGTATGTCATAAATTCCAGCTGCACGACTTTGTACACCTTTACGTCATGCATTTATAACACAAATTTACAACGTTAATACACATAATAAAAAAACAGATATATATACCAAAACATTCATTTTCATCTAAATGTCAAACAAGTTACTTACAACATTACATATATGTCAAATTACGTAAGTTGTACTACATGTCAAGTTACCTAAGTAACATTACTAAAAGTTAACTAAAACATGTACACATGGGTGTCAAAAGACTACCTAGCGTTACACCACATGTCAAAAGACTACCTAACATTACACCACATGTCAAGAGACCATACCTAGCATTTCACTGTTAACCATAACATTGTTTTGATACATTGTCAAAAGACCATACATATCATCGATAAATGAAGCCCGTAACAAACTCTGACCATTCTTCACGTATCTCATCGATATCATCAGTTGTGTACTCAACTTTGCCATCCCCGATCTGTGAAAAAATTTCATATTGTTTTTATTAATAAAAATTAGCATATTAACATATTCTGTAACAGCAAGTTGCTATATTTAACAAATAAGCATAAAATGTAAATTATTCTTTCTTAATGGGGCATTGTACTTTCAAATGAATGAAAGCACATTTTATTTTCGCATTTAACCTAATATTTCAATTATAATTGTGAGAGTAGGATGCAATAAAATGATCCTTTTTTCAATTCCTTTCCTATTAAATTATAGTAATGAAAGTAGATTGTTATATCCTTAATTACATTGTCTTTGACCAACACTTCAATTCCTTCTTCCACTATATCCTTCATGAACCTTAGCATGTAGTAGCCACATTCGGTACCTCCAGGATGAACTGGACACTACACAATTACATATAAAATGATCATTGCAATTGATCCAAAAAATAAAGTTAAAACTACAATTTCAATAAGGAATTAAGTGCTGACTGTAACATTAACCCAATTTAGTTTAACCCTTTTGTTGGATCCACTTTGTGTAGCGTACAAAACCATTTCCCTATAAAAACATCAACAAATAGGTGTTTATTGTATTCACATCAAATGCTTTGATAATTTATATTACTCACGAATCAACAATTTGCTTCAACTGCATATTGAAATTGGCAGAATTCAAGGAATCAAGATAATAGCAAGTATCCGATTTCATGTCTAGTACACCCAATACCCAATGTCTTCTACAAAAACCACAAACAAAATTAAGTCAAATAATTAACATAATTGTAGTCATTTTCAAAATAATACGTCAAAATCAAACCCGGGATTGTAGGGCATAAATATGATGTCATTGCCCTGTCTTTTAGACAACCAATCTGCTAAACCTCTGCTTGCATCGTCAATATTCTTAGATTTCCCTTTACGCGTCCTTGGCGAAATTAATGTCGGGTTCACAAAGCAAATTCCATGATCTCTTTTTGGGGAGCCATACTTCATTTTGTTAAACAATACCCTGTTATCATACAAACACTAAATTCATTAAACAAATTTTGTTTTAAGACACAATGATATTTAAATTAAATTTTGCACTTACATCATATAAGACACAATAATAGCACCAGTCAGCTCATCCATTGTAAGAACTGCTTCAAAATCATCCCAGTTTAAGTACGTGTAACTATCGTACCCAAAAAGATCGTTCTCACTCTGCAATTTTATAGAATCAACCTTTGTAACTTGTCCATCAGCCATCATTGTAGTCATTTTCAAAATACTACTCTTCTCAATCCTTATTCTTGTCTTCATCTATGCTCTGGTCTACCTTCTTTGTAAGGTCACATTTTGTTTCTCCTTCTTTTTAATTGTCTTTTCTATTCCATTCCCTTCTTCCATATCATCCAATTCTTCCACATCACATGGTTCTTTTTGCTCATGATCAACCATTTTTCTTGTCCCCTTTTCTTTCTTATTACGTCCTATTTCTTCTTTTAAAGGTGTTGCACCTTCCTTCACTGGTGTCACAGGTTTCCCTACCACTTTTCCCTACAAAAATTATCAAAAATATAGAATGAAATAGGAATCATTTACTGAAGCTGAAAAATAACTCACTCAAATATCAGAAAAAATAAGAAAACCAAGGGCAAATCTGTGAAAACTTTGTATGTTTTAAATCTGTGAAAATTACCAGGACAGAGCATCGAATAACTAAGTGTCTTGGCCAACTTAGTATGTGTCCCAGTGCATCTTTGCCTTCAGAATGAACTCCTCTTCAAGTGGAATGGGTATTAAAGCTTCTCCTTGAAAAATTGTTTCCATCATAACTTCAATGTTTTCATCTGTTACATAAACGAAAAAAATAATTAACATCCAATCTTCTAAAAAATGAAAATATATAAATAGTAATAATGCAAATATTTTTCAAAATACCCGATGCACTATACTTCATTATGGTTCCTTTAGCGACTACATTTGCAGCAAATTCAACCACAAGAAGACATGAATTATCCTACCAAAATATAGTATGTTAGTTTGTAGAAAAAGAAAATTTTTTAAATATATTTTTCATAATTGTCTTCAAGGACTTACAAGTGATTCATCCCGTGGTTCTTTTTCAACATCTTCAATGACGCCCCCTACTTGGCAACTTGCGGCTTCAGAAACATTAAGTACACCTCTTTTTAGTTTCTCCAAGTCATCTTCAAGTTTGTTGATTCGTTTATCCACCCTCTCGTTCTCAATGTCCAAGTAATACTTAACATTCTTGGGTAAATAAAAGTATTTCTGTGTCGTTATAAATTTACCCATCCCTCGTACATGCCCACATTGTTCCTGAGTACCCAAGGCCTCTGTAAGCACATCATGTGTTCCACATGTAACCTCTCCAAAGCTTCCCGATTTCTGCAGCTCATGCTGTAAAAAAATTGGGACAAATGTTAGAAAAAAAATGGGACAAATTATCAAGAATAACAAAGTCAATGAAACTTACATTTTATCAACAATCATCTTCACATCTGATTCGTATCCTCCTGTCTTCAACTCTCTTGCTTTTTTCCACAACAACGTCTTATCAATCTCCTCTTCCGTCTTGCCGGTTTCTTGCATCTAAATTATCAAGAATAACAAAGTCAATTAACATAAATATATACAAATAAAATAATCAATACTTAGTGGGAATCATACAATGTCAATAATGAGTCCGACATATCCTTTTCTGCTCAAACGATGATGGTATTTATGATGTGCACGGGTGTTTTTAGCTTTCATACTTTTCTCTTGCATTAGAAACATTAAAATTGTAACTACAAACTTTTAACTTTCCACTTTTTAATTTTATGGGATACAAATACATATAAGAAAAGTTTAACAAACCTCCCACTTTTTTGTAACTCTATGGGATATAATAATTTTCCAGTCTTCTTTCTTTATAAACGGATAATCTTTCGGAGGTTTGAATTGATTTGCCTTGGGATCTTTACTTCGGTTCTTGATGAACTTGGCATATAGATAATGTTTGAAGTTTCTCCACTTCTTCCCGATAGATTGGAGAGTTTGCTTCCGGCTCTTTGGTTCAACTACAAACTTTTCCTGAAACATAAAAAAAAGAGTTAGTCCATAACCAGGGACAAAAACAGATATGAACAGGGACAAAAACACATCTGAACAAAAGGTAATAACAGGAAGAAACAGAGACTTACCAAAACATATTGCCATAACCCTTCCATTACTTCATCACTAACTTCCAACCAAGACTCATAGGTTATGGGAACCATTGTTCTTGCAACCAAACCCTCAAAAGTAGACAGTTTTGTGGCTGCTTTTCCAACCGGGACACCTTTTTTATTGTAAGTTACTACTAGTTTCACTTTATTAGCTTTTGCCTTTGTTGTTGGACCTCTTTGTTTGGAGTCCTCATCGTGATCAGAAGCTGAATCCGATTCCATGTCACAAAAACACAACCTGTTTCAACAAGATTCAAATAAAAGTAAGTACATTGTTATTTGTTGTAGTTGAAAAAAATTAATCACATTCAAAATCTGAAATAAAAACATACCAAAAAACTTTATTATTCTGCAAAAAAATATTTAAACTAATATGCCCTCGCCATCCGGGCGCGTACACAAAAAATCGTCATCAAGGTCTAATAAAGCGGAGTCTTGTGTTAAATCAAAAGTAGCATCAAATTCCAACATATCATCAGTTTCACCATTTGATCCATACTTGTACATCCTATGTGGTGTGAATCCAACAACATGCAAATTCTCACCTTCTTGATCTTGAACATAAAAAACATGTTTGACTTGACTAGCTAATATGTCACACCCTGAAACCGACGGCGGAAACGTTCCGGGGGGGGGGGGGGGGGGGAGGGGGGGAGGACGTCATGCGTAGCATCACAACCATTATACATAGTAAGCATAGTAAACACAACCATTACATTACATATGAATATTTACATTTGTTTGAAAGCTGAGAAATACATAGTTTATATCCATCAGTATAAACAAAAGTATAGACGAGACTTCAATATGCACCGTCTTCTCCAAAAGTAAGCGTGATATCTGTCTAACGTTGACCTGAGAATACAAGCGGTTATAAAAATATCAGCATAAAGCTGGTGAGTTCATAAGCGGTTGGTTTCTGGTGAAAGAAAATGTTCCTTTGATTTTATGAAAAGTTGTTTCCCAAGAAAATCCCATATTCTCTTATAAAAGAAGTTTAGTTATCCATTTGTCAAACAACCTGTTTATGAAAAGTTAAGTTATCCCAGGAAAAACCCTTATTTTCCTTAAAATTTAATGGTTGGTTATCGATCCGGAATGAAGTGTACAAGTATCTACCGTACTTGTTTAGTTAGGCAAAATTTCCTTGAAAGCCGGGTTAATCTTGATAAAGTACATTAGTTCTAACACATATATAAAACTAATAAGTAGGTAGTGAACTAATTCCTAAGGGTATCACTGATACCCTTTAGTAATCAAAACAGTTATTAATCTGAGGTTAGTTCACTAGGTTCATTATAACTAAAAGTAAATCTCCATTATCTATGTTGCGAGTTCCATAACCAGATAATAAACTGGATACGGCTCGTAACAAGGCCAATATCATTTTATGACTTTGTCACCCGTAGACCTGCCGGTCCCACTGTAGCTAGCAGCAAGGTGCGGGATAGTCAGTCCCGTATAGATCTATACACACAAATCATGTTCTCCCTCCAGGAGATTCTGGTTACAGGGTTAGTCCTACACTCTCGAATCCAGGGAAGTGTTACCAAGGACAGTCTCCAATCTTAAGAATAATGAATTTACAAGTAATAATATGGAAAATCCCGTTTTATGATTGGCATGAATCCTTTGTGAAATATAAAATATAACATTTTATAATGAGTTGTAACATCCAAAGTTTTGAAGGCCAAGAAAGGAAAGAAAACCCTAAGTTTAGGGGTCGACTCGGCGAGTCCAAGGAGGGACTCGGCGAGTCCGAGCGGGATCCGAGTCGAGGAGTAAGTGACCGACTCGGCGAGTCAGCCAAGGTGACTCGGCGAGTCTGGTCTGTGCGAGGAAAACCCTAAATCCGGGGCTTGGAGCCTATTTAATCGCCTCATTCTTCTTCCTAGGGCTCCTTTACTGTCTCTCACACCCAGAACGCCGCACCCTAAGCCTCCATTGTGCTCATTCAAGGTTTTAGCCATTTTTGAGTGATTTAGAAGCAAAAGAAGAAGTGGGAATCTTTGAAACATCAAGGAGTGGCCTTGGATCCGAAGTTTAGGGAACATTTCAGAGCATTTGAAGGTATTAATTCGTTCTCTCCTTTAGATCTTCTTTGGTTATGAGTTTTGGGGCTTTTAAGCCATGTCTAAGATCAATTTCGAGCTTGAGGTCCAGATCTGAGGTTGCTACCTCAGATCCATGCTTGTTTTGGTTTAGAATCCCGTAAAGTATCAGCCATTGGGTGGATTTTGGAGCCTCTTGGTCTTAAACCCTAGTTCATGGTGTATTTTGCTTAGATATCCATCTTTACACGTAAAGTTGCAACTTTACGTGGGGAATAGGCTTGGGAAGGGTAGATCTACAGTTTGGAGTCCATGCATGACTCGAAAGTCCTTTGCATGTAAGTAGATCCGAATGGACTCGGCGAGTCCTTCGAGTGGACTCGACGAGTAGCTTGAAGATGAGGAGGAACTCGACGAGTAGGATGAACAGCTCGTCGAGTCGGATGAAGATAGGAATGAACTCGACGAGTTGGATGAACAACTCGGCGAGTTGGATGAAGATTGCCGTGTGCTCGGCGAGTCTGTTCTTAGACTCGGCGAGTCAGGTCGTGTAGTCCCCAAAGCCTTCGAGTTAAGACTCGAGTCAACGAGTCGAGCAAGGACTCAGTGAGTTGGACAGGACATGATTCGGGAATCAGTAGACTCGGCGAGTCAAGTCGTGATTGGAAGGACCTTGAGCATAGGGACTCGGTGAGTCAGTAAGTGGACTCGGCGAGCAGGGTTGACCTGGAAGGTTGACTTTGACAAGAGTTGACTTGGTTGACCTTTGAAGGTCAGTTAGACTAAGTGTTATGTTGATATTGGTAGCTCGGGGAGCTAGTGGAGCAGCAGTTCGGAGTCAGTGGTCAGGTAGCGGTCAAAGGGATTAGCAGCAGCAGTTCAGCAGTATCAGGTGAGTTTCCCTTTGTGTGAATGGGTCTACGGCCACAATGCCGGCCCATGTAGACATGAGTAGAAGACCCGGGGGTTAGCCCTAGGCATCGTATGATAGTATGTTGTCCAGGACGAGGTCCAATGTTAGCGGGCGGGTGCCCAAGGAATGGTTTATGTAATAGTTTATACTTGTTGTCTGTGTGATACTTGTATGTGCCTGGTAGGGAGGTGAGTGTGGGCGAGGTCACGTATCTCACCAATAGCAGAGTGTGGATGGTGTTCCACATCTCAGTAGCAGCAGAACAGGGGCGAGGCCCAAGTCAGGAAGGGAGTGAGTGTGGGCTGGGCCCGTATCTCACTACCAATAGGAGCATGGACGGGGTTCCGTGACTCATCAGTAACATGTCAGGGGCGGGGCCCAGAGATAGGCGAGGCCTTAGGACAAGATCCGTTAGTATGTGTTTAGCTTATGTGAGATGTTTATGTGCTATTATATGTTAGTGGGCGAGGCCCTGTGACAGGTGAGGCCTACGTGAAATAGATCTGTATCCAAGCGGGGCTCGAAGCCAGGTGGGGCCATTGTTGCGGGCGAGGCCCAGGATAGCGGGCGCGGCCCAGTATGTGCAGTATGTGGTTATGCATGGTATGTGGTAGGGTGGGGAACTCACTAAGCTTCGTGCTTACGGTTTTCAGCTTTGGTTTCAGGTACCTCCAGTAGCGGATGATGGAGCTCGGGATGATCGCATGGCAGACACCATAGCTTAGACAGCCTGGGAATGTTTACTCTGATAACGAATATGTATTTTGGAAACTAACACTTTGTTTATGTTTGAAAACTATGAATTTGCTTAACGTAATGTTTTATCAAATGAAATTTTTAGTCTTGAATTTTGGGATGTTACAAGTTGGTATCAAAGCCTTGGTTTGAGGGATTCGGACATGCTCTCGAGCGTGTCTGGACTCAAACTGAGGGATTGGTATAGAAGTTTTCAAAATGAAAATAAAGTTTTGTAAAAAGAGAGTTTTGGGAAAGAAAACAATTTTAGAAAGGCAAAAATAATTCAGAAAGAAAAGAACTTTGAAAAGAGAAAAAGGGTGTGGTGCATGCAATCAACCAAGCTCAAGTAAGTACCCCAAAATACCCATACAAGTTTATGTTATGATTATCAGTTGAAAGAACAGTATACTAGATTAGGACTAAGGATCTAGGAATGATGCCTTATGTGCCTATTATATGTGTTTGAGCTGCATGATAGTGCTGATTAGACAGTAGTAGGATAGCCTGTTTAGGTTATGCCTGAGTTTATGAGTTGTGTTGCATGTTAGTTCAGATTATGTTGTTTGGATATGATTGCTTGAGTATGTTGTGGTTAGATTTTCCCCTTGTCCGAATGCTGCTTGCTTTGTGCATTGTGGGATTTTGAGTGATGGGAGTTAGCCATTAGGTGGATACGTCACGTCACATGTGATCAGGGTTGAATAATCTCAGAGTGCTGGATTTGGCCCTATTGCGCAGCTCTTGTTTGAGTCCAACCGTTGTAGGGACGAGTCTTTTACTTGAAGGATTATCTGGGCCTCGTCACATGTGATGGTATCCAGGTGATGGCTAATTGGCATCACAAGGAGACCTTCAGCAGTTGAGGACTGTTTGAGTTGAGTCAGAGGTTTCCCTAGGGTAAGCCTAGGATGAGATAGTGCTGGGAGCGGTAGTAGTGGATAAGGGACCTGGTGGAGTCGAAGCAATTCCTGAGGAAAGTACGGATAGATGTGGAAGGTAATATGGGCCCGTACTACTGAAAGCAGAGGATCCGTACTTGATTCGGGAAGGGCCAAGACAAGACCGGGAACCTAGTAGGGGGTGTGTTTGGTCTCGCAGCAGTGATGAGTTTTATGATAGTGGTTTTGTTATATGTTTCAGCATGGTGACGTTGCAAGAGAGACCAGCAGGCGGATCAGGCTCCGGAGAGGGATCAGGCTCGGGTTCAGGGGCCGAGCAGCTCGAGGAGCGGATGAGAGAGTTGATATCAGCTGAGGTTACGCGCAGTATTCTAGCTCAGACTCCTGTGATCTTTGGCATGGTCAAGGAGGGTATACTGGAGATCTTGGATGAGAGGCTGGGAGCCTTCCGTACCGAGATGATGGTGTTGTTGGGAGCGTGTACCTTGACATTTCGAGAGTTCAGGGCCTGCGGGGCACCAGATTATCATGGGGCTAGGGACCCCATTGCTAGCAGCAGATGGTTGGCTGATGTTGCCAACGCTTTTTGTACGAGCAAGTGTCCCGAGGGGGACAAGGTTAGGCTCGCCTCCTGTCTTCTGAAGGACAGAGCGAGGGATTGGTGGGAGGAAATTGGTCATGCTTTGGGGGATGATGCCGTGTTGGACGCGATGACTTGGAGTGATTTCTCGGCCAGTTTCAGGGCGGAGTTTTGCCGATTATTGAGGTGCAGCAGCTGGCACGAGAGTTTCAGGATTTGACGCAGACTATTGAGACTGTGGTGGAGATCACCGCCAAGTTCAGGGAGAGGGATCTTCTTGTACCGCAGTATGTCGCGAATGAGGAGATGAAGAAGGCTCGGTACCATGAGATGTTGAGGGATGACATTAGGGAGTTTGTGAGCAGATCCAGCTGTAAGACGCTGGAAGATATGATTTCTCGAGCTAGAGAAAGGGAAATTGATTTGGAGCAAATCCGGAAGAGGAAGCTGGATGAGGTTCAGGTAGCTGTGGGTTCGGGCAAAAGGCCCAAGGGATCGGATTCAGGATCGAGGGATCATCAGGACCGCAGTCGGTGCGGAAAGTGTGGTAGGGCGCACGGGGGCGCGTGCAGGAGTGGTAGCGGTGGTGAGTCTGGTTGTTTCAAGTGCGGTCGGACTGGTCATTTCAGCAGGGATTGTACTGTTACCGCCGCGCAGGGATCAAACTTGATATGTTTTCACTGCAACCAGCGGGGCCACAAGAAGGCCCAGTGTCCCAGTTTGTTTTCAGCAGGACGGGTGATGGCACCTTCCCCTGCAACTTTGAGGATCACGGATGGCCATCAGGGCCGGGTAGAGGCACCTGCGGCAGGGATCAGGGCTTTTCAGATGACGACCTTGGAGACGCGAGCAACGCCGGACGTTGCAGGTATGCAATTTCCCATTTTCAGTTCTTTTATTTGTGCATGATTTTATTGTTATGGTTCTGCATCATTATCGGTAAAAGTGTTTTATTTTGAGTGGTTGATTGCGATCGAGTTATATGCCATCTGCATACCTTGGATTTTTGTATGGTAGTTAGGGGATATGCCCTATTGAAGAAGGTTTCGAAGGATGCAGTAACTGTAGCATGCTTGGGAGAGATTTGGTACGTCTCGCTAAGTTCGAAGTGGTACAGCGATTGTGATGGATTGGCTAAATCCCTAGTTATGGCGGGATTGGGTTCCTCAGTAGATGGGTTATGGAATGGTAGCTAAGATCGGGATCTCTTTTGAGTATTGAGCAGCGAGGGGTAAGCAGGATCGAAGTGGGGGAGAATCCTCCGGGTGTGCCTAGAGAGGAGCACGCAGACCCAGAATGAGTACGTGACCTCCGAGAAGGAAGAGAAGTAGTTCAGCGTTTGGATGGTTTGAGGATTCAGGGTTGGGAGTTTGAGAAACTCCCCATCAGCTAGTGCGTGTGATGGTAATGGTTAGTTATGGTTGAGAATTCAGGTTGTGGATCGCCCGTAGGACTCGAGGGAGTCGGAATGAGGATCTTGAGAGCTAATGGCACATGGGTGCCTTTGTTTTAGCAGTCAGTGGTAGGAGGTGATGTAAGACTACGGGGCAGCCGTAGCATTCACTAGCAGTCAATGGTGGAAGTGTCGTAAGACTATGGGGCAGCCGTAGCATTCACTATCGGTCAACAATGGATGGCGATGTAAGACTATGGGTAAGCCGTAGCATTCCTTAGTAGTTTCGTTAGCAGAGTTGGGGCGAGGCCCTTATCTCCTAGTGATCAGATAGGGATCAGGAATGGGTAGTGGAAGAGAATGGTATGGAGTTGCCTGTATAGCCCTAGAGAGGTGAGACCTTGGGAGAGGCCGCTCCAGGATATAGTTGGGTGAGACCCGTGGGTGAGGCCCGTATGAGATTAGCAGTGTAGATGAGACCTGGGAGCAGGGTTGCTCAGTCGTGTGGTTGGGTGAGACCCGTGGGCGAGGCCCGAGCGACAGTGATTAGACTAGTGGGAATAGAAGGATAGATGCGGGTGGGACCCGTGGGCGAGGCCCGTGAGTTTTAGCAGCACAGGTGGGACCTGGTAGGGACCTTAGTGTTAAGTTAGGGAATCGAGAATCCCAGGTTTGTAGTGCCTGAATGGCAGAGTAGATTGAGCAGTTATAGGTGATCGAAGTTCTTTGGAAGTCGCTGGGAGCGACTATTGGTGGTGTTGGGACTAGCTACCAGTGGGAGCCGGTAATCCAGTCAGTGATAGGTTGGTAGGGACCAGGGTGATCTCAGTTCATCAGGAAGTCAGACGGGGTATAGCAGAATTGCCAGTCAGTGGCAGTGCGAGTATGCAGCATATGGTGGAATTCAGTTAGCTGATCATGTGGTGCTCGACACCAAATTGTAGTAGAAAGGAATGCCCAGTGGATACTGGCGATAATGACCCGTACTGGAAGTAGCGGGAGTAATAGAATCGGTGAAGACAGGGTCTTCACAGTGGCAGAGGGAATAGTTGGTTATGGAGTATTGCTTTGGGGAGGCAAGGAAATCTCACAAGGAAGGAAGTGGAGAACCCCTATGGGTTCAATGCAGTACTCGGTGAGTACCAAAAGGATTGTCGGTTGAGTAAGTTCTGTTTCTAAGTTGTTTAGGGTCAGGTTTGACCCGAGGTTTAACCGCGAGGTTTATGTTAGTCAGAATGACCAGGTGGAAGACCAGCGCAGGTAGGCGGCTGGTGTTGGGATAATTGGTGGGTATTGGAGGCGGATCGCAGGCGGTGGGCTATGGCAAACTTCAAGGACGAAGTTTAATTTAAGTGGGGAAGAGTTGTAACACCCAAAGTTTTGAAGGCCAAGAAAAGAAAAGAAAACCCTAAGTTTAGGGGTCGACTCGGCGAGTCCAAGGAGGGACTCGGTGAGTCCGAGCGGGATCCGAGTCGAGGAGTAAGTGACCGACTCGGCGAGTCGGCCAAGGTGACTCGGCGAGTCTGGTCTGTGCGAGGAAAACATTAAATCCAGGGCTTGGAGCCTATTTAATCGCCCCATTCTTCTTCCTAGAGCTCCTTTACTGTCTCTCACACCCAGAACGCCGCACCCTAAGCCTCCATTGTGCTCATTCAAGCTTTTAGCCATTTTTGAGTGATTTAGAAGAAGAAGAAGTGGGAATCTTTGAAACATCAAGGAGTGGCCTTGGATCCGAAGTTTAGGGAACATTTCAGAGCATTTGAAGGTATTAATTCGTTCTCTCCTTTAGATCTTCTTTGGTTATGAGTTTTGGGGCTTTTAAGCCATGTCTAAGATCAATTTCGAGCTTGAGGTCCATATCTGAGGTTGCTACCTCAGATCCATGCTTGTTTTGGTTTAGAATCCCGTAAAGTATCAGCCATTGGGTGGATTTTGGAGCCTCTTGGTCTTAAACCCTAGTTCATGGTGTATTTTGCTTAGATCTCCATCTTTACACGTAAAGTTGCAACTTTACGTGGGGAATAGGCTTGGGAAGGGTAGACCTACAGTTTGGAGTCCATGCATGACTCGAAAGTCCTTTGCATGTAAGTAGATCCGAATGGACTCGGCGAGTCCTTCGAGTGGACTCGGCGAGTAGCTTGAAGATGAGGAGGAACTCGACGAGTGGGATGAACAGCTCGTCGAGTCGGATGAAGATAGGCATGAACTTGGCGAGTTGGATGAAGATTGTCGTGTGCTCGGCGAGTCAGGTCGCGTAGTCCCCAAAGCCTTCGAGTTAAGACTCGAGTCAGCGAGTCGAGCAAGGACTCAGTGAGTTGGACAGGACATGATTCGGGAATCAGTAGACTCGGCGAGTCAGGGGCTGACTTGGCGAGTCAAGTCGTGATTGGAAGGACCTTGAGCATAGGGACTCGGTGAGTCAGTAAGTGGACTCGGCGAGCAGGGTTGACCTGGAAGGTTGACTTTGACAAGAGTTGACTTGGTTGACCTTTGAAGGTCAGTTAGACTAAGTGTTATGTTGATATTGGTAGCTCGGGGAGCTAGTGGAGCAGCAGTTCGGAGTCAGTGGTCAGGTAGCGGTCAAAGGGATTAGCAGCAGCAGTTCAGCAGTATCACGTGAGTTTCCCTTTGTGTGAATGGGTCTACGGCCACAATGCCGGCCCATGTAGACATGAGTAGAAGACCCGAGGGTTAGCCCTAGGCATCGTATGATAGTATGTTGTCCAGGACGAGGTCCAATGTTAGCGGGCGGGTGCCCAAGGAATGGTTTATGTAATAGTTTATACTTGTTGTCTGTGTGATACTTGTATGTGCCTGGTAGGGAGGTGAGTGTGGGCGAGGTCACGTATCTCACCAATAGCAGAGTGTGGATGGTGTTCCACATCTCAGTAGCAGCAGAACAGGAGCGAGGCCCAAGTCAGGAAGGGAGTGAGTGTGGGCTGGGCCCGTATCTCACTACCAATAGGAGCATGGACGGGGTTCCGTGACTCATCAGTAACATGTCAGGGGCGGGGCCCAGAGATAGGCGAGGCCTTAGGACAAGATCCGTTAGTATGTGTTTAGCTTATGTGAGATGTTTATGTGCTATTATATGTTAGTGGGCGAGGCCCTGTGACAGGTGAGGCCTACGTGAAACAGATATGTATCCGAGCGGGGCTCGAAGCCAGGCGAGGCCTGGAGCGGCGGGGCCGTTGTAGCGGGCGAGGCCCGAGGTAGGGGGCGAGGCCCAGGATAGCGGGCGTGGCCCAGTATGTGCAGTATGTGGTTATGCATGGTATGTGGTAGGGTGGGGAATTCACTAAGCTTCGTGCTTACGGTTTTCAGCTTTAGTTTCAGGTACCTCCGGTAGCGGATGATGGAGCTCGGGATGATCGCATGGCACACACCATAGCTTAGACAGCCTGGGAATGTTTACTCTGATAACGAATATGTATTTTGGAAACTAACACTTTGTTTATGTTTGAAAACGATGAATTTGCTTAACGCAATGTTTTATCAAATGAAATTTTTAGTCTTGAATTTTGGGATGTTACATGAGTTTCACAATTTCCTTGTTTTAGTTTGAAAACTAACTCTACAAGTTAATCTCTTAATCAGTTGGTAAAAACGGTTTTCTGTGTTAAAAGCGTACATAACATACAAGTATTTCATACGAAATAATAGGTTTTGAGTACAAGTTCCCTTGTACTTTTGCTTGTATTCCCTCCCTGAAAACATGAAAAACTCGGAAAGAGGTAGGGGTATGAACTTACCTGACGTGGGTGTGCCGGGTAGGACGCTAGGTGTCAATTTAGGACTTGAACACACGCGAGGATCCTATGTAACATGAAGTGATACATAATTGTATCTAATTAGTCATTAAACCAATAATTAAGCAAGTAAATACACTCTAATGCGTGGAAACACTTTATTTCAAATGTTAGGAATGATATGGGTTGCATCTAAGGAGTGTATGGCCTCGTTAAGGAGTTTACTCTTCAAGTGTAAGCCCTTAGGGGTGTTTACAGCCCAAAGACCACTTCCCCATGAGTTTATGGCCGTAAACTCATGGTAGTGGTGTTCTTGGTTGCTTAAAGATCTTATATCACTTAGGGAAGTAAGCTAGGCTCCATTTTAAGGCATAGGAAGTGACTAGGGCTCCAAATGGACCTTTGGGGGAGTTCACGGCTATAAACATATGAGTTTATGGCTGTAAACTCATATTTGACCCTTCATTTCATGATTTGGTGGTTCTAGGTTAAGCATACAAGTTTCTAGTCATTTATACAAGCCATAGGGGGAAGTTAGGGCACCATATGACCCCTTTAGGGAGTTTACGGCCAAAGGACCAATTCCTTGGGGGTTTATGGCTGTAAAATCTATAGGGACTTGGTTTCTCTGATGTTTAAGGTCCCTACTTCGGTGGTGGTTGATTCTATGTTGAGTTCTAGGCATAAGGAAGGAAGAAAGGGCAACTTTGCACCCTTAAAGGGAGTTCACGGCCCAAGAACGTTCATTGGCCGTAAACTCTCATTCATCCTTGATTCATGGTGTTTTCTAAGTCCAAAACATGTTAATCCTAGTGTAAGATGAGTTAGGATAAGAATACTTACAATCTAGGAGCTTGAAATGGATGATTCTTGATCAAATCCGAGTTTGAAGAGAGAGGGTAGAGAGAGGGACTTCTAAGAGTTGGAAAAGAATGAAATAGAGGACCACTCATCCCTTATATAAGGTGAGTTTACTGCCCAAGTGAGTCTACCGCCCATAGTTTACCGCCCGTAAACTCCATGTTTACGGCCGTAAACTCCATCTTATGGAGTTTATGGCATGGTTTTTGATGTTAGAACTTTAGTGGCGGTTTTCTAACACTTGATCCTTAAGTGTAGTCGGCTCGGAATACTAATACGGATTTTAATTTGGGCTAAAAGGTTGCAAAAATGAATTTGATTTTCAAATGAAGTTATAGACTGCTGAAATTATATATACGAAATATTCGGGTTGTCACATAATACGAATGGCTCAGACTTCTGACCAAGCCTATCAAAGTTAACTACCGTGAATCCTAAATCATCCTTTTTTACTCCATGACTATCAACCCAATCACACATGAATACAGGAATAGTAAACATGCGATAGTCAAGATCCCATATCTCCTTTATACGACCGAAGTAAGTAACAACACCATACACATGATTGGAGTCTTTTGCACTAGCAATTTGCATAGTATGTGAAACTAAAGATACTCCACTACATTGAGTTGTTCTAGACTCATCTCGAGATGTTGTATGAAAATGATACTCATTTATGGCAAAACCGCTATATTTACTAACAACAAAATTAGGCCCTTTGGCCAACCAACGAACATCATCACAAATATCTTCCCCGTTAGCCAAACATTTTCCAACCTATTAGAAAATATCTAATTAATGTAATCCAAACAAAATAATTAAAAATATTGTAATCCTAACAATTTTATTTAAAAATAAACCTCTTTCTTAAACCAACTAATAAATGTCTGACTATGTTGGCTCTGCAACCATGTACTCTTACAAGCATGACGGGGGTTGAGATCCTTCAATTCCAACATATGTTGCCTGAAGTGTATTACAAGTGTGAAGAATGATTTATATGATAGATAATGGTATAGGAGTATACAGTTTCATGTAATTCTTAATCTATATACGGCTCCACAACAACAGTGTTTCGTAATACATAAAGATGAGCTTGATCAAGTAACTGAGCATCTACAACATCGATTGTAGCCTTTGATAAAGGCTTGCCGCTACGGATTCTTTCATCAACGCATTCATGAGTATTGCCAATTGATTTCATGTTTTTTAAGTAGTCTGAACAAAATTCTAAGGCCTCCTCCGCCACATAACACTCTACAATGCAACCCTCCGGTCGATGATGATTTCTTACATACCCTTTAAGTGTTTTCATGTATCTCTCAAATGGATACATCCACCTAAAATGAACCGGGCCACACAACCTCACCTCTCTAACTAAATGCACCATCAAGTGAGTCATGACATCGAAAAATGAAGGAGGAAAGTACTTCTCTAACAAACATAATGTTAATACGATGTCACTTTGCAACTTGCCTAGCTTACTAACTTCAACAACTTTACTACATTACTCATTGAAAAAATGACACAGGCTTAGGATTGTTCTCCACACCTTCACATCTAAAACCCCTTTGATTGCAAAAGGGAGAAGTTGTTGCATTAGTACATGACAACCATTAGACTTCAAACCATTCATCTTTGAAATATCATCCAACATGAGATTCTTGAAATTAGAGCAATACCCATAAGGAACTTTTATGTTAGACAGGGTATCATAAAATAGATGTTTCTCTGCAGAATTCAATGTGTACTTGGCAGGTGGAAGCCAATGTCAATCACCTTTTGGTTAAGGTCGTAATTCAGTCTTAATGCCCAACGCTTCTGTAACAACCTTATTTTTATCTAGAAATTTTTTTCGTTTTTAATTATTCAAACAATTCCCATAATTCATAATTTTCCAAACCATTTGTTTTTCCCAAATCACAATTATTACAGTTTCAATGTACTTTGAAAACATCAGATAGTCCCATCACACAAAAAGAGAGGTAGAGTGCACGCCACGTCATCACGCCTTGCCTTTGCCCTTCGGCTCTGAAGTACCTGAAACAATCAACAACCTGTAAGCGAAATGCTTAGTGAGTTTCCTAGAGCATACCACACACACACAAACCACATATCATAAATCATGTTAGCTATAAAAGCCACACACATATCACGTAAGCCATGCATACATGAAACCTGAGAGAATGCCATGGGCTACCCCACATGGTCTTTACCTAGGACTGCCATAGGCTCCCCCACATGGCCTTACATCCAATGCTATAGGCTACCCCACATGTTCTTCACCTAGGACTGCCATGGGCTACCCCTCATGGTCTTACATCCAATGCCACGGGCTTCCCCCAGGGTCTTTATACAAAACATGCAATCGCATAACAAAACATAGAATATCTAACACACATGTCACAATCACATAATGGGCCAGCCTTGGTGCCTTAAACCCATAGGTATGGTGAGAAGACTCACCTGTCACGAATGCTGAACTAACACTTTGCGACCAAATGTACCCCACAGGCTGCTCCATGCAACTGCCTACAAGTGTCATACAGTTTCCAGTCATTTCCCAAAGTCCATCCTGGTCAACTTCAGTCAAGGTCAAGTCAACGGTCCATGTTGACCCTCACTCGCCGAGTACGACTAGTAACTCGCCGAGTTTCCCCAGAATAACATCTACTCGCCGAGTCACCGAGGCGACTCGTCGAGTTCATACAGTTTTGAATGATAATCTAAGGTCATTCGTCGAGTTCCCTTGCTTGACACTCGACACGTCTACG
Source organism: Lactuca serriola (assembly GCF_051521515.1). NCBI lineage: Eukaryota > Viridiplantae > Streptophyta > Magnoliopsida > Asterales > Asteraceae > Lactuca > Lactuca serriola. Next base: position 18,364,443 of record NC_136411.1, read on the forward strand.
AACATCCAACCATTGGGGAAATCTTACTTGACTCGCCGAGTTGTTCCTTCAACTCGCCGAGTTCTAGGTAACCTTCCGACTCGCCGAGTTGTTCATCTAACTCGCCAAGTTCTAGGCAAAATTCAACAGGCTCGCCGAGTTGTTCTTCCAACTCGCCGAGTCCATGCCTGCCTTCAAATGACTCGCCGAGTCACCCCCTGTGACTCGCCGAGTCCTTTCAGATCCCAAGCCATACAGACCCTTTTTGAGCCATGCAAAGCTTCCAAACTACAGATCTAGGCTCCTGAGGCATGTTTTCCACGTAAAGTTGCAAACTTTACTTGCATGCAAGGCTTTAAGGCCCTAAAATAGCAAATCTAAGCTTGGAATGGGGTCATACACTTGAGGGAAGGTACATGCTAAGCTCAACTATTAACTTTATGCATCTTAAGGCCAAAAGGAGTTCAGATCTGAAGTTACAACTTCGGATCTTGGCTTAAACACAAAAGCCCTTTATTAGAATCCAAGCACAAGAGGGTTTGGGTGGAAATGAGCCAAGAGACAGCTTAATACCTTCAGAAAGTGCACCACATGAGTTGATCTAGAATCCCCACGAGCCCTTGCTTCTTCTAGCTTGATTCCCCAAGAGATCCCTTCACCAAATCCCTGCTTCAAGCTTCAAAATCACCAAGAACACACTCACACTCGAATAAAGGTTTTAAGGAGGTATAGAGCTGTAAAGGGGAGGCCAAGGGAGGATAATGACCCTTTAAATAGGGTGTAAGGCCCTGGAATCTAGGGTTTCATCTGCCAGCATCTACTCGTCGAGTACCATAATGGACTCGGCGAGTAGATCATTAAACCCCCGCGTCCAAACCCGCTACTACTCGACGAGTAGGGAAGCCAACTCGCCGAGTAGGTCCTCCAAGAATCCAAACCGAAATGTCATCATCAATACCTGAGGATCGGGGTGTTACAACTCTCCCCCACTTAAATTAGGCTTCGTCCTCGAAGCCTGCTGGTCCAAACAACTCCGGATAGAAGCCCCGCATCTCACTTTCCGGTTCTCAAGTCCATTCGGAACCCTTTCGGTGCTGCCATTGCACCTTTACCAACTTCACTTCTTTATTATGGAGCTTTTTCGTCTTCTGGTCTAGAATCGCAACTGGTCTCTCGACATAATTCAGGCTCCCATCCAACTGAATGTCGTCCAAGGATATGACTGAAGACTCGTCGGCAACACACTTCCGTAGCTGAGACACATGGAAGGTGTTGTGAATGCAACTAAGCTCCTCTGGGAGCTCTAAACGATATGTCACCTTGCCCACCTGAGCGATGATCCTGAACGGGCCTATGAATCGAGGCCCCAATTTGCCCCTCTTGCGGAACCGGATAATCCCTTTCCAGGGTGACACCTTAAGTAAGACAAAGTCTCCTTCCTGAAATTCGAGGTCTGAACGACGTTGGTCCGCATAGTTTTTCTAACGACTCTGCGCGACTCGCAATCTATCGCGCACCTGCTGAATCAATCTGGTGGTCTCGAGTACCACCTTCGTGCTCCCCAAAACCCGATGTCCAACCTCATCCCAGCATACTAGGGTCCTGCACCTAAGTCCATATAACATCTCAAATGGTGCTCGGTCAATACTGGCATGATAGCTGTTATTGTATGAAAAATCTGCCAGTGGGAGGTACGTATCCCAACTCCCTCCGAAATCCAGCACACATGCCCGCAGCATATCCTCCAGTGTCTGGATCGTCCTCTCACTTTGGCCGTCGGTCTGGGGGTGATATGTCGTACTAAAATGGAGCTGGGTACCCAGTTCCTCATGGAACTTCTTCCAAAACCTCGATGTAAATCGAACATCCCTATCTGAAACCACTGATACCGGCACTCCATGCCTGGCCACCACCTCTCGAACATAAATGTCCGCCAACTTCTCTGCAGATATACTCTCAGAGATTGGAATGAAGTGAGCACTCTTCGTCAGTCTATCCACAATCACCCATATGGTATCGACTCCCCTCACTGTCCGCGGTAGCTTTGTGATGAAATCCATAGTGATCTCTTCCCACTTCCACATGGGAATGGGTAGTGGTTGGAACTTACCATGAGGTCGCTGGTGCTCGGCCTTGACCTTCCTACAGGTCAAGCATCGCTCTACATACCCGGCGATCTCCCGCTTCATGTAGGGCCACCAATAGCTCATCCTCAAATCCCTATACATTTTTGTCGCACCTGGGTGTATAGAAAATTTGGACTTATGCGCCTCCTCTAACAATCTCTGTCTCACTCCCCCTGACATCGGCACCCATACTCGTCCACACTGCATCAACAAGCCATGACTATCCTTAACAAAAAAAGGATACTGTCCTCGAATTCTTTCCAATTTCCAGTTTTCCTTCTTCACTCCCTCAACTTGAGCCTCTCAAATCATGTCTATCAGGGGTGGGCTTACCGTCACCCTCAAACAAATATCCCTGATCGGCGACCTCGTCGCTTTGCGACTCAAGGCATCGGCCACTACATTGGCCTTCCCTAGATGGTATAGGATCTCGTAGTCATAGTCCTTTAGCACGTCCAACCATCTCCTCTAACGCATATTCAGGTTTTGCTGGTCCATCAAATATTTCAGACTCTTGTGGTCGGTATACACAACGAATTTCACTCCATATAAATAGTGCCTCCAAATCTTGAGGGCAAACACCACTGCCTGCAACTTCAGGTCGTGCGTGGGGTAATTTGCCTCGTGAGGCTTCAACTGTCTCGAGGCATATGCGATCACACGTCCCCTCTACATCAGTACCGCACCTAAACCTGAAATCGATGCATCACAATATACCACGAAATCGTCCAATCCCTCGGGCAACACTAGGATCGGAGCCTCACATAGCTTCTGCCGCAGAGTCTCAAAAGCCCTCTGCTGATCCTCACCCCATCGAAAAGCCACATTCTTCTTGGTCAAACGGGTCAATGGCACCGCAGTCTTGGAGAAATCCTGGATAAATCTCTGATAATAACCCGCTAAACCCAGAAAGCTACGAATCTCCGAGGCATTCCTTGGTACCTCCCATCGCATCACAGCTTCTACCTTCACTGGGTCAACCGAAATACCCTCTTGATTAACAGCATGACCCAAAAACTGCACTTCCCGCAACCAAAAGTCACACTTGGAGAACTTCACATACAGTTTCTCCGCCCTCAAGGTCTCCAATACCTCTCTCAAATGTTGTTCATGCTGTTCCCTGGTCTTGGAGTATACCAAGATATCATCAATAAAAACAATCACCGATTGATCCAACATCGGCCTGCACACCCGATTCATGAGATCCATGAACGCGGCCGGAGCATTGGTGAGCCCGAATGGCATCACCACGCACTCGTAATGCCCATAACGAGTCTTGAAAGCTGTCTTTGGTATATCCTCATCCCGAATCCTCATTTGATGGTACCCTGACCTAAGGTCAATCTTAGAAAACCACGATGCTCCCTGAAGCTGATTAAACAGGTCGTCAATCCTAGGCAAAGGATAACGGTTCTTCACCGTCAGCTTATTCAGCTCCCTGTAATCGATGCACATCCTGTGCGACCCGTCCTTCTTTTTCACGAAAAGGATCGGAGCTCCCCACGGAGAACTACTCGGACGGATGAACCCTCGGTCTAGTAGCTCTTGAAGCTATGCAGATAATTCCTGCATCTCAGGTGGCGCCAACCGATATGGTGCCTTAGCTATCGGGGCAGCACCGGGTATCAGGTCAATTCGAAACTCCACTTGCCTCCCCGGAGGCACTCCGGGAAACTCTCTGGGAAAAACATCCCGAAAATCCTGCACCATTGGTACACTATCGATATCCGTCGCTGTCTCCACTCGCGTATCTGAAACATAGGCCAAAAATCCCATGCAGCCTTGCTGCAGAAATCTCTTCGCCCTCGCAGCTGAACAGAGGGTTGGACCCTGCGTGGTCCTCTCGCCGTGAATAACCAGTTCTCCCCCTTGGGGTTGGAACCCGGACCAGCTTCCGTTCGCAATCGATCATGGCCCCCCAGCCAGTCCATCCCAATAATCACCTTCAATCCCTGCAATGGTATGGGAACCAAATCAACGCAAAACCTTTCGCCGTGCACATTCAGGACGTAATCCTGACACACCCTCGCAGCACTCACAGTGCGATCATCTGCAATCTCCACCTCGAGCGGGGTATCTAGAGTCCCTGGTGCGTCTCGGAATTTCTTGCTAAGCGCAAGAGATACAAAAGATCGGGTAGCCCCTGAATCAAATAAGACATGGGCCGTCATACCATTGACCAGAAAGGTCCCTATACAAGGCACTATAAGCATACACACAAACATTTAACATAAAAGAAACATAGGATAATGAACACATACCAGCCACAACGTCTGGCGCGGCCCGAGCCTCCTTGGTAGTCAGCTGGAATGCGCGGCTCTTCACCGCTGGAACCTCCGCCTTAGGGCGGCCATCAGTAACCCTCATAGTGGCGGGCACAGGCGCTGCCACAGATCCCCCTCCTCAACCTTGCAACCTCGGACAATCGTCCTTTTTATGGCTTGTCTGGTTGCAGTGAAAACATATCAAGCCCTTCTTGGGGAAATCCTTACTCAAGTAACCCTGCTGGCCACATGAGTAGCATCCCGACATCCCAGCTGTCCGACAAGTCCCACTATGAAATCTCCCGCACTTGGCACACCGGCCCCGACCCTGCTGGCCCTTACTCGAAGAATCGGAGGTCTTAGGCTTCTTAGCCTGGGCCCCCGCTGCCTGAACCTGCTCATTCTTCCGCTTCGTGCGGGACTCCAACTCCATCTCCCTGTCACGGGCCTTATCAACCATCTCGTTCAGGGTTTTGCACCCTGTAAAGCTCACAAATTCCCGTATGTCCTCTCTCAACATAGAGTGGTATCGGGTCCTCCTCAAATCCTCATCTGCTGCATACTGAGGGATCAACAAAGCTCGCTCTCGAAACTTGGTGGTGATCTCCGCCACAGTCTCGGTGGTCTGCTGTAAATCATGAAACTCCCTCACCATCCGTTGCACCTCAATAGGTGGTGCAAACTCCTGATCGAACCGTCGCACAAACTCGGCCCATTACATGTCAGCCACACCGGTTGTTCCCACTTGACTAGTAATCTCGCCCCACCAGTCTCGGGCCCTGTCCCTCAACATACAAGAAGCAAATCCAACCTTTGCCTCCTCCGAGCAAGAACTCGTGCGCTGGGCATTCTCAATGTCCGCCACCCAACATTTGCTCACAATAGGGTCCCTGACCCCTGAAAACTCTGGAGCTCGACATGCCTTGAACTCCCTAAACGAGGGGGTTTGAGCTCCACCCTGGCCTGCAAAAATATCGGATCTGAATGCTCTAAGCCTCTCTTCCATGATCTCCATCATACCCTCCTTGACCGTCCCAAAGATGAATGGGGTAGCGTCAAGGATGACCCTCGTAACCTCGGCCGCAATCAGCTCACGCAGCCTCTCATCGATACCATCAGTAGGGCCGCCTGACCCAGCCCCGGATCTCGATCCTGATCCCGGTCCTGATCCCAATCGCGTAACTACCATGCTGAACTGCCATTTCACAAAACATAATGATCAGGATACCTATAACGAGGTTAATTCCATACTGTTTCCTTTGAAATTCCCAGGTAGAACATGGGTTTGGGTACAGGTCCTGTGCTTCTAGTAGTACGGGCCCAATACTACCTTCCACACCTACTCGTACCTTACCCCACTGCTTTACCTGGTACTTCCAAAGCTATCCACACAAACCATGACTCACATCCCTCGCATGAATGAAACCCGGACACCCTATGATTGTACTACTCATAACAGTCAAACCATCACTACCGGTTGCTTTTAGGCATGCAAATTATACACAGAAAGTATCAATAGGCTAAATCAATCGTTCTAAAGCTATCAACTCCTAACCGTATGTAATTTTAAAAACATACACTTAGCAATTTCATATAACATGGCTAATCAACTTGGGAAACTACTTACTTGGCTCGGTTGATCACGCGCATTGCACTCTCCTCTTTCCGACAAAAAATCCTTTTTAAGTTTCTTTTGAAAACATTTTACCACTTGCTTAGTTTGAGCCCCGACACACCCGAGAATGTGCCCGAATCCCTCAAACCAAGGCTCTGATACCAACATGTAACGACCTAATTTTTATCAAGAAGTTTCATCGTTTTTAATTACTCAAACAATTCCCATAATTCATAATTTTCCAAACCATTTGTTTTTCCCAAATTACAATTATTACAATTTCAATGTACTTTGAAAACATCAGATAGTCCCATCACACAAAAAGAGAGGTAGAGTGCACGCCACATCATCACGCCTTGCCTTTGCCCTTCGGCTCTGAAGTACCTGAAACAATCAACAACCTGTAAGCGAAATGCTTAGTGAGTTTCCCAGAGCATACCACACACACACAAACCACATATCATATATCATGTTAGCTATAAAAGCCACACACATATAACGTAAGCCATGCATACACGAAACCTGAGAGAATGCCATGGGCTACCCCACATGGTCTTTACCTAGGACTGCATGGGCTCCCCCACATGGACTTACATCCAATGCCATGGGCTACCCCACATGGTCTTCCCCTAGGACTGCCATGGGCTACCCCTTATGGTCTTACATCCAATGCCACGGGCTTCCCCCGGGGTCTTCATACAAAACATGCAATCGCATAACAAAACACAGAATATCTAACACACATGTCACAATCACATAATGGGTCGGCCTTAGTGCCTTAGACCCATAGGTATGGTGAGAAGACTCACCTGTCACAAATGCTGAACTAACACTTTGCGACCAAATGTACCCCACAGGATGCTCCACGCAACTGCCTACAAGTGTCATACAGTTTCCAGTCATTTCCCGAAGTCCATCCTGGTCAACTTCAGTCAAGGTCAAGTCAACGGTCCATGTTGACCCTAACTCGCTGAGTACGACTAGTAACTCGCTGAGTTTCCCCAGAATAACATCTACTCGCCGAGTCACCGAGGTGACTCGTCGAGTTCATATAGTTTTGAATGATAATCTAAGGTCATTCGTCGAGTTCCCTTGCTTGACACTCGATACGTCTACGAACATCCAACAATTGGGGAAATCTTACTTGACTCGCTGAGTTGTTCCTTCAACTCGCCGAGTTCTGGGTAACATTCATCCGACTCGCCGAGTTGTTCATCCAACTCGTTGAGTTGTTCCTTCAACTCGCCGAGTTCTAGGTAACCTTCATCCGACTCGCCGAGTTCTAGACAAAATTCATCGGGCTCGCCGAGTTGTTCTTCCAACTCGCCGAGCCCATGCCTGCCTTCAAATGACTCGCCAAGTCACCCACTGTGACTCGCCGAGTCACCCCCTGTGACTCGCCGAGTCCTTTCAGATCCCAAGCCATACAGACCCTTTTTGAGCCATGCAAAGCTTCCAAACTACAGATCTAGGCTCCTGAGGCATGCTTTCCACGTAAAGTTGCAAACTTTACGTGCATGCAAGGCTTTAAGGCCCTAAAATAGCAAATCTAAGCTTGGAATGGGGTCATACACTTGAGGGAAGGTACATGCTAAGCTCAACTGTTAACTTTATGCATCTTAAGGCCAAAAGGAGTTCAGATCTGAAGTTACAGCTTCAGATCTTGGCTTAAACACAAAAGCCCTTTTTTAGAATCCAAGCACAAGAGGGTTTTGGGTGGAAATGAGCCAAGAGATAGCTTAATACCTTCTGAAAGTGCTCCATAGTAGTAGATCTAGAATCCCCACGAGCCCTTGCTTCTTCTAGCTTGATTCCCTCACCAAATTCCTCCTTCAAGCTTCAAAATCACCAAGAACACACTCATACTTGAATAAAGGCTTTAAGGAGGTATAGAGCTGTAAAGGGGAGGCCAAGGGAGGCTAATGACCCTTTAAATAGGGTGCAAGGCCCTGGAATCTAGGGTTTCATCTGCCAACATCTACTCGTCGAGTACCATAATGGACTCGGCGAGTAGATCATTAAACCCCCGCGTCCAAACCCGCTACTACTCGACGAGTAGGCAAGCCAACTCGCCGAGTAGGTCCTCCAAGAATCCAAACCAAAATGTCATCATCAATACCTGAGGATCGGGGTGTTACAGCTTCAAGATCTTGTCGTGCTTTTAATCCATCCTTCGTCTTGTGAGGCAAATTCAACGCTGTCCCATAAAGACTCTCTGTCACATTTTTTTTTCTATGTGCATGAGATCTAACTGATGGTGAACATGCAACTTCTTCCAATATTCAAGTTAAAAAAAATCGACTTTTTATGCCAAAATTTAGATCTCTCATCAATACTTTCTTTTTTCTTTTTTGACTTTTCCTTCTTTGGCGTTTCCTTCTTTGACGCTCCCTTCTTTGACTTTATCTTCTTTAACTTGATCTTCTTTGACTTTATCTTCTTACCCCATGTAGTCTCAAATCCCGCCAGTAGTCATAAATTTCTTCACTTGATGATGGTTGTGGCATAAAATTGTGCTCCTGTTGATTGTTGAAATGTTTTTTTTCTTTTACAAAAAGGATGTTCAAGTGGTAGGAATCTTCTATGCCCAAGGAAGCATACTTTTTTGGACTTTGGCAACCATTGTGAAGAATTATTCTTTGAACATATTGGACAAGCATAATAACCTTTGGTAACACACCCCGAAAGATTACCATATGCGGGAAAGTCATTTATAGTCTAAAGTAATATTGCTCTTAGATTGAAGTATTCTTTCTTATAAGAATCAAAAGCCTCAACACCAGTTTCCCACAAAGCTTTAGATCTTCTATCAATGGTGCCAAGTAGACATCAATATTGTTACCAGGTTGGTTTGGCCCGGATATCAACAGAGTCAACATAATTAATTTTCTTGACATACACAAATATGGGGTTAGATTATATGTTATTAGGATAACCGGCCAACAACTATGCTTGGAACTTAATGACTTGTGAGGACTGATACCATCAGCAGACAAGGCTAATCTAAGTTTTCGTTTTTCTTGTGTGAATTCTTTCCACGCATTATCAACAAGCTTCCAAGAAGGGTTATCGCGAGGATGAGTAAGCTTCCGATTGTTGACCTGACCTTGTGCATGCCAAGTTAAGTCATGTGCAATTTGTGGTATTGAAAACATTCTTTTAAATCTACAGAAGATAGGAAAATACCACAAAACTTTTGAAGGTACGTTTTTGGTATTCTTCTTCCAACGAGAAGTGCCACAAGTTGGACATTGAGAAGCATGTTTATGTTCTTTCCAGAATAGAACACAATCATTTTCACATGCATGAATCTTCTCATATTGTAGACCTACTCCTTTTAGCAACTTCTTGGACTCATATATCGAGCTAGGGATGGTATTGTTTGATGGTAAGATATCTTTTAGGACAGATAACAAAACATCAAAACTAGCATCAGACCATCCAAACTGACCCTTCAAATTTTGGAATTTCAATAATCCACTAAGTGCATTATACTTTGACCCTACATAAAGTGGCTTATCACATTCTTCAAGAAGTGATTTCAATGACTCAGGTTCTTCGTCTATATATTTGACGGCATCATGTAGCATATCATTTGTATAAATAGCATTAGGAGGAATGGAATTGTTAGGGCATCTAGAATCACTCTTGGGTTGTTTTTCTCCATGGAAAGACCAAATCTTATAATTTTCATCGAAGCCGTGGGCAAACAAATGATAGCGGACATTGTCAATTGATTGGTGACACAAATTGATGCAATTTGCACAAGGACATGGAATAACATCTAACTTTGGATTATTACTTTGTGCAAACTCTAGAAATGCATTCACGCCTCCATCATATGCATTTGATAATCTACTAGAGGAAATCCATGATTTATCTATTAAACATTTGTTTCCAACCTACATAATTATATACCATTATAGGGACAAAAACTGTGCAAAAACAAAACTGTACATGGGCCAAAACTGTACATGGACAAAAAAAAACTGTACAGGGACAAAAAAAAACTGTACAGGGGCCAATCTTGAAGAGAATTGCTACCATGAACAATGGAAAAAGCTTTCTGGGATGGAATCTCGGATTCTATAAAACAAGAAAAGTACACTTTATTTCTTTATTTTCCAGTTAATATTTAACTTTTATTTATATACATATATATATATATGTATATATATATATATATTTATGTCATCAGTTATGTAATTAAAGTTGTCTTTTTATCTTTTTCTGTATTGACTTGAGCAGCTATGTGATGCAATGATTTTCAGCCATGACCCACCAAAATGTTTTGATTACTGGGTAATGTATACATTTATTGGTGATATTTTTTATGTTCATAATTTGCTAAATAGCTTTATTTTTTATTTTTCGCTATAGTTCTGGTTAGTAATACATATTTATATTGCCTCTTTACAGGAATGTGGTGGATCATCTCATCGTGGCATGGGTTGTAGTGCACTTATGTCAAATGTCATCTCAGGTATATTCTTAGTTGAATCTTTTATAAACAATTTTTGTTTATATAATATAATATACCCTTCATATATTGTGTTATCTGATATTTTTTTATACGTTTTTAATATTTTTAACATGATAGATAAAAGAAATCCTCAAATGGGCCTCGTTGTTAAAATGAAGCACAATGGCCCACATATGAGTTGTTCACTTTCAGTTTTTGTTGTATGTGATTCATATCAAGTTCATGTTGTTATGTTAATGAAGGAAGTGAGAGATAATATAAGAGGGTAATCTTATTATTAGGGGTATTTTGGGCATTTCATAATATTAGTTTTTGTTGTATGTGATTCATATCAAGTTCATTTTGTAGTTGTTGAGTTCACATAGTTTGGACATGAAATATCTTGGGAGAATCATGGAGAATTAGGGGTATTTTGGGCGTTTCATAATATTAGTTTGTTATGTCAGATAGTATAAGAGGGTAGTGTTATTATTTATTTTTCTGGCAAAAAGATAGTTTTCTTCTGCTTGTGATGAGTTCTTTTTTAATGTAAAGAGCTGAGAATTGCATACACTATAGCACACATAGAGCGTGAAGGTGCTGTGAGTCCAAGAATATCACCATTAGCACAAGTATAATATTTTTCATATCTATTTACTGAATTGCCCTTATCTATTTCCATCCATTCATTTGATAGATATCTATTTAAAAGGACAAGAAAGTAAAAAATGTTTCTCTCTTATAACACATGTGCACCCAAGACCCGCATCTTTATATGACACAATAGAATATGAAAAATAAAAAACTTATGTACCCTAAAAAATAGATAGATAGATAAATAGTACCTTTTCTTATCTGAGTATGTGGAATATCGGTGTAATTTACAGCAAAAACTGTTGCTTTATCACCCTTTGAGGCTGCAACAAGTAACAAAAAAATTGTAACTCATTATAACTATATGCATATTGCAATGCACAATTATGAAAAAAAATTAACGAACATTAGCATTTAGCAAGTTATGTGTGAAGGAAGGTTCACATAATGCAAGCTTGGATATTATACTTTAAACTAATTCAAACATGCTATCATCACTTTACCACATAAGGTACTAACACATTTAAGAGTATGATACTTGAATATGCAGTTTATTGAATGATTAATAACACATCTAAGCACATAATATAATAAATACATGAGGTGTTAGTGGGGAGTACATGTTTTCTTGCATGCATGTTATACAATCTACTGTTTTCACTTTTCAAATGAAGTCATCATCCCCTTTGCTTTTCATTTGATTGGTTAAACTCATAAACAGAAGCTCTTTTGAATTGCAAAATAAGCTCTAATTAAATCATCTGGATCAAATCTCTTTAAAACAAGGAAAAAACATCCAGACTAAGCAAAAGTAAGAGAAGGCTTGGAACAACATGCACACAGTTTTAACAAGTTGGGGCATTCTTTATTATAATTGGTGCAACCTTGTAGTTATATATTTTTCCTTCTTCTTGGCAAGAGCCAAATGTTGTAACTTCACTAGCACAAGATATTAACATTTTACAGAAACAAAATTATGCCTGAATTAATGTCCTAGAACATCCCAATTCATTAGGTATGTGATTAAGAAGGCTAATAAAAAGTGTACTATATATACTACATTAAGAGCTTTTAAAAGAGAAGAGTTCTGAGAAGAGTATTTTCAAATGTTTTATCATATAATAAGATACTAGTGAGTTGTGTAAATCATGATTATATCATATTTGGGTTAGGGTACAGGTAAAGAGACTAGTGGTGAAGAGATTGGGTTTTAAAGAAATTTCGAGGAAAAAATGAATTATTTCTAATATAAAATCTGTGTTTGTTTATGTTCAACTTTAGGTGAATGACTTACTTTCCAACGATCATCCATGGAAGTTAAGTGCAGAACTCTTGCTGATGTTCAAAGCTGTGAAGCAGAAACCCCATGAAGCATTTGTTTGAGAGTTGGATTGAAAGCAGAAGAAAGAATAGAGAACTCTAAGAAGTTGAAAACAGAGTACATGTAAACTTAATTGTGTATCTTGACTTGGTTTATATTACCAATTTATGTCAATAGGAAGGTTTTATATGATGTGTTATTCTATAATTATTCCATGCCTTCAAACTGTTTGATATAATATTTCAGTTGATTGGTGTAGAATTTTTACTACTTTTACATTTTATTACAGCACTATCAAGCTTTTGGATTCTTATGTACCATGTTAGCAGCTGGTGGAGATGATGATGGCATCATACTTATCAACACCATAGATGGATCAGTTGCTAGGGTTTTAAAAGGACACAGATGGCGAAATGCTAGCTGTTTCTGGTTTAAAAAATGATGTTGTTATGTATGATAGAGACACAGCTAAACAACTTTTCACATTAAGAGGTGAACATACACAACCTGTGTGTTTTTTTAACCTTTTCACTTAATGGAAAGTACGTTGCTACATCTGGATTTGATAAACAGGTTTTGATATGGGATGTTGCTACGACACAAGACATTGAAAGACAAAATTTTGAGGAAGTGATATCTTTTATGACATGGAAGCCACATGGGAATGCTTTAGCTGTTATTGATGTTATAGGAAAGTATGGTGTTTGGGACTCTGTTGTCCCATCATCCATGGCATCACCTACAAAAGGTAGGCCAACTTTGTATTCAAAGAAAAATGATGGTTTGTTTTTCTTTGAAGAAGAAGAAAAAGAGATTAGTACATCTGGAAGCATGAGTGATCATGGTGAAGAAGAAGATATTTTTATGAATTCTGAACAACCTACAAGAAAAAGATCGAGAAATTTCAAACATGATGAAGATTCAAATGATCATTGGTGGACAAGGGTTTGTTGTGGCTGTTTGTCACTACACTACAAAGTTCAGTAGACTATTGCATAACTTTTAGACAAGAGCCATTTCTATTTAGTGATTATTTTCTAAGCTTGAGAGGATATGGATTGAAAAGTGTAGAGTATGTTCAACTTTATGAATTAAAAAGGAAGCCAAAAGGTCAAAATGATAGATTTGGTCAAAAAGACCAAAATTGTCAAAATTGACCAAAATGCTCATATGACTAGAATATCTAGTTTGAGAGAATTCAACCACATTTATTTACATATGATAAGTTTGTGAAGAAGTTCATAAATTGAAAAGGAGACCCAAATGGTCAAATTGATTGATTTGATTAAAAAAAGGGCAAAAATGTCAAAATTAAGCAAAATGGTCAAATGACCAATTTTGGGAGCATAAAACTACATTATAAATATATACAATTTGTAACTTAGATAGTGATGCTTCATGAAGCCCATCTTGGGAAGTTTAAATCTGAAGTACCAAAAAAATTTGATTGTTAATCGTTAATTATTTGTGATTTTTTAATTATACACAATATTTTGCTAATGTTTGTAAGAAATAATTTTCTTTCTCACAGGGTTTGATGAAACTTGAAGTCGAGAAAAGAAGGTCAACAAACGGAAGGTGAAATCAGTTGAAAGAAATGAGCAACTTGAGGCTCTGGATGTAGAGCTTGACATGAACGAAACGGATAAATCTGGCCAAGTAAACAAGACTAACCTTTTTGGATTGCTTAGAGATGATCTTGGACAGTTGAAAGAACTTGAGGGGAAGACTCTTGTGTTACAAGAACACATCGGTGTAACTTATGAACGAGTTTCAGTACGTAAGTTTTTCCTACGATAATACTGCTACGAACAAGGTATATTGCAAAAAGCAAGTATAAGCAGCACGAGAGTCCCTAGAACTGATGGGAGCTCGCAGAATGATATGAATCGAGTTGCACTAGTATTTTTAAAGTTTATAAGTCGAATTTTTAGCGCTACGGAAAGTACCGGTATTTCAACGTGGGTCCAGAGTAGTCTCTCCTGCGGTGGTGATCCTTAGTATCTTCCCGTCTGCGCCAGAGTTCTTTGTTATCGGACAATCTGATGGGTTTGAGCCATAAGAACTTTCCTATGTGCACATGCAAACCCTAATGCTTGGATCTAGGTTTCTCTAATTGAACATGCTTTGTATCCAAGACTTTGAATCATAGATCTGGTGTAAACTAACAATTCATAACATATGAAAGCAGATCTAGAAGAATACCTTGAGTTACTTGCTTGACAACTTCTTTTCCTTGGAGCTTAGAGTCACAATTGTCATTCCTCTAATGGCTTACAAACACCTACTAGCAAGAAGATGATTTGAGAGAGGGAGAGAGGTGAGAAATCGGCTATAGGGTTTCCTCAAAACATAGAGTATCCGATTTCTCCAACCCTAAGGGTCTATTTATACTATGAGCTCCTAGGGTTTCACCTTAAACCCTAATTGGATAACTTACCCTCAAAGCAATCCAAAGATCCTTCTAGATAAGGCCTTGGACAATTTCTAAGATATCCATATCCTTAAAATCGTCCCTTCCCATATCCATAAGGATTCATAGCCCAAAACACAACTATCACACATTTGACAATTTATGCCCCTTTATTCAATTAATCTCTTTAAGTCACCAAATTAATTCCTAATTAATTTATGACTTATATCAATCAAATAATATTATTATTCCTTTAACATATTATTCTTATAATACATTAATAATAATAATAATAATAATAATAATATCTCTTCTCTCTATATAAATCACCTTGTCAAGTTGCTATGGTGAAGGCAACCCAAAAGGACCATGCACAACCGGGTTAAGTACTTACCAAATATAGTTATAGCCTTAGACACTAATCCAACAGTCTCCCACTTGGATAAGTCTAGTAACTATAAATGCAAACATAATCTGATTAGCAATCGTAGCTCTCAAAGACGCTGTCAACTCTGATCTTATCAGTATCATGTCCTTTAGATAAGGGATCGTACAGTCCTCTGTTTTGATATCGTGCAGATAATCTCATGAAACATTTTTCATACTTATTGTCTAGCAATTATTTTCTTGATCTCAGATATATTTGACATAGAACTTAATTGAACACATCAATTCAGTCCTGACCGGGCCCGACACATAAGTCAAATCAAATCATCGAGCGGTCGTGATATCGCTTTTACCCTCTTAGCATAAAAGTAACAGATAAACTTCGACTTATATGCACTTACTTATCCACTAATCAACTATACAAAACAATGCGTTTTATAACATCAATTTACTGATGCGGTTTCGCATTATCAATGCATAACCAATTAGTAAATAATAAACCATATATCTAGGTTTTAAGACCATATGATATTATCGTCTTGCGATCACTTGTGGTACATTCCGTAAGGTGATTCTAGCAAGCGCGGGTTTATTCCAATGCTCAAAACTTGTTCATAAGCACTCATGAACGTTGTAGAAAACCTCTGCTATGTCTAATACCATTTAGACAATCCACACACCAATTCATGAAAATCTTCATTCATACCTACTTCCAACACATGAACGATTGTGGACTGTTTGAATAATTCGATTATTCTTAATAAACTCAATTATTCTGGAAGTCAAAACATGCAAAGTGAAACAATAGTTAAACAATTAACATAAGACAAAACTTTTAAATAATACTCCTTTATTTAATCATCAAATGTCAATTACATTTATCTATTACATGTTTCCAACCTATCTAATCTAAACTAATATCATCCTTCTGCCCAATACTCCTAGCATGCTGCAAGTGCTTAACCCTGCTTAGTCCCTTCATAAGCGGATCTGCTAGGTTATCTTCTGATGATATCCTCTTAACCACGACGTGTCCTTCTTCTACTCGATGTATAATAAAGTGATATTTTCTGTCGATATGCCGAGATCTACCATGATCCCTCGGTTCCTTGGTCAAGGCAACCGCTCCTTCATTACCACAGAAAATTTCCATAGGCTCCTTTATGGAAGGCACAACTCCAAGGTCACCAATGAAGTCCTTCAACCATATCGCCTCCTTTTACGCTTTGCTCACTGCAATATACTCTGATTCACGCGTTGAATCAGCTACAGTTTCCTGTTTGGAACTTTTCCAAGTTACTGCTCCTCCATTAAGGGTAAAGACCCAGCCCGACTGCGCACGGTAGTTGTCCCTGTCGGTCTGGAAACCGGCGTCACCATACCCTCACACCTTTAAGTCATCACTCCCTCCGAGGACTAGAAACCATTCCTTGGTCCTCCGAAGGTACTTAAGGATATTCTTAACCACAATCCAATGAGCTCTACCAGGGTTCCCTTGATATCTACTGACCTTGCTCAAAGAAAAGGACACATCAGGGCGAGTACAAGTCATAGCGTACATGATCGAGCCAACTGCGGAAGCATAAGGTACTCGGCTCATCTCAACTATCTCGGCTTCAGTACTCGGACTTTGAGTCTTACTCAACTTGGCATTACTTTGTATTGATAGTTCTCCCTTCTTCGAGTTTTCCATACTAAAACATTTTAGTACTTTATCTAAGTAAGTATTCTGACTAGTCCTATTAGTCTCTTACCTCTTTCTCTCACTATCCTAATTCCCAAAATATAGGAAGCCTCTCCGAGGTCCTTCATATCTAAACACTTCCCGAGCCAGGACTTAACTTCCTGCAAAGTCGGGATGTTGTTTCCCATGAGCAATTATGTCATCGACATACAAAACGAGGAAGCTAACTATACTCCCACTGGCTTTGACATATACACATGATTCATCTTCGCTTCGTACAAATCCAAACTCTTTGACTTTCTCATCAAAGAAAAGATTCCATCTGCGAGATGCTTGCTTAAGTCCATAAATGGACTTTTCAAGCTTGCACACTCTATTGGGATGCTTGGCATCGACAAAACCCGTTGGCTGAGCCATGTAAACATCCTCAGCCAACTTCCCATTAAGGAAAGTGGTCTTGACATCCATTTGCCATATCTCATAATCATGAAATGCAGCAATGGCTAGCATCACCCTAATAGATTTTATCTTCGCAACTGGTGAGAAGGTCTCATCATAGTCAACTCCGGGAGTTTGAGTACAGCCCTTCGCCACCAGTCGTGCCTTATATGTGTGCACATTCCCATCCATGTCGGTCTTCTTCTTGAAGATCCATTTGCACCCAACCGTCTTACGTCTGTGTAACACCGAAAAAAATTTTAAACAATTTTTCGCAATTGTAAACACATTTTTTTAACAAAAACCATTCATTCATAAAATGTCATAGCATCATATTTTTGTTCACAAAATATCTCCCAAGATCAAAATACATCAAATCTCATGTGTGTGTGTGTGTGCAAATCAAGCCGACGCCTTCCCGCAGTCATCACTGGTACCTGAAACACATAACACTGAACACTGTAAGCAAAAGCTTAGTGAGTTCCTGAAAATACCACACTAACACATAATAGCCACTCGAGGCTGTAACTCTATTGACCCTCTGGTCAATGTGTCTTAGTGGGGCCCTCCAGCCCCAACTCTCTGTGGGCCCTCTGGCCCTAACTCTAGGGACCCGAAAGTCCCAACTCTGTAACTATGAATCATGCATATCACATATCACCATAAATTACAACACACAAATAACATGCAATCACACTGGCAGATAACTCTATAGTACTCTGTCACATAACTCTATTACCACACTAGGTAAAGTATAGTGAGAAGACTCACCTCGGTATCTCGGTAAATCTCTGACTCGGTAAACGCTGGCCTAGCCTCCGCCTAATCATATGAAATAAACACTTTATTTAATATAACTCTCAAAGGCTAGACTTTGTTCTCTTATGACACTCTCAGAAGGGTCTAAATCACCAATAACACTGAAAGGGGACAGATCACGGACCATGGAGCACTTTACACTCATAAAGTCTCCACCTTTGGGGTTTTTAGCCCTAAAAAGGGAACATACAACAACCAAAAGAAGAGGAAAGTTTTGAACTTTATACCTCCAAGTGTAGCCCTTTTCTCTGTAGATCTCAGATCCAAAATGGCACCTCAAGCTTTAGCTTCCAAGAACTCCCTTCCTTCTTCTTCACCAAGGCACTAAAGCACCAAGAAGCTCAAATCAACACTCTCACACACTAAGGACAATGGGGCTCTCTTTTAGGGTTTCACTCATTGATATGGAGGCTAAGGAATGAGCCATAACACCCTTTAAATAGTGCACAAGGTGGATTAGGGTTTTTGCACCTGGGCCGGGTACGCCCGACGTAACTCTAGGTACACCCAGCGTACCTTGGCGACTCCGCGTCCAAATTAAGCGCATGAGTACATGCAGCGTACCCATATGGTACGCCCAGTGTACTCACTTGCTACAATCCCACCACTCAAGGACTAAACATCCCCAATCAATAAAGAACAAGGATGAAAGAAATATACCTGAATCTCGGGGTGTTACAATTCTCTCCCTCTAGAACCAGACTTCGCCCCCGAAGTCTCATTCCTCGAACAACTCTGGATGCTGCCCTCGCATCTCCGACTCTGACTCCCAAATCCTCTCGGAACCCTTCCGATGTTGCCACTGAACCAAAACCAAAGGTACTTCCTTGTTCCTCAAAACCTTGATTTTCCGATCTCTGATTGCCACCGGTCTCTCAGCATAATTCAGGCTCGCATCCAACTGAATATCCTCTAATGGTACCACTGCCGACTCATCGGATATACACTTCCGTAATTGCGACACGTGGAAAGTGTCATGGATCTGACCTAACTCTGCAGGTAGCTCCAACCGGTAGGCTACCCTGCCTACCCTTGCAATCACCCGAAAAGGACCGATATAACGGGGCCCCAACTTGCCCCTCTTCCTGAATCGGATCACTCCTTTACAAGGAGAGACCTTCAGAAGTACAAAGTCACCGACCTGGAACTCGAGCTCGGACCGGCGCCTGTCCGCATAACTTCTTCTGACGACTCTGAGCGGTCAATAACCTCTGCCTGACCTGCTGAAGACACTGCCTCACTGTAGCGGCCGAACAAAATGCTGAACCAGAACGTGTACCCTTGCCGTACACCGTTAGAACTCCCCCACTAGGGTCTCGTATGGTCACCAGTTGTCGCTCGCAGTCGGTAACTGCTCCGAATCTGCTCAACCAGTCCATGCCCACAATCACACAGACATCACCCATCGCAATAGGAATCAAATCAATTGGGAACTCAACACCGAAAATCTCGAACACGCACCCTTGGATCACCTCTGTGGCATATATCACCCTCTTGTCAGCTATGGAAACCCTCAGAGGTCGAGTCAACGCCTCACGACTAACACTGATATGCTGACTAAAAGCCAAAGATACAAAAGACCGACTCGCACCCGAGTCAAATAACACCAAGGCAGGTACAGAATTCACAAGAAAAGTACCTACGCATAACATAATATAAGCACAAAATCTCAACATCAAAATAAATACAAGAAAGAAAACATACCAGCCATGACATTGGGCGCTGCGCGGACCTCCTCCGCGGTCAACTGAAAGGCTCTCCCTAGTGCCCTCGTCGCCTCGGCCTTCACTGGCCGAATCTCGGTAGCTCTGATGGCGGCAGGGGCAGATCCCTGAGGTGCTCCCTGTGTTGATCCCCGCAACTGCGGACACTCTGCCTTCCGGTGTCCAGTCTGGTTGCAGTGAAAACATATTGCAAACCCCTTGGGGCAGTCCTTGGCCATATGCCCCTCCTTGCCACATTTGTAGCAAGACCCTGCTCTGCACACCCCGTCGTGGCTCTTGCCGCACTTGCCACAAGTGCGGCCCCTCTGGCTCCCTGATCTCGAATCAGCGGGTTTGGCCCGCTTGGCTACCGGCTGAGACTGTACCGGTCGCCGATCCCTCCCCTAAGACTCAGCCTCCTCCCTATCCTGAGTCTCCAGCTCTATCTCCCTCTTTCGGGCATTCGCCTGAAGCTCGGCAAATGTCTGGTACGTCGATTTCGCCACGAACTCACGTATATCCCTCCTCAGAATGCTCAAATATCGACTCATAGTGCCTGCTCGGAGGACACGTGCTGTGGGCAGAACATCGCCCGCTCATGAAACATCCTCGTGATCACCGTAACAGACTCAGTACCCTGCTTGAGGGTCAGAAACTCCTGTGCCAAACGCTTCCTCTCCACCTGGGGAACGTACTCATCTCGGAACATAGCAGTGAACCTCTCCCAGGTCACTGCTGCAAGCTCAGCAGGCGTATAGTGCGCCGTCACAAACTTCCACCAGTCCTTCACTCCCAAGCGAAGCTGGTTCAGCGCGAACCGGACTCTCAAATGCTCAGGAGACGAGCAAGTAAAGAAACACCCCTCTATGTCTGAAATCCATCTCATCGCCGCAATCGGGTCCTGGGTCCTGTCAAACTCTGGTGGTTTTGTGTTGCTGAACTCTCGGAACAGCAACACATCACCACCCTGCGGCCTCGCCGCAGCTATAGCTACAGTAGCCGCAGCAACAGCAGCCTCAGAAAGAGCAACGTACTTCTCATCAAATGTCTCTATCAGCATGGTCTTGATAGACCCGAACATCTCTGGTATCTCTGCCCTGATGGCTGTAGCCACCTCCTCCTGGATGATCCTACGGATCTCCTCATCCCTCGTATCGCTGGTCCCGGGTGTGTGGCGAGTCCCAACCATGATCTCTCTCTCTCTCTCTGAAATACAACATAAGAACAATATCAGGGACTCGCTCGAGTATACTTACACTCGAATACTCCATCCTACTTATCCCTTGGTACTCCAAAGATTCTTACTCGGACTGTACACTGACCCGGTGTCTTCAGTAGTACGGGCCCAATACTACCGTCCACACCGCATCAGCATCCACCCCGATTCCTCCTCCCAAAGTCCCAAGTCCTAAGCACTCTACTTTCTTTAATCATATAATACTCGCAAGCAGATCTCTCGCAGTCTCCTTGCTGCTACCTAAACACTCTAAAATATTCATAGCAGCAAGACACCTAGACTCAGGCATCACATATCAGGCCACTCTAGTCCTAATAAGAATACCTAATCTACTCTAGCATGCATATCATAGCTCATCATATAACATATCACATCATATCTCATAACACTTATAATAATGGTATTTTGGGAAACCACCGTTCGGGCGCTGGTTGTTCGTACACACGACTCTGCTCTGTTTGTCTCGCAAGTTCTTCTTTTGAAAACTTGTTTTATTATCAAATTTTTTCTCAAATCCTCGGTTTGAGTTCAGATACGCCCGAAGGTGCACCCGAATCCCTCAAACCTAGGCTCTGATACCAACTTGTAACACCAAAAAAAAAAAATTAACAATTTTTCGCAATTGTAAACACATTTTTTAACAAAAACCATTCATTCATAAAATGTCATAGCATCATATTTTTTGTTCATAAAATATCTCCCAATATCAAAATACATCAAATCTCATGTGTGTGTACGAATCAAGCCGGCGCCTTCCCGCGGTCATCACTGGTACCTGAAACACATAACACTGAACACTGTAAGCAAAAGCTTAGTGAGTTCCCTAAAATACCACACTAACACATAATAGCCACTCGAGGCTGTAACTATGTTGATCCTCTGGTCAATGTGTCTCAGTGGGGCCCTCCAGCCCCAACTCTCTATGGGCCCTCTGGCCCTAACTCTAGGGACCCGAAAGTCCCAACTCTGTAACTCTGAATCATGCATATCACATATCACCATAAATCACAACACACAAATAACATGCAATCACACTGGCATATAACTCTATAGTACTCTGTCACATAACTCTATTACCACACTAGGTAAAGTATAGTGAGAAGACTCACCTCGGTATCTCGGTAAATCTCTGACTTGGTAAACGCTGGCCTAGCCTCCGCCTAATCATATGAAATAAACACTCTATTTAATATAACTCTCAAAGGCTAGACTTTGTTCTCTTATGACACTCTCAGAAGGGTAAAAGACCATTTTACCCCTCTCGTAGCTCAAAGGCCCCACAATAGACCATACCCTAAAAGTCAACTCTCCGAGTTACGCTGCGCGTACCAGATGTGTACGCTGAGCGTACCCGGCTGCACCTCAGAATCGGGGAGCGCCACCCAGTACGCGGCGTGTACTAGGAATTACGCCCGGCGTACTCCCCTGCTTCAGCCCTTTAGCTCTTGAGGTCTTAAACAATTAAGACCTACGTCCATATTTTAGATCTGACCCCTTCTAAGCCCCTTAATCCATAAAGTTGATGACTTTAAGCCTTTGCATGGCTGAACAAGTCACCAACTCTCACCATGATCCAACCTTCAACGCTAGAAGGCTAAATACACATGCATGACTTCAAACTAACATCCAAGATGGAAACTTTATGGCTCTAAATCACCAATAACACTGAAAGGGGACAGATCTTGGACCATGGAGCACTTTACACTCATAAAGTCTCCACCTTTGGGGTTTTTAGCCCTAAAAAGGGCACACACAACAACAACCAAAAGAAGAGGAAAGTTTTGAACTTTATACCTCCAAGTGTAGCCCTTTTCTCTATAGATCTCAGATCCAAAATGGCACCTCAAGCTTTAGCTTCCAAGAACTCCCTTCCTTCTTCTTCACCAAGGCACTAAAGCACCAAGAAGCTCACATCAACACTCTCACACACTAAGGACGATGGGGCTCTCTTTTAGGGTTTCACTCACTGATATGGAGGCTAAGGAATGAGCCATAACACCCTTTAAATAGTGCACAAGGTGGATTAGGGTTTTTGCACCTGGTTCGGGTACGCCCGACGTAACTCAAGGTATGCCCAGCGTACCTTGGCGACTCCGCGTCCAAATTAAGCGCATGAGTACGCGCAGCGTACCCCTATGGTACGCCCAGCGTACTCACTTGCTACAATCCCACCACTTAAGGACTAAACATGCCCAATCAATAAAGAACAAGGACGAAAGAAATATACCTGAATCTCGGGGTGTTACAGTCTGGGCACATTGTCAACCAAATTCCAAACTTGGTTGTCATACATGGACTGAATCTCGTTGTCCATCGCTTCTTTCCATTTTGTAGACTCTGGGCCTGCCATGGCTTCCTTATAGCTATTAGGTTCATCTAGATTTATTAGTGTACCATCACTAATATACGTGTCCCCTTCGGTAGTAATATGAAAAACATAAAAGTGGGGTTGAACTCTAACTCTTTCGGAACATCTAAGAGGTAAGGACTCATCAATTGGTTCAACCAGAGTTTCCTCCTCGGGTTAAACACCAGCGGTAGAGGTTCCTTCATCACTTGACTCTTGAATCTCTTCAAGATCGATCTGTCTCCCACTGTCTCCTTGGCTTATGAGTTCTTGCTCTCGGAAAACCCCTCTCTCCTCGCAACAAAGACAACATTGTCACTCGATCTATAGAAGAGATATCCAAAGGATCTCTGTGGGTAGCCGATGAAAATACATCGCTCACTACGAGGTTCGAGCTTGTCGTCAGTCTCTCGTCTTACGAAAACCTCACAACCCCAAACCTTGATATGTGCCAACGAGGGAGCTTTCCCTGTCCACGTCTCATGAGGTGTTTTGGCAACCTTCTTTTTAGGGACTCGGTTAAGGATATGGGCGGTAGTCTCTAAGGCATACCCCCAGAATGAGATAGGTAGTGAAGCACGACTCATCATAGAACGAACCATGTCTAACAAGGTTCGATTACGCCTTTCTGCCACACCATTCATGTAACACCGAAAATTTCAAAACAATTTTTCATTTAAAATAATCGTTTAATTCTTAAAAACACTTTGTTTAAAGTCTCATTCATAATCGAATTACAAAACATAACTCCATTTCCACTTGCATGATAACCCAGGATCCTCAAAACATGACTCTTTCTCTGGTGTGTACAATCGAGCCGATGCCTTCCCGTGATACTGTAATAACCTGAAACACACAACACAAAACACTGTAAGCATGAAGCTTAGTGAGCTCCCCAATCTACCACATACAACACACATTAGCCACTCGAGGCTATAACTCTGTTCGACCCTCTGGTCAATGTGTCTCAGTGGGACCCTCCTGTCCCACAACTCTGTGGACCCTCTGGTACTAAGCTCGTTGGACCCTCCGGTCCAGTCTGCTTTAGCCTTCCGACTCATGAATCATTGGACCCTCTGGTCCGGTCGATAAACTCCGCATAGCATAAATCACAAAGACATAATGCATAGCATGTCACATACAATAGGATAACATAATACTCAATGTAAGCACATACGACCTTCCGGTCACACATAACTACCACTCAAGGTAACGTATAGTGAGAAGACTCACCTCGCGTATCTCGATAACTCGCAAATCCCGGAAATCACTCGTGCTTGATCCTCCGAGCTATAATCCTCCTATAACACCATAGATCTCTAATTAACACTTTCTCAACTAAGGTCGACTACCCCTATCAAGTCAACACTAGTCAACTCTGGTCAACGGTCAACGGTTGACCCGACTCGCCGAGTCTGGCGTGGACTCGCCGAGTCCCTACGGGAACCCGATCCCTCTGAATCTCTTCCGACTCACCGAGTCACTCACCTGACTCGGTTACTCAACCCCAGGTTCGTAATCACTGAACAACCCGCACCAACTCGTCGAGTCTGGGAATGGACTCGGCGAGTGCATTCCATGCACAACCCCAAACAACCTTCTGAGGTCAGATCCGCTTCACTAACTCATAGATCCAGTCTCCTTAAGCTTATTGACCATGTAAAGTTCAAGTCTTGGTGCTCATTAAGCACCGAATAGCTCATGAATGGTGTTTTAGCCTCAAATACATTGATCCCAAGCCAAAACCTCCATGGATGCATATAAAGCTTTGGTAAAGAGGTGTTCTGGACCTTTATGGCTCCAGATCCAGTACCTTAACTCGCTAAGGGACCATGAGGACACTAGATCTAGCCACAAATGGGTTCAAAAGCCCTAAATCTACATGAACATCACAATAACAGAGAATGATTCGGAATGGTACCTCAGTTGTGATGTACTGGACCTCAGTTCTTCAGGAATCCACCCCTCTCTTGCTTCCTCTTGGCTAGATCTCCTCTTTCCTTCCTAAGCAATATCTCCAAGATCAATAATGGCTCCTTCCCTCACTCGAATCGCTCAAATGCTCTAGGGTTTCACTCTGGGGACCGATGAGCGCAAATGACGGCCATAAGGCCCTTTAAATATGCCTCAAACCCGAGAAATTAGGTTTTCATTAAACAACGTGGACTCGCCGAGTCCACTCTTGGACTCGCCGAGTCCGGACGTGAACCCGCGCCCAAATCGCGATCATGCTCGGCGAGTCTGAGCTCCAACTCGCCGAGTCTCCTCACAAATCACCAAAAATTATAAGAATAGCTAATACCTGGGAATCCGGGCTATTACAATTCAACTGCGGTGTCCTTGGTGGCGTCAATTGCGAAACTATTTTGCATTCCTTGAGATAGTCGTGGAATTCAAGACTTAGGTACTCTCCTCCTCGATCGGATCGAAGTATCTTGATTTTCCTGCCCAATTGATTCTCCACTTCATTTTTGAACTCTTTGAACTTTTCAAACGTTTCTAACTTGTGCTTGATTAAGTAAATATACCCATATCTACTACAATCATCGGTGAAAGTCACGTAGAAGCGTTTCCCAACCTTTGTGGTGGATCTAAAGGGCCCACATACATCGGTATGTATGAGATCCAATAAACCCTCACCCCTCTCACAAGTGACAGTGAAGGGTGACTTGGTCATCTTTCCAAGTAAACAAGATTCACACGTGTCATCTTCCCTAAGGTCGAATGACTCCAACACTCCATCTTTTTAGAGTTGGGCTATGCGCTTCTTGTTGACATGTCCAAGACGACAATGCCACAAAGATGCTTTATCCATACCATTGGAAGAATCCATACACAATACATCATTTTCTAGGTTATCTATAACCATAACAGTTTCATAAATTCCATTACAAGGCATTGCTTCAAAGTATAAAACACCATTTAGATAAGCATAAATAGAACCATTCTCATTATTAAACGAATATCGAAATCCTTGTCTAAATAAACCATGAAATGAAATGATGTTTCTTGCCATATCTGGCGAGTAGCAACAATTATTTAAATCCAAACCTAATCCATTACTAAGCACTAAAGAATACACTCCAATCTTGGTGACAGGCGACGATATTCTATTTCCCATGATTAGATTTATTCTTCCATGCTCCACATCCCTATTTCTTCCTAGTCCATGCAAATCAGAACAAATATGGTAACCACATCCTGTATCAAGAACCCAAGAAATAGCATGAGATGAATCATTAGATTTAATTGTGTATATACCTGCAAAAGATGGCTTGATCTTTCCATCCTTGATGGCTTGCAGATATTCCGGGCAACTTTTCTTCCAATGCCCTATTTTGTGGCAATGATGGCACTCTGCCTCCTTTGGGTTAGGGTTGGTCTTAGCAGGATCAACCTTGGTCCCACTAGAAGAGGAACCATCTTGGGACTTTCCCTTGCGGTGGCTCTTTGACGGAGCCTTCCTCTTCTTGCCCCTTCCCTGCCCTATAGCCAAAACAGGAGCAACGGATGGACTGGGAGTTGGTGCAACAGACTTGTCCTTTAGGTTGCTCTCAGTAGTCCTTAGGAGCCCTTGGAGTTTTCTTAGGGTGACCTCTCCCTTGTTTATGTGGTAGGTCATCCTAAATTGGTTGTAGCATGAGGGCAAGGAGTGAAGAACAATGTCGATGGCCAAATCCTCCCCAAAGTTAACATTTAACTTGCGAAGACGATCAACATATCTTTGCATCTTTTGCAAGTGCACGGTAAGAGATTCTCCACTTCCCATTTTAGCAGTGATCATATTTGTGATGATATCATAACGCTCTTGCCTCGCGCTTTGGTGGTACCTCTCCATTAAGTCTTGATGCATTTCATACAGATACGTGTCCTCATAGGACTTTTGGAATTTTTATCATGATGCAATGGACCTTCGTTGCATCATGTTCATGGGTCTCAAAGACAACCATCTCTTCGGGAGTAGCGATTTCTGGGTTGACCTTCTCGAGCTTTTCTTCGAGGACATACTATTTGTCCTCGTAGCGTGCGATCATGCGAATGTATCTTATCCACTCGCTAAAGTTCGATCCATCGAAAGTCACCTTTTGGCGAAGACTCATTAACGTGAATGAGTTAGCAGCAACGTTGTTTGCGTTCGACATGTACATGCAAATAGAAAGGACAAAGTTTGATTAGAATTGAATCCCTAACTAAACACCCAAAATGAAAAATTAGGGGTAGGACCTAACAACATTATTCACATATTAGAAAAGGGATGTCGTAATCCAACACGCAAATAATTTGGAGGTAAGTGTATCACTGATGTGTGTAAAACCCACTAGTTTTAAACCTACTTTTAATTATCAAATAACACACAAAAGGCAGTGAACCTATCAATTGTGGTATAGTTCAAGCAAGTAGGGTATCGAACACAGGGAACGGCAAATTAAATAGTAAAAACTAATTTATCTAATTTAACTAATAAGTAGGGGTTTTCTCTAGTTTTACAAGACTAGAAACTTACTAATGATTACTTATTAAACTAGAAAACGAAGACTTTGACTAGATTCAATAACGGAAAAGTACTTCTATTTAGTTCAACTTAATTAATCCTATGGTTGATTTCAAGGTAAAAGTGCAATGGATTAATTCTTTTGCTAGTTACCGATTCAATTGATTAGTTCCGTATTCACTTCATTAATCCTTAGCAAATAAATCAATTTAAACAATGGCCAGTTGTCTATTTCAATTAAATTTACTAGATATAATATTCGGGTTAACTTTAGACTTGCAATAGCTAATTAATTTATCTTTTAATTAACTTCTTGTTTAATGGTCATCTCACAAGCTTGCACATAAATTTACTTGATTTTCTTATTAATCCTAGTTTCATGTTCATTACACTAGACATATGACAAAAAGTGTTCACTAAGCATATGAGATTGATAACTAATAGATGTTCATGCTAATTAATTATCTCCCTATTAACAGAAAATCAATTATCATTCATACACAAGGTTCTTTAGCAAGCTAAAATAACTAAATTAACCAACATAGAATTAATCCTACCAAGAATCAAACCATATTACCAATTTCGTATCCCCAAATAGAAGTTTAAAGAATTTAGTTCATAACTAAGGTAAATAACAACAAACAAATAAGTTCAAGTTGCTTAATCATGTTGACAAAAGAAATAAGTAGAATGGTGGAATTATGCCTTAATTACTTCCGGAATTGGATTCTAGCTTCCTTGGTCGACTTCTAGGGTTCTTCTGGCTTCTTATTCGCAGCTAAGCACTTCTGAATCGTCCCAGAACTTCTGCCTCTCGATCTGTGGAATTATCTTTAAATAAGCGGTCCGACTCGTCGAGTCAAGTGGTGACTCGTCGAGTCCCTCTCACATTCTACGTATTGCGATAACTATCTGGGATCCCGAGTCATTATCCTTCTGATTCCTCGACCGGACTCGTCGAGTAGATATATGACTCGACGAGTAAAAGCTTCTTTTTCAGTGTTTTCCTTCTTCATTCCACTCTCAATCTTCTAACCGCTTCTCTTGCTTCCTTTTACTTCCGAGCTTCATCTTTGGACTGAAAAACATAATTTAACACTTTTAAGTACCTTTCGTCCATAATATGTGATAATTTAGCTAATATATGAATAAAAACTATACTAAATACACACTAAATATGCACATATCAAAATACCCCACACTTGTCTTTTGCTTGTCCTCAAGCAAAACTGAATTTTAATCACATTAGAATTATGTATAACAATTCCAATCTAACCCAGCCATTATGCCAAGACCGCAACGCATGCATTTGTGTCTAAATTTTTTCCTAAAGAACCCCCCCATATTCCAAATACTCACAATCCTCATAAACATTCACCCACTCACCCCGAACTATGCTCATTTTATGCAACCCTCCGAATCCATCCTCAGAAAACCTCTTAACCTCAAGGTATTTTTGGTTGAGCAACCCAAGCATACATAATCTAGACAATTACAATTTATGATACCACTATGGAGCTCTTTGAATTCTTCACTTCTTTGAACATTTCATCTTTGATATCTTTGAATTCACCAACTTGTATTGACTTTCGGTATCTTCAACTTTTTTGGATTTTTGGAATTTTTATCTTTGAACTTCATACTTAATTGCTCCAAAACTCTTATAACTTTTCTTGTAATTCTCTCTTCTTTTTTTTATTTTTTTATTATTTTTTTTATTATTATTTTTTTTTAATCCAAATCCCTACATGCTTAAGCAGGGGCGCTCAATCTCAACCTTTATTGGCTAATGATAAAAACTTTCCTGGATACATTTCAGGTTTAGGCTGCTAAACATATTGCATCCCTCAGGCTGAGCAGGGTCGTGTTTTTGTCCCATGATTTCACTGAAATAAGGAAGCCACAGATGCACTAGAACGTGTATAGGCTCAACTAAACATTTGGGTCTTCATGCAATCATCAAATATAATATTAGCATGATCCCTAATTGCTTTTACCAAAATTTTCTAATTTAGCCCTAGCAATTTTAATGCAAAATTTTCAAAATTTATCAAAAATTAACTAAAATTTTAACTAATATAACCAACCCCCTACCCCACACTTAATTTTTGCAATGTCCCCATTGCATATTATGCATGAATAAGAAAACATAAAAATAAAGAGGGAATTGGAACAAACTCTCCTGGGATAGCAGTCGATAGGCTGATCATTTCTATTTTAAGCTCCAACGTCAATCAACTTTAGACATGGTAACATCTCATCCATGCCTTGGGTGTCAAAACTCATGTGGGTCGCTCCAAATACGCGGAAATCAGTGTAAGATCTTCAAGAATGGAAATGGAAGAATAAGTGAGCAAGTGGGACCAGTAGCAGCATCAAATCAGCAGTCCATCGGTATAAAAAATGATTGACTCGTCGAGTCTTATGATGGACTCGTCGAGTATCAGCGCGCCTTTTCAGAATATGTAGAAATACAAGGCGACTCGGCGAGTCTGCTTAGTGCACTCGTCGAGTAGGCCACTGAACGAAAAAACTTGGTATTTTGCAACTGTTTTAGCCTTTAAAAACTTCTTTAACCCTTCCTCACATTTGGACTCAATTGCTCATACCCCCCTAGGACCGGACTCGACACTTTGACGTTAAAAACTCGCTTCCTTGACTCGCTCTTACTCTAGAAAACATCCATGCTTTACATCTCTAAACCATCCTAAGCAAGCAATCATAATTCAATCCTGAAAATAACTAAAGCAAACAGCCATTAAACATAACAAAATCTCAAAGCATACACACCAAATAATAAAACAAAAAATTAAAATTGTTTGATTAAAAACACAAAAACATCAATCTTCATCTTCCTCATCATCATTAGCGGCTCCACTTCCCCCGGCTCCGCTTCGTCTCGCAGCAATCCTCTCATCCCAAGATGGAATGAATGGGTAATTCCCACCATCAATATGTGGGATATTGAAGTGGTCAAAAAGTCGAATGTGGGATTGGTTACTAAAGTTCAGCCCCCTCGCCAATTGATCCTGCATCCGCCTCATCTCTACATTGTACCAATCCATTGGTACATCTTCATTTTCGACCGGAATCACTGGCAGCTCGTCCTCCACATCCCGTTCTCTTCTTGATCTCACCCTCCTTCCCGGTGCATCGGGACCAACAACGGGGTCATCATTTGGAATGGCATAATGGCCACCACCATAGTCTTCAATTATCCGTGCTCGTCGGAAAAGAATGGGATTAAACGGGGGCGTCGGGATCATTGTCATGAAGTTCCAAGCTCCGCGGTTCATCAACCCGAATGAATTAGCCAATCGAGTGACAAACATTCCTCCATTGATACGGGAGGTTTTGCGATCTTTGACCGCACCCTCCGAAAGGTATGAAGCAATACACCATGGGATGTTGCAAAAGACGTCGGGTGTTATTATGCTCCATAAGTAGAAAACGTCAAGGTTGGAGACCTTGTCATCGTCTTTCCTTTGGTTGATGGTGGAGGAAATAAAGCGGTGAATGAGGCGGTGAGTCGGGGATCGGATGCTCCCTTCTTGTGCAGACTTTGGGATGTAAACTTTGTTTCCTATGGTATTCCACCAACCCGTGCTTGTGACTCCATCGGGGAATGCCATATGAGTGTTTGCCAAGAAAGCCCGAAAGATGTTTGTTGTCACCAAGGGTTGATCATAGATCCCTAGTCGGCAGGCAAGGTCCACCACCGAGCATTGACGATACTCGCCCCCAAGACAAAAAGTAAAGCTCGTCGGGTGATACACATCCACTCCCCCGGTGAAAGACACCGTGGAGAAAAACTCCAAGCAAAGCTCTAAATACACCGACTCTTGTATGCGGAAGACCCGGCTCCACCCGTCACACACCATAGTTTCGCCTTCATGTTGGAACTCCTTCAAAAGGTAAGGAGCTAGTTCTTCTTCATATCTAACACCTTGCAGC
This sequence comes from Lactuca serriola, assembly GCF_051521515.1. Classification (NCBI taxonomy): domain Eukaryota; kingdom Viridiplantae; phylum Streptophyta; class Magnoliopsida; order Asterales; family Asteraceae; genus Lactuca; species Lactuca serriola. Next base: position 18,396,278 of record NC_136411.1, read on the forward strand.
CATTCCCAATCAATTTTGTTCGGTACATACACCTCCTTCTTCTTAATGTCGGAGAGCTTCTTCTTCCACTTCCTCATTGTTGAAGCGGATTCAATTTGCGGGAAGTTTAACCATGGAAACTCCCCTTGGCTATCAGTTGAAGATTGTCCTCTTCTGAACATGATTTCTGCAAAATAGACACACAAAACCCAGAAACACAGAATATAATTAAAAACTGAAATGTATCTGTAAATCGACTGGACTCGTCGAGTCCATGCCCGACTCGACGAGTCGCGCAACCTGCACGAGTCAGTCGACGGGTCGCATAAAATCGGACCATAAAACTTGTAATTTCTGTCAAGGGTTTTTGTTCAAGGACTTCCTACTAAGTAATAAGGCCAAAATAAGCGTTCAAAACAACAATATTCATGAAAAAATCGAAACCCTAGAATTTCATTACTTTTCAAAAAAAATTTCATGCAATTGTAGGTATAGATGGCCTTATAATCTCATTCTTTCTAGAAATCAAGAATAAAGTTGTTACCTTTTGAGTTTAAACCTTGAGAAATTGGAAGAAGATTTGTAGATTTCTTTGAATGCTTGAGAGAGCGTTTGCGAAAGGGGTACCCGGCGAGTGTGGTGTGGAAACAGAATTTTTAGGGTTAAAACCCTATTTACCAGATGTAAAAGTAATTTCGAAATTATTTTTTTCTGTAAATAAAACCGACTCGTCGAGTCAGGGTCAGACTCGGCGAGTCTAGTCGCGCAGTCAAAGATTTTCAGTAATCAATATATACTCGTCGAGTCAGTGTCAGACTCGGCGAGTCTTTTAAAAATTTGCATATTTTTCAAATTTTTTTTGTTTATTATGAATCATTTCACCCCACACTTAGGCTAGGCACACTCTCAAGCAGACATGTCCGATGATTTGGAAGATTAAAATTGTGAAAAGAAACAAAACTAAAAAAACTAAAGAGTAAAAGAAAGCAAACTCGAACGACGGGTTGCCTCCCGCCAAGCGCTTCTTTTTGAGGAGTCATGAGCTAGACTCCTTCCCATTTACGTTTTGTCATCTTCAAGCATCGGGAATGTACGCCTCATTTTTTGTGGTTTATACTTGGTCTTGTAGGCGTGAATCTTTTTCTTGTAAGCCCTCTTCGATTCGTCTCTTCTCCTTTTCATTGCCTCATCTTCAGCTGCTTGGTCTTTCCTTTTTCTCTTTTTCTGCTTTACCCTTTTCTTTTTCACCAATTCTTGAACATCCTTCTCTTTAAATTTAATGACTTCATATTTCATGATGGTCCGTGCTCTAGGTTTAGTGGTGAATTGGTGACCAGCTTCTTCCTTCCTTTCCTTTATTCCTGCATCCTTTCCCGTGCTTAACCCTTCTCCAAATTTGACCGCATCAAGGCATGCCACATTGGCGTGTTGGACCTCCATTCCCTTTACTTCTTCTGCAGATTGTTCTTCCAAAGAATCAAAAACAGTAACTGAACCCAGTGTATGTGAAGAACTATCAACAAACAAATCAGCTTTGGTCAAGTTTTTATCCAAATCGACTGGACTCGTCGAGTCCATTATGACAACTCGGCGAGTCGGATCGGGTTCGATCAATCCTGGAGTGTTTTCTGAGTTGGCTCCTTCCAGTAGCTTTTCTAGCTCCTCCAAGTCTTTGTTAGCATCTTCAACTCCTTCAGAGTATAGTGTGAACTTACTTGGGTCTTCTTTTAGTAAAATTTCAAGCTCTTTTTGTAATACCTCATCATCCAATTGGATAAATGAGATTTCTTCTCTCTTTTCTTCTTCTTGCTTGACTTCTGGAATAGCTTTAAACATCACCGACTCATCCCCCACTCTTAATGTCAATGTAAACTCACATATGTCAATTAGGGCACGCGCGGTGTTTAAAAATGACCTTCCCAAAATAATTGGTATTTCGGGGTCTTCTTCCATTTCCACAACCACGAAGTCTACTGGAAAAATAAACTTGTCCACTTTGATAAGGAGGTTTTCACAAATGCCTTGTGGATTAATTATCGTTTTGTTTGCCAAATGGATTCTCATATTTACCGGCCTTGGTGCTGGTAAATTTAGCTTCTTAAAGAATGAGTAGGGCATCAAATTAATGCTTGCACCTGAATCAGCCAATGCTCATGTAGAAACTTCATTACCAAATTGGCATGGAATTACTATGTTACCCGGATCACCCTTCTTCTCAGGCAGCTCACTCATCAATATCTCTGAGACTCCAGCCAAATCCTTCCTAGCAGCAAAAAGGCCTTTAAGCAAGTTAAAGTATTTAGGAGTTTGGAGTATTGTTTCCACAAATGGCATATTGACTTGTAAAGCTTTAACATGCTCCATGAAGGTTCTATAGGCTTGAATTTTTTTTTCAGGCATGGCTCTGGTTGGGTATGGCAAAGGAGGGTTGTATGGCTTTAGGAAACTGACAGTATCTTCATTCCCGACTAGACTCGTCGAGTCCATGAGAGTGACTCGGCGAGTCTGGTCGGGTTTTTCTGGTTCTGGTTTTTCTTCCTTCCCTGCCTTCTTCTTGGAGACTCTTAGTGTTTCTGTAAATTCTTCTTCACTGCTGGAGGTTATTACGCTCACGTTCTCCTTTCTTGGATTGGGCTCGGTGTTGCTCGGAAGTTGACCCGGTCTTCTTTCATTCACTTGATGTGCAAGCTGTCCCAGCTGTTTCTCAATGTTGAGAATGGAAGCTTGCTGATTCCTCAACATGTTCCTGGTTTCTTGCATTGCTACATCGTGATCATTATGTCTTTTCTCGGATGCGGTTATGAACCTTGTGAGTATATCTTCTAAATTTGCTTTCTTTTCCGCCACCGGCTCTTCCTTTTGATAGAATCCCCTCTCCCTCTGTTTGTATTTCTCCTCTTTAGCCTTTTTATACTCTTCGTATGGGAGCCATTCCTTCTTTGGTTTCCTCCAGTCTTCATCGTATCTATCGCCACTGGAATAAAATACTTGAGCCTTTTTATTTCCATTCTTGTCTCGATCACATTCCTTGGTAAGATGGGGGCCGCCGCAATTTTCGCATCCTACCCTAATAGCATGGATCGTTTGATCCATTTTTGTCATTCTTCGGTCTAGGCTATCGAGTTTAGCTATTACCGCTGCCATGCCATCGTTCACCGAGTTTACTGCTCCACGACTCACTTCATTCCTCGGATTGTGGTATTCTCTAGAATGCTTAGAGAATTCTTCAATTAATTCCTTTATTTCCGGAGGTGGCTTTCGGGTGAGCGGGCCTTGTGAATCGAGTAGTTGCCTTGTGGTGACATTAACTCCATCATAAAAGATGGAGACCTCCTGTTGGCTATTAAGATCATGGTGTGGGCAATTTCTAAGTAGGCTCTTGTACCTTTCCCAAGCTTCATAAAGAGATTCTTCGGGTTGTTGCTCGAATTTGGCAATGGCTTTCTTTAGCTTGGCTATCTTGGAAGGTGGGCAGAAATGGTCAATGAACTCTTCTTTCATCTTGGCCCATGTGGTGACCGATCCGGGAGGAAGTGATTTTAACCAATCTTTCGCAGCGCCTTTAAACGTGACAGGGAGCATTCGAAGAAGTTGGGTCTCGCGTGGAACATTAGGCACGTTGAAGTAGTCGGCCACATCATTTACTTCGTCCAAATGCTTGTAAGCGTCTTCATGATCTCTTCCGTAAAAAGGGATCTCCTTGAGTTGAGCGAGAATATGGCCCTTTAGCTCAAACGTAGCGGTTGCGGGAATTGCGGGTTGCACAAGTCCCGGCCTGGTGTCATCACGCATCCTTTTCTTCCACTCCCCCATGGGGACTTCATCGATGTTAGCCATAGTGATAGCTAACTCTTCTACGGAATCGGTTTCGTGCTCGGAAATATGCTCTTTTTCCTCCTCGGTCTCGTACTCGCTACCTTCGTGAATTGGTTCTTCAATTGTTAATGAGGCACTGGATACTCCTGATTTGCTGCCTTTCTTCTTGCTGAAAACGGATTTCAAATTCTTGAGTGGTGAGTTCTTTGAAGTTGCGGTTTCTCCTACGGCTTTTCCCTTGCTTCTCTTTAGTGCGGATTCCGGGTCTTCCAAAGGTGGTACTAGAGGTGTGTCTGATCCTCGGGTCATGAAACAGCTAAAAAAAACGAAACAAAAGAAACGAAACGCGTAAAAGGAATAAAAACGAAATAAAAAAATAAAGACTAAAACAGCGATGGACTCGCCGAGTCTGCTCGAATGCACTCGGCGAGTTCAAGGCAAAAACAGAAAATAAAAATTTCTAGTTATTCTAAAAACGAAATTTTATTAAAACTAAATCTACTTACTGATTTGCTTTGTAAATAACTTTGTGTAAGATAAATCCCACACAAAGGATCGATTAAACTAGATTTTACTATTAATTTTAGAACCGTTCCCCGGCAACGGCGCCAAAAACTTGATGTGTGTAAAACCCACTAGTTTTAAACCTACTTTTAATTATCAAATAACACACAAAAGGCAGCGAACCTATCAATTGTGGTATAGTTCAAGCAAGTAGGGTATCGAACACAGGGAACGGCAAATTAAATAGTAAAAACTAATTTATCTAATTTAACTAATAAGTAGGGGTTTTCTCTAGTTTTACAAGACTAGAAACTTACTAATGATTACTTATTAAACTAGAAAACGAAGACTTTGACTAGATTCAATAACGGAAAAGTACTTCTATTTAGTTCAACTTAATTGATCCTATGGTTGATTTCAAGGTAGAAGTGCAATGGATTAATTCTTTTGCTAGTTACCGATTCAATTGATTAGTTCCGTATTCACTTCATTAATCCTTAGCAAATAAATCAATTTAAACAATGGCCAGTTGTCTATTTCAATTAAATTTACTAGATATAATATTCGGGTTAACTTTAGACTTGCAATAGCTAATTAATTTATCTTTTAATTAACTTCTTGTTTAATGGTCATCTCACAAGCTTGCACATAAATTTACTTGATTTTCTTATTAATCCTAGTTTCATGTTCATTACACTAGACATATGACAAAAAGTGTTCACTAAGCATATGAGATTGATAACTAATAGATGTTCATGCTAATTAATTATCTCCCTATTAACAGAAAATCAATTATCATTCATACACAAGGTTCTTTAGCAAGCTAAAATAACTAAATTAACCAACATAGAATTAATCCTACCAAGAATCAAACCATATTACCAATTTCGTATCCCCAAATAGAAGTTTAAAGAATTTAGTTCATAACTAAGGTAAATAACAGCAAACAAATAAGTTCAAGTTGCTTAATCATGTTGACAAAAGAAATAAGTAGAATGGTGGAATTATGCCTTAATTACTTCCGGAATTGGATTCTAGCTTCCTTGGTCGACTTCTAGGGTTCTTCTGGCTTCTTATTCGCAGCTAAGCACTTCTGAATCGTCCCAGAACTTCTGCCTCTCGATCTGTGGAATTATCTTTAAATAAGCGGTCCGAATCGTCGAGTCAAGTGGTGACTCGTCGAGTCCCTCTCACATTCTACGTATTGCGATAACTATCTGGGATCCCGAGTCATTATCCTTCTGATTCCTCGACCGGACTCGTCGAGTAGATATATGACTCGACGAGTAAAAGCTTCTTTTTCAGTGTTTTCCTTCTTCATTCCACTCTCAATCTTCTAACCGCTTCTCTTGCTTCCTTTTACTTCCGAGCTTCATCTTTGGACTGAAAAACATAATTTAACACTTTTAAGTACCTTTCGTCCATAATATGCGATAATTTAGCTAATATATGAATAAAAACTATACTAAATACACACTAAATATGCACATATCAATGACTATTCACTAATTCTTCACCATGAAAACATAACCTTAAGTTTTAAATGCATTGACAATTCCGAGATTTTCTTGGAGATTCATTGAACTTTTCAATGGCATGTTTAAATCTCGATATGCCCCTCTCATTTGTGACTGGGATACCGAGGATCACAAAGTGGGTGTGAATAACCATGCTAATCTACACGGTGCCTTCATTGTTACAATCACCTATTCGATGTGCCGGTAAACCACACACGCTCCATCGAACTATGATAAACAATGAATCACAATTTGCCACTTTTTCTTAGAACCAATTAGTGTGTCGGTAAACCACACACGCTCCACTAACTTCTTAGCAAGGGTGCAAAGTATAATTTCATGGGATTGCATCAATTCACTTTTGCCTAAAGTAACTAAGATTGAGAATTTGGAAAAACATGTAGTTACTTTGTATTTTAACATTATACTTTTAATGAGAAGAGAGAGTTGCCCTATCCTACCCGTTCGGCTAACGACCTTCCACCAGTTAAGCAAGCGGTGGGTGTGAGTGTACACCCATTAAGCACCATTTTATAGGCAGCAACCTTATACCTACCTTATAGACCAGCTTCGTGAATGAGGCCTACTAACGGTAAGACTAGCATTTTAATTATACTTATATATATTCATTAAGCTTTTAATAATATAATAGTATAGGGTTGAATTTTAAACTTGTAAAACTCTAGGGGTTGAAATTTAAATTCTTGTAAATTAAACTTTAAATCGCAAAATTCAAATCTCAAAACTTCGGGACAAATTTTGAACTTTTCAAAACTAAAGGGATCAAATAACAAATAATTCAAATAACTAATTTCATAATTATCTATATTTGACCTAATCCAATTTTAGTCATTAGATAATTACCAAATAATTTTAAATAGTCCATATTTATCATATAAATAACCAATATTCAAAAGATTTGAAATTATCTATTGTTATGTCAAGGATAATCATAAAATTAAGTCAATATTCGGATTTTAACATAACAAAACGATTTAGGTATCAAATCCAAGACAAAACAACAACAAAATCCTGAAATATCCTCTGCCTGACGCTCGGACTCGCCGAGTCAGCTTTGGACTCGCCGAGTAGGGGCAACTCGCCGAGTCCAGACACTAACTCGCCGAGTTGGGTTGGGCAGAGGCCAAGAAAAACGATTTTCAGCAAGCAAAACAGTTAAGCATCACATTCAATTGAAACCAATCAAGGATCTGATACCACTAATGGGTTTGAGCCATAAGAACTTTCCTATGTGCACATGCAAACCCTAATGCTTGGATCTAGGTTTCTCTAATTGAACATGATTTGTATCCAAGACTTTGAATCATAGATCTAGTGTAAACAAACAATTCATAACATATGAAATCAGATCTAGAAGAATACCTTGAGTTACTTGCTTGAAAACTTCTTTTCCTTGGAGCTTAGAGTCATAATTGTCACTCCTCTAATGGCTTACAAACACCTACTAGCAAGAAGATGATTTGAGAGAGGGAGAGAGGTGAGAAATCGGCTATAGGGTTTCCTCAAAACATAGAGTATCCGATTTCTCCAAACCTAAGGGTCTATTTATACTATGAGCTCCTAGGGTTTCACCTTAAACCCTAATCGGATAACTTAGCCTCAAAGCAATCCAAAGATCCTTCTAGATAAGGCCTTGGACGATTTCTAAGATATCCATATCCTTAAAATCGTCCCTTCCCATATCCATAAGGATTCATAGCCCAAAACACAACTATCACACATTTGACAGTTTATGCCCCTTTGTTCAATTAATCTCTTTAAGTCACCAAATTAATTCCTAATTAATTTATGACTTATATCAATCAAATAATATTATTATTCCTTTAACATATTATTCTTATAATACATTAATAATAATAATAATAATAATATCTCTTCTCTCTATATAGATCACCTTGTCAAGTTGCTATGGTGAAGGCAACCCAAAAGGACCATGCACAACCGGGTCAAGTACTTACCAAATATAGTTACAGCCTTAGACACTAATCCAACACAATCCTCCTTGAGATCTCCTATCTTGCCGCATATATGACATATCTGGCTTGCACCTCTTTGGTAGTGGAAGTGATGTGTAGAGTCATGTGGATCTGAGCACCTTCGTTGTTCTCCCTTTTTGGGCAATCCCTATAATAGTTTCTGGTCTCGCCACAACTATAGCAAGCCTGGCTGGCTCCAATGCCAGTGATTTGGGAGGTGGTTCGTGCCAACGTTCTACAGACACGAGTAGTGTGCCCCATTTTGTCGCAATTGCTGCATTGCAATTCATGGCAAGCTCCGTTATGATGATAGTTACACCTGTTAGACTTCGAGAGTGTTCCTTCATACCGTTTGATCGGTGCTGAAGTGGCAAGGGTTGCCACTTGTTGTTGTTGCATGGCAAGTTTTTGAAATCGCTTGCGCTCCTTTTGGGCTTGACGCTTTCGTTTCTTAAACTTAGAGTTGTGGCTTTGGGTGTTTGTGACTGTTATCATTTGTTGATTTCTCGTATTGTTACAACGATTTGAATTGTCAACCCCGTTTCCATCTCTGTTCGCGTTACAAGCGCGTAATTGAGTTAGGACAACTGTCACGACAGCTGTTACGATAACTTAGAAAGTAGCAACGTCTATATGTAGGATCGGGGTTTCGTTGTTTGGCCGACTATTTCTAGATGATGACATGATTCTATTATACGATAAGAAAAGGAGTTCGTGAGTGTTTATGGTTGAATCTAGATGTATTCTAATCATTCATGTAAATGTAAGATCATAAAAGGGTTTTCAAGATGATTGATTTCTAAGTTAAGCTATCATTGGTTGGTGGATAACATGATCCAACTTTCGAAAAAGTAATGGAAGTGATCCACGAGCTAAATTACTATAGTTCAAATAAATTTGATGAGAGCAGGATTTAGATAGGAATCTAACGATAGTAGAATGAAGGTATTTGGACAAGGATTGTCACATGGATTAGCCGACTGTCAATATCATTGATATTTAAGATGTAATAAGTTTGGGAAAAATTGACCTTGGAGTAGGTCCTACATCTTATCCAAGTAGAAATGTTTTGACAGAACAAGACCTACGAAGAGTACTTGCAGTATATGGGTAGTTACATAGGAAAGTGCTACTTAGAGCATAGATAGTGAGACTATTCCTTAAACCAAGAGGAAGGAAAGTAAAGCATCTCCTGCTGGTGACGGGTATCCCTTGGATGAACCCTTAGTTCAGCCAGTTGACGCTCCATATCAAGCAAGTGCCTTTCATACACCCTTTAGCGTACTCAGATCTTTATGACTTCGGCTTGAGTTTCAGCTAGTGCTTGTAGTAGGGCCTCGTGGTCTCTCCTAGACCCCTCACGAGCATCTTCAAGATGAATGGTGCGGACGGTATGCATTCTTGCATTGGCATCAACTTCCGTGATGCGATGGAGAGCTGTCCTGCCCTGGATTTCGTTTCGGGCAACCCTGCGGACTAAGATTGGCAAGACTCTGTCTGTTGAGCCTCCTTCGCTCAGGTGATAAAATCTTCGGTATCCATTGAATGGCATGGTTTGATTCTGCTCTTGGCTCCATGTTTCCAAGCTTTCCACCCAAGGAGGCGTCGGGCCTTGAAAAACCGGACGAGGGTTAGGATTTGGGATTGGAGCCACTGGGGGTAGATTCTCAACTTCTGGATTAGAATCAGGATCCTCTGGAAAATCTTATGCCAGATCGTCATTTAAAGGATGTTCAGGTTCTGCTTTGGGTTCTGCGTCTATCCCTTCTCCATTCTCTTGGCCGGGAAAGTAAGGGTCGTCGGGGAGGTGGGCTCCAGCCATTTGTCTAGACGAGAAATAAGAGTAAGGAATTTATTTAACAATTCTAAAATAAAGCGATAAATAATTAAAAAGTTTCCATAAGAGAAACTTACTACTAATCCTAATAAGTTTGTTCTTTGAATGAATAGTACCTAAAATGTCCCTATAGTATTTTACTTTATGTTTTGTTCTAATGACTTCTTCGGACCTATAATTTGGTAAGTTTTAGGTTTGTTGCAACACCCCAATTGCTCCTGAACACACGTTCACCGTATCTCAAATAAATATAGTTGATCAGGCTATATTCATCCCAGATACGATTACATAACTGCCCAGGTTTGACTGTTGTGTCCAACAATTAAATACTTTTGTTATGTTCTAGTATGATACTGTTCTATAGTAAGTATGTAGGTATGTAATTATGTATACTTTTAGGTTAAGTATTTTAATACTTAAAAGTATAAACTCTTGGTCAGAGTATTTTTAATCCCTATGTGTTTATAGTTTGTATATCTTTTATAGGTTGATATACTCTATTCACTATAAACAATGCTTTGATACCAATCCGTCACACCCCAAAACCAAGAACGGCGGAAATGTTCTAGGGCGGAAGACGTCATGTATAGTATCACAACAATGCAAAGTAGTAAATAAGCAACAACATCATTCATTGCATTAATAGTATAACTTCATACAAGTGTGTTCTTTAATAGTAATAAGACACCAAAACAAGTAATCAAAATAAAAGACGAGTCTTGAACACGCTCGGTCTTCTCAAAACCTAATCGACTGTACCTGTCTACTGATGACCTGAGAATACAAGTTATTTTGAAAGCGTAGATCAACATTAAAGTTGGTGAGTCCATAAGTATTTAGTGTCAATGTTTGTGTAAGTTTACTGAAAATGTTTGTAAATGATCCTAGTAAATGTTGTAAACGTTTCTAGTAAATGTTTGTATATGTTTGAAAACTCCTAGAAAATCCTATATTTCCTACTAGTATAAAAGTAGTCTTCTACCAAGACCCGACCGTTTTGTACGTCTGTTTCTCTGTAAAAATGGATGTTTTTCCTAACTATGACTAATATTACCAAAATATATTTTTATATTACCCTTTATGTGAGAAGATCACGATTTGAATATAATGGGAAAACTGTATATATGTGTACTGCAGTATTATATGTAATAATCACTGTAGTAATAACTACCTTAAAACCACAAGTTTAATTAAGGTAAAATGTGATATGGTTATTACCATACTAAACCGACTATAACACGACGATGAAAGACGTCGGAAGAAATGGCATTTGGCACCCGTAGACTTGCAAGTCCCACTGTAGCGAACAACAAGGTGTAGGATAGTCAATTCAGTATAGATCTATATGCAAACTCACGCTCTCCCTCTAGGAGATTCTGGTAACAAAACGTGACATAATGAAATGGTCGATGTGTCACGAAGTAGTATCTCACATTATGTTATCTCTGAGTCTTGTTATAGTATACTTGTTATAGTAATAGTATTCTATATATAATATTCTTTGTATAGTATCCTCTGTTATAGTATTCTCTGTTATAGTATCCTCTATTATAATATTCTTTGTTATAGTATTTGTATATGATAGTATTCTCTTTCTAGTATTCTCTATATGTAATTGTATATGATAGTATCCTCTTAAACTATACCTATAATAGCTTACTAGTAAATTTTAGTAGTTGAATGAATGAAGGTATACCTTTGCTACCCAAAGGTATTTAACTAAATGATAGAACTTTTATACCTACATATGTATACATAATATATAACTAATACTTAAACGACATTCAGACAAATAACCGATCTCAGGCCACATCCAAACAAGGAAAAGGAAATAAAGCGAGTTATCAGTCCTAAGTCCTTTAAACATTACTTACATAACTATACATATATAGACATGCAGTTGACAATATCTATAAGTTTAAAAGAAGTTTTGTAAAACATTTGAAGAGTTTAATAATAAATATTGATGACTTGATGTCAATTTATAAAACGATTTAAAAGCATTTTGTTGATAAGACAGTCTAAAGTATAAGAAATCCTTTGTTTGAAGTACATTTTGAAGTATAGGAAAGAGTTTGATAAAGATTTAACACAAAAGATTTTGATAAAGATGTTTTAAAAAGGATGATTGATAACACAATTTTACAGTATACGAATCCATCTGTTTGATCTAGTTATTAATCACCTGTGATTGATTAATAACTATATAGTTTAACTTGTATCCCCCCTATAAAAGCATTTAAAAGGTAGATTAAGGGGTATGAACTCACCTGTAGTGAGTGATACGAATGAAAGATCAGTAAAGGATGTTAAGTGTCAAGTGAAGACTTGAGCACACACACGGATCCTATTTATCACATAATAACACATATATGTATCTAATTAGTGTTTATAACATCTAATTATGAAGTGAAACAACCTTCGGGACTAGTAAACACTTGTCATGAAGTGTTAAACCGCATAGGGTTGCATATAGGGAGGCATGGCCACACTAGGGTGTTTACGGCCCAAAGGCATTACCAACATGATTTTACGGCCGTAAACTCATGGTCATTTGCACCATTTGTAAGTTAAGGCTTTATAAGTCACTAGGGAGTGTTCTAGACTTGGTTCCAAGACTTATGAAGGAGTTGTGGCAACATTGCACCACAAGTTAGGGTTTACAGCCAAAATAGATTGCCTTGCTGTTAACACCTAATGTTCTTGAGTTTCTTGATGATTTCAAGGTGTTTACTAAGTGATTCAAGCATGAAACAAGCTAAGGTAAGAGTACTTACGTATTAGAAGCTTGTAAGGGTGTTTAAGGTCCAAAAACACTAGTGTGTGTTCTTGGTGAAATGAAGAACACTTGAAGATTTAACAAAATGAAATGATTTCATGGATGAAATCATGTACAATCACTAGATAAAGAGATGTAACAATTAATCAAGAGAAATAAATCTTACATTTTTGGAAGATCGGGATGATGATCTTATGATACTTGAGAGAGAAATGGAGTTTCTAGCCTTGAAATAGAAGAAAAATGAGGAAAATGATGTAAACTCATGTATTTAACATGAGTTCACGGCCACCACATGAGTTTACGGCCCAAACACGACGGTTTGGCCGTAAACTCCCCATAATGGGTTTAAAGGTTGATTAGGGCACAATGAACTCAAACAGATACTTCCTAACACCCGATTCTTGAATGTACTATGTTTAAAACATTCAAACAGACTCTAAATAGTGTTAAAAGATGGCGAAACCGAGTCTGAATTTGATTGAATTGATTGACTGTACAAGATGGAAATTTCGGGTTGTCACATGGATGTTACAATATGAACACACATTTAACATTAAATAGTTAATAAATTATCTATAGAGACAAACATTAATATATAGTTAGGGATAATGACATGTTGTTATACAAGCTTAACATCGTTTGTATAATTGTTTGCTTATGTCCCTAGCACAAGGTACGAGTGTATTAAATATAGTTTGCAAACAATTTATTCTATAAATAATTATATGTAAACATATGAGGTCACATAGAGCAGATATAAAAATTATTAATATATTAATAAGTGACAAATAAATAATTTATTATTAAAGAATTATTCGCTAAATACACCAAACGCGTAATAAAGACAAACATTAGGGACCAGACACATAACAAAAACAAATAGTAGGGACTTTCCGAGTTAAAAAAATAAGTTAGAGACCAAACACGCAAATTACCCCAAACCATAGGGACCATTCATGTAATTTACTCTATTTAATAATTAGAATTAATCAATTAAGAGTAATAAAACATGGATTTTTGGATTTCTGTTATTTCTTTAGTTATTCATCAAAATAATATATCAATATGGTCACATTGTATGTTATATAACACGACAATCATTTATTTCTGTAATATAATTTTTGAATTCGCAAAGTGACATTTTCCGATAAAATGATCACGTTGAATATCATCGAGATGACTTGTGCTAGCTACTTGTTAGTTCTGAAATTACACGAATGGTTCCTATGGTTTGGAGTAATTTGCGCGTTTGGTCCCTAACTTATTTTTTTTAACTCGGAAAGTCCCTACTATTTGTTTTTGTTATGCGTCTGGTCCCTACTGTTTGTCTTTATTACTCGTTTGGTCCTTGTCTTACCTAAAAATACTATTATTTAAATAGGGAAAGATGGTGGGGTAGGTAAGGTAAAGTGAGGGGGTGTATTCATTTAAATAAATTAAAAATCAAGGGAAAAATAGTTTTTTTTAATTAAGATAAGGACCAAGCGTGTAACAAAAACAAACAGTAGAGACCTTCCAAGTTAAAAAAATAAGATAGAAACCAAACACACAAATTACCCTAAACTATAGGGACCATTCGTGTAATTTACTCTATTAAATATGAAGTGATTGTTTTAAAATCCATAAATATAATTTTTTTTCCCTCTCTCCTTTCCACCGTCGCCATCTCTCTTATAAATACTTCCTCCGTTTCACCATCACCGTGTCTCTCCCAAAAATATCACGAAAATGAAGAACACTCTCTCCTCAACTCCTCCACCTCTCTGGAAATTCCTTTTGCTCTTATTACTCCTTCTCTTAATCACCTTCACTTCCTCCAAGAAATCGCCGGAAACCTCCATTCACCACCGACTCCATGATCATCATTGCGCCACCGCCACTATCTCCACTCCAAAACACCCACATCCTCCTTGCCTCCAATCCCAAACGCTCTACCCTCGCCGCCCACCCCAGCCACCACTCCCGCCACAGCACCTCCAACCACCGCCACCACCTGAAGAAATCGATCCAAGATACGGCGTGGCAAAAAGATTAGTCCCTTCTGGACCAAACCCACTTCACAATTGAAAACTCCCAGTTCTTTTTCACCATCCATTTCATCAAATTGCATCGGACCCTCTGTTTCTCTCTCTGAATCTTTTCTGTCAATTTCTTGAACCCATGATCCAAGATTCTACAATTAGCTTGTTTTCCCCTCTTAATTTTGTTGTTTTCTTCTTACGAATTATAATTGAAAGGTTGCTATTTCCATCCTTGTTCTTGAATCTGAATTCCTATGGTGGCTCAGGAAACAGAAAGCTACGGCATTGATGAATCTGCAAGATGCTGGTCTGGAAGCAGCAAAAACAAGAATGGAAATAGCTAAGATAGACTATGGAAAATAGTTGTATTAACAGCAATAATAGTTGTACTTTTATATCTTTATAGGTCGGAGTTGATATCAAGAGAAGTCCATGAGTTGCATTAAATTTACAGGTCTTTTTTCGTGAGGAAGATGGTGGTCTGATTCAATTGGGGGTGGGGTTTTATAAACTTTTGGGGGTGAAATGGTACTTTTGCTTATTCTATTTCTCAATATATGTTGACTTTGTTAATATAAAACAGTTATTATGTGGTGCTTCGTACTTATGTCAATTACTGAATGAATATGCGAGTTTAATGATCTTTGACTTGATTTTCCGTATTTGCCCTTTTTCATACAATGATGATGTAATGTTAATAAATGAAATTTAGTTAGAGATATATCGACAGGGCATGAAACCCATGATAATAAAATATTGAAATATTACTTCAGTCCAAAGTTTTGAAATCAAACCAGAGATCGAACCGGTCATTTTATCGGTTCGACGGTTCAACTGGTCTAATCGGTTGGATCTGTTTCGAAAACCGAAAAAAACGGATGATTTCATAATTACATTATGGTAAATTATAATTATATAAAAAATACAAAAAGAGGGAAAAATAAAATATTTTAGAAAATTCTCGGTTTTTACATGTTCAACCAGACCGGTTTTTACCGGTTCACATGACAGATGGTTTTTGGCCTCTAAGAATTGGATCTAGGGCCTTTTCCCAGTTAAACCAGTTGAATCGATGGTCCGATCCGATTTTCAAAACATAGCTTCTATCTCATGTATTTCTTTAATCCGATGACCCTTCCAATAAAAATAAACTATTTTTAGTTGAATAACAAAACAAAAATTTTGGTATAAATACCATGGTTAATATCATAAAACACTTTACATATTAGGGTTTTAGTATTAAACATCATTTTTTTTTAATAATCTCTCTGTTTTTTCTTTTTTAAATCCCTAATTGTTTTTTCCTCCAAAAAAATCCTCAAGTTTTCTATTTTTTATTTTTCAAAAAAAAAAAAACATTCACATTTAACAGGTTTTAAGGGAAAAATTTGATATTTAATCTATAAAAAAAACACAATATATAATTTATTTTATGATATTAACCGTAATTATTATTAATATTCCGTATCAACTATTAAAATATTAAAAAAATAAAATAAGTATTTTTGAATTAAATTTTACCATAACAAAACATTATAGTTTAACCTTAAAAGATTTAGGGGTTTTTTGATAGCCTCTTAAAATTTCAATTAAGAGGTAGACTATTAATTTTTCATATTCAAAGCATTTGATAGTCTCTTAATTTTTATCTCATAATTGTTCATCAACCTCTTAACTTTAAGATAATTAGTTGTATCTAAATAATAATAAAAAAAGACGAATATATTCCAAAATACCCTAATGTTTCAACAAATATTTTTTCTTTTTCTTTCTACTTCATACTTTACTAGTTTATAACCCGTGAGAACCACGGTTATAAAATTAACTAAACTTTCATATTAAAAAATCAAAATTAGTAATCAATTACTTTAAATAAATTATTATTTAAGAGCTATTTTTTAGTTATATAAAATTATAATCGTTGATTTAAATATGTTGACAATTAAAATGAAAAAAATTAAATTTTGAAATTAAAATTTATTGTAATTAGGATGGGAAATTTAAAATTTAAAATGGATAATTAATATGTTGACAGTGACATTATAAGGATGTATAATATTAATCAGAAGTTTTAATATAATGATATTTGTTAATAGAAAAATAAACCTATTTATTTATTAGAATAGATTTCCATCATATTTTATGATCTTTTAAAATTTTAGATCTTTATAATTCAAATCTTATTAAACTTAATTCGGTAACTATTTGATAAAGTTAAAGATTAAAAACTCACGTGGATTTAAATTAAGACCAAATCTCATTTGATTCAACAATAATGACCTCTAAAGGAGATTATCCACAGGGGAAGATCTTTCATAGGGCCAGAGGGCTCTGGCCCCTTTTTTTTTTTTTTTTGGCATAAATAGTCCCTATGCTTTAACTTTATACATATTTAATCCAAAAATATAAAATTTTGACTATGACCCCCATGTTGACTAATGTTTATACAAATTATATTTTCGGCCCCCAAATAAAATATTGAAGCTCCACCACTGATTATCCACATACCAAGTTTCTAGAAGAATTGTACAATCTAAAGTTTTCATTAAATATTGTTAATTTTCCATTTCTTTTCTAGATGATGCAGATCAAATTACTAGCGGTATACTTATATATATATATATATATATATATATATATATATATATATATATATATATATATATATATATATATATTTGGGTTGGAGATGTATCCATATTGGTGGAAATGTGTTAGACTAAATGATATGAGGTAGTTGCCCTTTGTTATTGTCTACGTGGTGTGGCCTCCATGTCGTTACCACCGGGGAACCACCACCCCCCCCTCCCCTCCCCTCCCTCTCCCGCTATGTGGTCCTTCGTTGGCGGTGTAACGAACGATAACGCATATTTGTTTTTTTAGATTTTCTCCATTTTATCGTTGGAAAACGGTAACATTTAAAAAAATCTTCACCTATAAGTTCATAAAATCATAATTTTTCTCTCTATTTCATATAAATTTAATCATCATTTTTCTGTCTATTTCATATACTTTCAATACATTCCAAAAAAAATGTAGTTGTTTGATGATAATGATGACGATGATATGTTCATCTCTATGATGTGTGAGTATTGTACGAATGTGTTACTATAACCAAATTCAGATCCTCTATTAACCAGGTGTGCAACATTAAACAATGATCGGGAAGAAGCGCACATACGTCTAGTTCACGATTATTTTGCGGATGATTGTTTCTACCAGCCACACGATTTTAAAAGAAGGTTTCGTTTGCGGAAAAATATTTTTGTTCGGATAGCCAACGCGTTGGAAAACAAGTATTTTTTTCTTTAAAATATAGCTTTTACATAATTTAAATACATTGTTTCTTTCAAATATAGCTATTACATATGAAATATACGTTTAGGTATGAATTTTTCCAAATGAGATATGATGCTAGAGGTAAACGAAGAATCATAGGGTTGCAGAAATATGTTGTTGCAATTAAGCTTATGGCAATGGGAGAATCGTCTGATTCGATTGACGATTATATGAGAATGTCTGAGAGAATTGCATAAGCAAGTTAGTATAGATTGGCGATGGGTGTTATCGAAACCTTCAGTGACATTTATTTGTGCAAACCTTCGGTGAATGATATACAACAACTACATGTGGCACATGAAGAAAGACATGGTTTTCCGGGTATGCTTGGAAGCATTGATTGCACACACTGGAACAGGTGAAATTGTACCGTGGCGTGGAAAGGCCAGTACATAAATGGTCATCATGGAACGCCTTCGTTGGTATTATAGGTTGTTGCGTCCAAAGATTTATGGATTTGACATGCTTTTTTCGAGGTTGCGGGTTCGAACAACGACGCAAACATTCTTGATCTGTCACCAATATTTGAAGATAATTTGTCAGAAATGGCACCAGATGCTCCTTTCACAGTGAAGGAAAATGAATATAAGTTTGGGTATTACCTTAGGGATGGAATATATCCAGCATATTCCACATTCGTAAAGGCGTTTCGACTCCCTGTAACACCAAGAGACAAATTTTTCAAGAGAAAATAAGAAGGAAGACGTAAGGATGTGGAACGTGCCTTTGGAGTTCCGAAGTCAAAATAACACATAGTTGAACATGCGGCACAACCATATCAGTTAGGCACTCCACAATATATTATGTATGCATGCATCATAATGAATAACATGATGATTGAAGATAAAGGGCGAAATATTGTGGAGTATTCCGGAGCTCAGACACATGCAATTTCAACCCAGGACAACAATATATTTACATAGGGTCGTAGATATTCAAGACACACGAAAACATAGGCAATTTCGAGAAGATTTAGCTGATTTTGTGTACGATGGAAATGAAAATGAACAAATTAGGCAAAATGTAAATCTTTTAAATGTTATTTTTTTTGTAATGTTTTTTTATAGATTTTTAAATGTTATGTTTAATTAAAAAAAATAGGTTTTATTTGAATAACATTTTTAATTAAATTTGTTTAAATATAATAAATTAAATCGGAAAACAAAATAAAAAATAAATGATGACATGAAATGTTACAACTAGTTGCCCATTTTCTCCATTTGGTGTTATAACACCATATTAGCATGGCATGTGATGTGACAACTTTTAGGTGTGATAACATCCATTAACTAGTTGTTCACACCTACTAATAATAAAGATGAAGCTTTGATGGGTCAACGCAAATCCACATGGCGAGTCCATTTTTCTTGGAGCTAGACACACACACTAACATGCATGGTTGCTTCTTCCGTTTTATTTCTTCTCGTTTATTCTTTTCTTTTTTAGACTGGTATGTCATAACACCTTACCATAATTTTAGTTTGTCATATTATTTTCACCTTACCATAATTTTAGTTTGTCATATTATTTTCACCTCATCTTACAAAAGTGACATGAATCATACCACACCTTATCACACACCTCAAACACACACCAACATGCGTGAAGTTTTCTCATGCGACAGGCTTACCGCAACCCCTCATCGGTCGGTGTTGTGTTCATTGCACCATCGTAGTGTGCGTTATAAGGTTTACCGAATGACCTTAAGAACGTTTCCAATGATTACACTATGTTATGACTTAAATTAAGTATCATATCATCGTTTCATTAATCTTAACCTCTAAATAAGTTACCACTCCAATAGGTAATATTTTTTGAACAATTGTGGAATTAAAAACACAACCCTATCCTCTGCCACCCATTCTCCCTTATGAGCTTTAAGCTTATTTAGAATAGCTAAGCTTATTTAAATATTTTTTTTTATAAATGTAACTAATTTATCTTCATCTGTTTAATATGTTTTATAACACATGCGTATTTAATTACTCCATTTTTAAACTAAAATAATATTTTAATACAAATCTATAATTACAAATATATTGGTACATTATTTATATACCTAAATAAGGAAAAATATTATGTTATAATTACAAAATTAAAACAATAACATTGAAGATATTATATTATCGTCATAAAATTTATATTTTATAGATGAGATGTCGTTAAATATTTAATAGGAATAATTAATTAGTAAAAAAAATAAAAATATCTAAAACTAAATTATAGTTAAAGGGGTAAAAAAGGTATGGTAAAAATAAAAAGAGTTATATGTACATGTTACTAAAGTACGTACATCATTTATATATTGATTGGTCAAAAAAGAAAGTCAATAAAAATGATAATTACATAAAAACCACTATAGTTTGACATATTTCGGTTTAACCATCAAAACAATTTTTTTTAGTTTAACCACAGAGAGATTTTTTTTTTCATAAAATTCACTATATAAAGTATTGGCTCCGTAAAAACCACTATAGTTTAGAATTTGTTCGGTTTAGCCACTTAAAAATTTTCCTTTTATCATTTAACTATTGAAACTTTAAATTTTTTTCTAAAAAAATCTATCTTTAACAAAAAAAAATAATGTTACAATTGGTGTTTGCTACTCAACACCAGGAAAAAAAACTTAGAATGGTTATTGTGGAAAATAAATGTTTAAACAAAAAATAAAACAAACTTTCGGTGGTTAAATCGGAAAATAATTATTTCAGTGGTTAAACCGAAAAATCAAACTATAGTGGTTTTTATGGATTTTTCCCTAAAAATATATATATAATGATAAGCCATAAAAAATGTAACACCCTATTCCAGGACATTTCTTAATTCATGACTGTGGATCGTAATTTGATCATATAAAGGCGTTGGGCTTTAAGGAAATAAAGTCTAGACCTTATTTAACGTTTGATAATATTGATCATGAGACCTAAACCCTTGATTTGTGTGTTGGAACCAAATGATAAAATGGGAAAAGTTATATGTCGGGTTTCTTGCATGGATTATGGTTTTAGTTCGACGTGTGTTAAGTCAAAGGTAACTAGATAGGATTTTGGTGCTCGTCAATACCTTTCCGTGCATATAAATAACACCGAAAACAGATTTGAAACGAAGAAGTTATAGTTGTTTGAAGTTGAATTGGAAATTGGGAATTTTGCTCTATGTTGGGCGTAGGTGCTGAATTCTGGACGTGAATTTAATGGCCTACGTTGGGCATAGGTTATGCTACGTTGGACGTAGCCGCTGGTGAAAAAAACCATAACCCTAAGGTTTTGAACCCTATTTAATGGTTCTAACTTCTTGGAATCTTTCCCATAACCAACCTCCATCACCTCATATCGTTCATTTGAAACCCTAGTCACTAATTGTGATTTTTGGAGCTTTTAGAGGATTTTGTGTGCTCTTTGAAGGAAGATAATATTTGTAGAATCAAGTGGGAAGCTTCAAGGTGTGTAGATATGGGATTTGCATGCCAACATCTATCTTTAGGAGGTATAAAGCTTTCACTTGATGATTGTACATGTTAAATTTAGAATGGTTATGAGCTTTATTCTTTTGTCCCCATAATCTTGGTCTTTATGAGTACGGGTTACTCCAGACCATTTGAATGCCTCATTCTGATATTTTTGAGGTTATAGAGTTATAAAAATGAGAGCTTATGCACTCTCATCCGTCCACGCATGTGCGCTTGAGCAAAAGGTGACAATATGGACTTAGAGTTTGGTTTTGTGATCATCTAGGCCATGCAAATGGATAAAGTCGTAGACTTTATCCATTTAAGACATTCATGTAAATTATATATGGGAGTTTGAGAGTTTGGCTTGCTATATTAAGAACTTAGTAGAAGTTTTTGGGATCAGGGGCCCTATGATGGGCATAGCCCTTTGTACCTTGTGCGTAGACTTCTGTACGCTAAGCGTAGCTCTACGTTGGGCATAGATTAGAGGGCTACGTTGAGCGTAAGTCAATTGAGGGTTAACCATTGACTTTTGACCGGTTTGACTTTTGGTCAACCATGTTGGGACTTAGTATTGAAAGGGAAAATGGTCTTTTCCCAAATGAGGTTTAATTGTGATCCTTAACCTTTCGTGAGTTAGTCATTTCTCTCCGAAAACAAATTTTTCAAAATCATTCGACACATCAAAAGATGTTAAAGGCAAAAGTAAAGTTGTTTCGGAACCAGAGAATTCTCTCTAGGAATTCGAAGCGAACTTGAAAAAGGAGGAAAAGGCATTTTCGAAAAATATGTCTCAGAAACACAAGGAATTTACTCAACGAAAAGCAAAAGCAGTTGAAATTAATCTTGGTGACAAGAAAATTGAAGTTTTCAAAATATCAAAAGGGAGGAATAGTGTTTTAACTAAAAGATTTTTTTGGGTTGATATGAATAAGATTTTTCCTGCTGTTAAGAAATCCTCACAAGGACACAAGAAGGTTTGGGTTCCTAAATCTCTCTGAATTTTGTAGGTAATGCGTGACGAACAGTACGACTCTGAATGGTACATCGATAGTGGTTGTTCGCGTCACATGACTGGAAGGAGAGAAGAACTAAGAGAATGCCACAGAGGAAATTAAAGGCTATGAAATGATTACTAATGGAGAATTCTCTATCCGAAAGGTAGCTTATGTAGAAGGCCTGCAACATAATCTAATTAGTGTGTCTCAATTGGTTGTAGGTATCGGGCTGAAGGTGTCCTTTGATGATGAGGGATATGAGATTATAGAGAATAAATCCAAGGCAATGCTTCTGAAATCTAAAAGAAAAGGCGAAATTTATCCTTTGAATTTGAAACTGATCAAAGCGAAGCCATCCATTTGCCTTCTTATTTAAGCATCTTCGGATGATAGTTTCCTATGGCACCGAAGACTCTCCCATCTAAATTTCAAGGATACAAAAAAACTTGTACTTGGAGATCTTGTATGTGGCTTACCTCTTCTGAAGTTTGAGAAGGAACATCTATGTGCTGCTTGTGAGCTAGGAAAGCAAAGTCGTAAAAGTCACTCGACAATTATCAATACCAAAGTAATCGAGCCACTAAAGCTGCTACATATTGATCTTTGTGGCCCATCTGCCATCGAGGGAATTGGTGGTAATAAGTATATTCTGGTGATTGTTGATGATTTTTCAAGATTTATGTAATACCTCATTTATTAAATAAATAAATAAACAAATTAATAAACGAATAGTTGCCCTAAATTCCATAATATTTAGTGGGTGTTGGTTTTAGGGAGCCAAAATGTTATAAGTTGGATTGTTCGGGGGCTAAAGAGTAAATTCTGGACCTAAGTTGAAAATAGATTGTAGAGGGAGGGGCTGCTTGGTAAAATTTCAGACTTAATTTGTAAAGGATTTCAGAAGGTAGGGTTTAAATGATAAGTCATGGATTTGTTTTGAAAGAAAAAGGAAGAGGAGGGGCTAATGTTGTCATTATGGGGTGATGTTTCATGGGAGTTGGGTTTATAACCCTCCTGAAACCCTAATCCTAAAAAAAAAGAATGCAGCCGTCACCTTATGTCTCCTACCGGCCGCCACCCTCTTTCCTCCACCTCCGATGCCGCAAGTCGTTGAAACACCACCCTTGTACCCTGCTGTCGGCGGCGACGAGGACTCCTCGGCGAAGCTATGAGCACCGCTGCCACCTCTTCGTTGTTCTCCTTTTTCTGTCACCGTTCACAGCCGTACTCAGCTATTTCCGGTGCCGTTCCAATCACCGCTTACTTCTGAGCTCGTTCCACAGTAGCTAGCCACCGTTGTCACCTTTCTTTTGCAGTTAAATTGTTGTCGCCGCCGTATGGCTCGTCTCTGTTGCTCTGGTCATCATTGCCATCCCCAAAGGGCTATTGTTTCGTGTGTATTCTGCTCGCGTGTGTGGACGTGATTGCTGGAGAGAGGATAAAGAAAAACCGCTTTTACCACCGTGAGGTGGTGGCTACCATCGCAAAACACTACTGCCTCCTTCCTGTGATGCTGCCGTCGCCAAACGCCACCAAGAGGGTGCATGTGTTCCTATTCCAGGCAAAGCAAGTGTGTGGGTGTATTTCTGGTGTTGGTGTGTTTGTGTGTGGTGTTGTTTGGATAGAAAATCGAGTATAGCCGCCACCACCACCACCACTGTGAGGTGGTGGCTGCCGCCGTGAGCCGTCGTTGACCGCCACTACCCGAGGTGGTAGTGGGTGGTTTCCGACTTGTTTAACCCTAATGGGCCTAATCAAACCCTAATTGATCTAAAATCCTAACCATTTGACTAATGGGCTAGTATTTAGGTTGGAAACCCTAATTAGGGTTTGGAAAACCCTAATGTCATGAAACCCTAATTTTGGGGATTTGATCGGGACCCACATTGGAATTATTTATTAGAATGAAAATGTTAATTAATAATCACTTGTTATTAACCTAAGGCAATATTGGACTTAATGGACAACCTATCTTTAAGCCATAGTCCCGAATTAGGAAAGCGATTCGGAACAGGGCGTTACAACAAACTAAGGTTTCCCTTTAAACCCACATTCCGAAGGCCATAACTTCTTCGATACACATCCGATTCACACGATCCATATATCCTTGAGAAGGTAACGAGAAGCTTTATGTTTTAATCAACTCGTACCCACCTTACTATATCCCAAACAAACATCCATTTACATAGAACCCTGAGCTGAAAAATTACCGAAATACCCGGATCATCCAATATACCTCATCCACCTCCAAATGAGCCCAAAACTAACTTCTTCAAGGATCCTATGCCTGCTAATACCCAATTCTTGATCACCACCCTGAAATGGAAATGATCTGAAATAGGGTGGTACATGTCTCCCCCACTTAAACTAGATTTCGTCCTCAAAATCATTCCTTACCATTCCCGACACGCCAAACAACCTGAGCAACATGACCACAACCTCAAGCATACCTCATCCTTCCCCAAGGCTACCAAAACCAACCTACGCAGGGCTCCCCAACCTGCAGATGAATGAATCCTTTCACTACCTGGAAATAATACCTTGCAAAATAACCATATATACTCAAACTGAGAGTTGTAGTCTCGACATGGTCAGACTCCCTGACAGACCACCCATACCGAACCATTGTTGAATCCATCCCACTTAATTTCCCAACTGACTACTCAACTTTTGATACTTGAGATTCCCATTAGAAAACATCATCACAAACCAATTATCCTTGCAGGACAGTTATACTTGATAGGAGGCTCAAATAATCCTTTGAATAGTAGACTTATTAGATGTGTGCTAAAAATTATCCACTAGTTTTAAATTCATAACCTAACGAACTTAACTAACTAAAATACACCTAGGCAGTGTACCTAATCGGATTATAGAATAGTTTAGGTAATTAATTCGGGTATCGATCTTAGGGAACAGATTAATCTAACAAATTTATCTGCTATAAATTAACCTAAAACAAGCAAAAGTAAATTGGTTTTTATCTGATTTTACAAGTTCAGACAAACTTACTCTCCTAATTATTAAATTCAATCCATGACTAAAAACACTTCTGTTTAGTTGAATCCACTTTTCCTCAATGGTTAGCTATTAATTATGGATAATTCAAGTTGGTTACCAATTAATATATTATTAGCATTTCAAGTCCAAATTTACTAATGTTGAATTAATTCATGTAGAACTATGCATGGTCACACATAATTTAACACATAATCAATTATTAATTATGATTGGTGCTATGAGAGATTGATTAAACAAACACAATTGTAGTCATACTATATGTTCTCCAGCACAGGTAAATTTTAATACTTTAATCACTTAACTAAGATTTGGTCGATCCTAGCTCTAGCAATTAAATGGTCACTAAATCACTAGGGTTCAAGTTCATGCAATTTAATATTCACTAAGCTACACAGAACATGAATTTAAACAATTTAAGTATCAAATTCTAACATGCTAGGTATAAAAAATCAAACACAAGCATAAACCAACTAGAACAAATCCATCATCAATTAACTAATCCATGAGTTCAAGTTTCATCTTGCTAAACAGGAGTATCTAGATTCAGCTACTCATGGCTGAAACTAAACATGAAAATTCAATAATTGAGAACATAGTCGATTGTACCAAATTAAAAATAGTATAATAATCATAAACTCCTTGTTCGTCCTTGGTTGCTAAGCTCAATTCCTCTGCCTTTACTTCTCATAAAATCGTTTCTAGAACCCTTCTATCTCTCTAAAAGTCTCCAAAACCATAAAACACCTCAGGTATATATAATTTTCGGGATGTTTATACACCACGTCGTGGATTGGAATTCCACGTCGTGAATCTGAAGGAATCCTTATCAGACAAGGACTTGACTTTCCGTGTACTCATCTTCTAGAATCACCTTCTCCACATCGTGAATTTGAAGTCCACGACGTGGATTTAGCTTTTCGCTGAGATATCTTTTTCTTTAATTCTTCAATCATCCAAAGTTCCGCCAGTTGTTACTTTTAGTCCTTATGCCTCAAGATTGCTCATTTTGGCTGCAAAACATAATTGAATCTTATAAGTACCACTTATCTTTGAAAATAACCAAAATATTAATCAAAATGTATTAAAATATTAAAATGTGTATAAATATGGCAATATCAAATACCACACACTTATCTTTTGCTTGGCCTCAAGAAATATAATTATTTTTTAAGTCAAACTTTCATTACCAGCATCACAGTAAAGAAACCATTTTGAACTCAGCCATTATACCAAGGCCGCAATGCGTATATTTGTGTCTAAATCCTAACAACTTCCCAAATCCTAAATACTCACAATCCTTATGAACCTCCACCCCTTAGCTTATACGACACTCATTACTGCAACCCTCCGAATCAATCCTCATAAATCTTTCTTAACCTCAAGGTATTTTTGTTAAGCTACCCAAGCTTACATAATCTAGAAATTACAACTTTAGATACCACAATAGAGCTCTTGGAATTCTTCACTTCTTTGATATTTGATCTTTGATTTCTTTGAATTCACCACCTTTTTGTTTGATTTTTGGTATCTTGATCTTTTTGATTCTTCAGAATTTTGATCTTCTGATCTTCATACTTTGATAGCTCCAAAATTCTTACAACTATTTTTTTTTGTAATTTCTCTCTCTCTTATATAACTCAATTTTTTCGCTCAAATTCTACATGTTTAATCAACGGAGCTTAATTTCAACCTTTATTGGTTAAAGGTATTAGTTTAAGTGCAATGAATAAATAAGCTCTCCCGGATAGATTTCAGGTACACGCTTCAAAACATATTATGTCATATAAACTACCAGATTACCTTTTTCATATCTCATGGATTTTCACTAAGAATGGGAAGCCACAATTACACTATAACATATATTGGCTCAATTAAACATTTGAGCTCGCATCAGATCATCCCACATAATACTAGCTACTTACGTTTAAACTAACACTAGATCCAATTTTTAGATTATTATTTTAAATCAATTAAAAATTTTCAAAATTTTAAATTTTAAAATTTCCTAGCAATTTACTTTTTCGACCCCTACCCCACACTTATTACATACAATGTCCTCATTGTATGCATAAAATAATATAAAGTAATATAAAAAGGGAGAAAATGGAACAGACTCCCCTGTGATAGAAGTTGCGAGATCGATTATGAATGTGTGAATAACTTGAACATCTTCAGTTTGGACATCTTGAAAGATAAAGGATGGAACTTGGATCTTTAGATATAAGTAATTGTGCCATGAAAATTTGAATCCGAGACATGAATCTTCAACAAATGTAGTGTAGAAAATCTTCAAAGCATAATTCATCAATGTGGGGAAGCATACGCCACATTGAATAGTTGAGAAAATTACCCAAATTACCCAAATCGTGTCGTGGTGTTAATGAACACGGTGTGGTCTCCATTGGAAATTTGCCTAGAACCACGATGATTTCCAAGGCCACGACGTGGAGTGATAGTCCACATCATGTAAACTGGACGTTACAGAATGTAACTGCAAATGAATTCTTTGATGCTAAATCGGTTGCAACTAAACACATGAACATTTTTCGACTTTTCCAAAATTCTATGACTTCTTTTTTCTCTCTGTATCTTTTAATTGACTTAGGAAAACAACCTCACACTTGTTGAAAATAGTGGGACTCGATAGCTTCCTTCTTTTTGGGTGTGAAGCAGTGTCAAACCAAAATACCCAACAAGCATTAGCTCTCCCTGAAAAGGAGGTGATCCAGCCGCACCTTCCAGTACGGCTACCTTGTTACGACTTCACTCCAGTCACTAGCCCTGCCTTCGGCATCCCCCTCCTTGCGGTTAAGGTAACGACTCCGGGCATGGCTAGCTCCCATAGTGTGACGGGCTATGAGAGCTAAGCTACTCTTTTTGCTTAAGAAAGATGGTCATAAAACGAGATCTTTCATCAGCTAGGCCTGACCTAGTGACATACTCCAGATGAGTGGCCAATCCCTGGAAGATCCTGATTCTGATTCAGTAGTATGCCATATTGGAATGAAAGGAAAGTAAGCTGCTTCACGACCCTTTCACTTTATTAGCTTTTAGGCCATGCAGAAGGAGCTAGCTCGACCATTTACTGAGCTCTTTTCGAAAGGGTAAGACTTTCCTGCTATATGAGAATGAACTCATTTCAAATGCTTCGCCTCTCTCCCATTGTTCCTTCCTCCTTCGTGCCCGATCCGGTCAGTAGGCGTCACTTAATTCTAAAAGACACGACTTCTCTTGAACGCACTTATCTCTCATCTCTCAACATCCCACTTATGGAAATACATGAAATCTGCAGCAAAGCAAATAAAAGTGGAAAGAAGAAAATAATCATCCAATATTTGGTTACAAGTTCAAATCAAAATAAAACAAACCAAACTCAAAAACGAAATAAAACAAAAAGATAGAATTAATAATCATCATCTCCTTGAGCTCCACTCGGTCCAACTCCGTCTCCTTGTCTTGTCCAGAAGTCTTCCCATGTTGGTATGTACGAGCAATGAGGTGGCGTCGTGGGATGTCGTTCCAAATTCGAATGTGTAAATAAAATGTCAATTGCTTGGTTGTGGTAGTTGACACCTTCACGGAGATTGTCCAAATAAATACCCACCCGACTTTGAAACGGGTCGGTTGGTATCCCATCCTCAAATTGTTGAGGTGGTTGCTACGGTTGGCCTTTCTCTCCGCAAGGTCTAACATTGCGGCTTCCCCTCGGACGCGGCTGATCTCCTTGTTGACCATAAGGTTCCTCAAAATCCTCCGGGGGTATCACAAATCCTCCACTCATGTTTATCACCACCCTCATAACACTTAAAGTTTGAACCGTCAAATCATTGTATTTGAAATGCGTAAGGTTCCTAACAAAGTTAGGGCTCAAAATACCATAAGACCGGGCAAGTTGGGTGACCAAATGCCCACCCGTAATAGGACTACCGGGCCTTAAACTAGCTGCCTTTCTTCCCAAGAATCGTGCAAGCATTTAAGGAATGTCACAAAAAATGTCGGGTGTAACGATGCTCCATAGATAAAATAAATTCTGAGTGGGAACCTTATCCCTATGATGATTATGGTTGATAGAAAAAATGACAAGACGATGCAGAAATCGATAAATGGGAGACCGAATTTTGTCCGTCACATGCATCATGAGAATTTTACTCGTGATTCGAAATGCTTCTCCAAAACTGGACATCAATTAATCCCGAAGTGAAATCCCAAACACAGCCTTGCAAAAAAAAACTAATTGAGGTGAATGCGTATCTTCTTTGGTATAAAGACCCATTCGCCATGCAAACTCCCTAAGGCTACACTCACGGTATACACCTCCTAACCAAAACACAAGAGCCCGATTGTAGTTAGGATCGGTGGTTTTGTCTTCAAAGTTCACGGTAGCAAAGAACTCTTCTGGTAGCTCACGATAAACTGGTTCCTGGATAAAGAAAAGGTTTCTCCATCCATTGCATGAGAATGAAAATCCATCTCCCATAAACAACTTAGACTAATTTCGTTCTAATTCCGCAACCATTCCTACCCCATGTAGCCATGCCTAATCTATAATAGGAGTAATTGCAAACTCCCGGTTATACAACCACCCCAAACGGTTCATATAGTTATTCATCATCGTTTGAGAAATGTTGTGAGGGAAAGGTAGAGCGGATGAATGCTTGGTATGTCAATTGGATCTTGATCTTGAGAAATTGGTCGATGAGGCCCCATTTTTTTCCTGAAAGTAGATCATAGCAAACAAGTCAAACAAAACCACAATGTAATTAAATTGTAAAGGCCAAAACAAAATTCTGGTCACCTAGATTCCACATCGTGGACCGTGTTCGTGTCGTGATTTCAATCGGTCCAAGTAGGGTCAAAATGAACCAGCAATTGCACTTAGGGTTTGTTTATTCTATATATCTAAGGCCTTGTAAAACACATGCAATCGAAAATCATCAATCAATTGCCTCAATTTTGGGTATTTCAACTCCAAGAATAACCCTAGCCTCTAAATGCACAAAATGGAAGAAACTAACAAGAACATGGAATGTAATACTTACCAAATGTTGTTATGAGACACTTAAACAAGTGATTGTGGAAGAAAAATGCTAAAAATTGGGTGTGGGGCTGCAATGTTCTTCGTTTGTGCGTTGAATGGCAAAAGTGGTTGTATGGTCAAACTTAGGTATAAGATGGTCCCCCTGCGACTTTTTAAAGTACACGACGTGGATTGCAAATTCACAACGTGGAATTGTTTGTTGGGCTAAATATCGATGGGCCAAATCATTTTAACATGAGGTGGATGTTGGGCCACGACGTGTTGTCACTAAAAAGCATAAACTTTTATTCTTAAAACTTAAATTTAATTACCACTCAATACTAATTAACCCCACACTTAATTTTTACTATTTTCTAGAATAATTAAGGTGACTTGGTGATTAAAAAGTTTAATAACTTAAAATTCAATTAAAAATGCAAAAACGAAAAGAAAATCGCAAATCGAGCTCGGGTTGCCTCCCGAGAAGCATTTCTTTTTGATGTAGTCATGGTCGGACGCTGTGCCGCATCACGTTGAATTTGTAGGCGGGTCCATAACCAATTGTACCTTCTGCTCCTTCCACTTTCTTTTGTAAGCTTGAACTCTTCTAAGATAAGCTTTTTAGAGTTCTCCTTTTTACTTTTTGAATCCCCTTCTTCAAGCTTTCTTTTTAACCCATTGTTTACCATCGGTTGAGGTTTTACCCCGTTGTCACTTTTTAGTTCCTTAGATTTAACCTTTTTGTCGAAAGTTAAAGGCTTTAATTCTGAAGTAACCTCGTCCTCATCACTTGATACCAAGTCCTCTTTATTCTCCTTTCTCACCCAAGATGTTGGATTTTTATAAGCAATTACTTCAAGGAGTGTTGGAATGGATACTCTTGGATTTGTATGTTTCACTTGTTGAATCTCTTTTTCCATAAGATTTTCCAATTCCTTGAGGTCATTTTCTTCATAAATGTTGAAGACTTCACCTTGAGCATCATTATGTTGAAAACCATCTTCCAATCCAAAGGTGACTTCATCATCTCCAACTCTCAAAGTAAGTTTAGATTCACGAATGTCAACCAAGTCTCTAGCAGTATTTAGTAAAGGGGGACCACAAATTATCGGGACATTGGTATCTTGTTTCATGTATAATATGACAAAATCAATTGGAAAAACAAATTTCCCAATCTTTACCAATATATCCTCCACTATGCCTCTACGATGAGTCACCGAACGATTGGCCATGTGAATCGTCATTCTTGTAGCTTTCAAATCCGGAAGATTTAGCTTTTAATAGAACGCGTATGGCATTAAATTTATGATTGCCCCGAATCGGCTAAAGCATAAGTCTTCATGTTATTTCCAAATTCACATAGAAGAGTGAGGCGTCCAGGATCTCCCACTTTCTTTGGTAGCTCACCCATTACAACTTTTGAACTCTGCTCACTAAGGATCACCTTGGTATTCTTCTCCAACTGTTGGCGGGTATCGAGTAAGTCTTGCAAAAACTTAGCATATTCAGGAACTTCGGCCAATGAGTCAATAAAAGGAGTATTTATCAAAATTCCCTTTACTTGCTTCATAAATTTCAAATGTTCCTGCTCCAATGGATGAATTCTTGCTCGAGACGAAAATGGTAATGGTGGACGACAAGCTTGCGTATTATCAAAAAATTTCTAACCAGACTGTCTCCGCGTCATGGAGATTGAATCTCCATGTCGTGGTCTCGGTATTTCAACAATCTTATTTTCCTCGACTTTTAACTTTTTTGGCTTTGGTTCGGGTTGATGTGGCTCGACTTCTAGAGCTTCTAAGAACTGAGATATGGTATCTTCTTCAGTTTCAATCACCACTACATGCGGTTGAGGCGTTTTGTTAGGAATTTTTGGAGAAAGTCTTTCATTAACCAAAGTGGTTAATTATCCAAGTTGAACCTCAATATTGGAGATTGATGCTTGATGATTCCTTAGCAAAGCTTGCTGGTCTCTCATGAGAATTTGATGGTTTCTTATCATTACCTCAATATCATTATGTTTCTTCTCCGAAGCCTCCATGAATCTTGTTAGCATAGACTCCAAATCGACCTTCTTTTCTGGTGGTTGCTCTTTTTGATAAAAGCATCTATCAGTTTGCCTATACTTTTCTTCTTTTTGCTTCTTATATTCATCATATGGCAATCACTCTTTCTTTGGCTTCCTCCAATTTGCATCATATTTATCCCCACTTGAGTAACAAACTTGAGCCTTTTTATTCCCGTTTTCATCTAAGTGGCAGTCTTTGGTTAGATGGGGACCATTGCATCTTTCACAACCTACTCTAAGCGCATGTATGGATTGGTCCATCTTTGTCATCCTCCGGTCTATCATGTTTAGCATCACCAGAATAGAAACCATATCTTCAGAAGTGCCACCCCCAATTCTTTTTGCTCCGTCATGTCTGGGATTGTGATATTCACACAAATGCTTGGAAAACTCTTCAACTAGTTCCTTGAACTCACCAGGATTTTTCTTAGTTAACGGTCCTTGAGAATCAAAGAGTTTCCTTGTCATGACATTAACCCCATCATAAAAGATCGATACTTCTTGTTGCTCATTCAAATCATTTTGGGGAAATTCCTTATCAATCCCTTGTGGCATTCCCATGCCTCATAAAGTCACTCCCCTGGTTATTGCTCAAAATTTTCTATTGCTTTCTTGAGTTTAGCAACTTTTGAAGGTGGGAAAAAGTGTTCTAGAAATTGCTCATGCAGTTGTGCCCAAGTCGTAATTGCATAGGGTGGAAGTTCTTTCAGCCAATCTTTTGTAGCTCCCTTGAATGTAACAAGTATCATTCAAAGTAAAATTGTAGTGCGTGGAACATTTGGGATGTTAAAGTAATCATAAATGCCATTGACTTTGTCAAGGTGTTTGTAAGCATCCCCATGATCTTTCCTGGAAAATGGGACTTCCGTAAGTGCGGACAGAATGTGTCCTTTCAGCTTGAATTTTGCTGCAGCTGGAATTGCAGGTTGCACTAGACCGGGACCGGTGTCCTCTCGGATTCTCTTCTTATATGCCTCCATTGGCATATCCGCAATGTTTTGTTTTTTTGCTCGTCGTCGATTTCAATTTCTTATTTTTCTAATTCAAGTTCGGATTCGTATTCAGATTCGTGAAGATTAGGATTTTGCTCAAAACTATCTAACTTATTTTCATTCTTTGAGGAACTACTTGATTCACCCACTTTCTTCACCTTCTTCTTTCCGAAAACTGATTTAAGGTCTTTGCAAGGTGACTTCTTTGGTGGGTTGGTTTCTCCGACATTTTTATTCGACTTTTTTCGTGAAGGGCTGACTCTGGATCTTCAAGTGGTGGTATTAAAGGTGTGTTGGATCCACGGGCCATGAACTACTACGACAATAATAAAAATAAAAACATAAAAACATAAAAACGAACAAAAAATACTTAAAAAGACCTACTAACTAATTATCACGACGTGGCAAGGGCTACAACATCATTTTGTCGCAGATAATGTAAACAGAAACGAAAACGAAATAAAAACATAAAACAAACGTGAAATAACCGAATTCACTTCGTGAGCTTAAGGCCCACCTCGTGACTTCCGTTCTAAAAAAACTAATGCTCAAAATTAACTTTTTGCAAGTTTTATCCCACAAAAAGGATCTATTAACCTAAAACAAATAAATTTTAAACTAAATAGCCCTTCCCAGACAATGGCACCAAAAACTTGATCTGTGTAAGAATATACCTATTTTGTTTTAAATTTATAACCTAACGAACTTAAATAGCTAAATTGCACCTAGGCAGTGTACCTAGTCGGATTATAGAATAGTTTAGGTAATTCGGGTATCGATCTCAGGGAACGGATTAATCTAACAAATTTATCTGCTATAAATTAACCTAAAACAAGCAAAAGTAAATTGGTTTTTATCTGATTGTACAAGTTCATACAGACTTATTCTCCTAATTATTAAATTCTATCGATGACAAAAAACACTCCTGTTTAGTTGAATCCAATTTTCCTCAATGGTTAGCTATTAATTATGGATAATTCAAGTTGGTTACCAATTAATATATTATTAGCAATTCAAGTCCAAATTTACTAATGTTAAATTAATTCATGTAGAACTATGCATGGTCACACATAATCAATTATTAATTATGATTGGTGCTATGAGAGATTGATTAAACAAACATGATTGTAGTCATACTATATGTTCTCTAGCACAGGTAAATTTTAATACTTTAATCACTTAACTAAGATTTGGTCGATCCTAGCTCTAGCAATTAAATGGTCACTAAATCACTAGGGTTCAAGTTCATGCGATTTAATATTCACTAAGCTACACAGAACATGAATTTAAACAATTTAAGTATCAAATTCTAACATGCTAGGTATAAACAATCAAACACAAACATATAACCAACTAGAACAAATCCATCATCAATTAACTAATCCATGAGTTCAAGTTTCATCTTGCTAAACAGGAGTATCTAGATTCAGCTACTCATGGCTGAAACTAAACATGAAAATTCAATAATTGAGAACATAGTCGATTGTACCAAATTAAAAATAGTATAATAATCATAAACTCCTTGTTCGTCCTTGGTTGCTAAGCTCAATTCCTCTGCCTTTACTTCTCATAAAATCGTTTCTAGAACCCTTCTATCTCTCTAAAAGTCTCCAAAACCATAAAACACCTCAGGTATATATAATTTTCGGGATGTTTATACACCACGTCGTGGATTGGAATTCCACGTCGTGAATCTGAAGGAATCCTTATCAGACAAGGACTTGACTTTCCGTGTACTCATCTTCTAGAATCACCTTCTCCACATCGTGAATTTGAAGTCCACGACGTGGATTTAGCTTTTCGCTGAGATATCTTTTTCTTTAATTCTTCAATCATCCAAAGTTCCGCCAGTTGTTACTTTTAGTCCTTATGCCTCAAGATTGCTCATTTTGGCTGCAAAACATAATTCAATCTTATATGTACCACTTATCGTTGCAAATAACCAAAATATTAATCACAATGTATTAAAATATTTCCTAAGAATGTGTAACACCCCGGATTCCCAAGTATTATTTTATTCTTTATTTTTGGGTGATTGTGAGGAGACTCGGCGAGTTGGAGTCCAAACTCGCCGAGTAGGAGCGCGGTTTGTACGTGGGTTCGCGTCTGGACTCGGCGAGTCCAAAAGTGGACTAGGCGAGTCCACGTTGTTTAATGTAACCCTAAATTCCAGGGTTTGAGACCTATTTAAAGGGGCTTATGGCCGTCATTTGCAGCCACCAACCCAGAGAGAAACCCTAAAGAGATTTTGAGCGTTTTGGGAGAGAGAAGAGGCCATTGTTGACCTTTGAAGCTTTGTTTGGAAAGGCAAAGGAGATTCTAGCTAAGAGGAGGCAAGGGAGGTGGACATCCTTCGATTTTGGAGCTCAGAGCATCATCTTGGAGGTATATTTTGGCTTCCTTTTCTGTTGTCATGATAAACATGGGGTTAGGGTTTCTTGACCCCTTTGTTGGTTAGATTTGATGTCCATTTCGTCCCTATTGGTGATGAGACTTGGGATGAGATCCATAGAGGTCCAGAGAAGCTTTATTCCCTAAGCTTTCTGAGGATTCATGGGAGTTTTGACCTAGAGTTATGAGATATGGGGCTAAAACATCATCTAGGAGCAAATAGTTGTTGTTTGAGCACCAAGGTTTGGACTTTATGTGATTATCATGCCTGGGGAGGCCAGATCTATGATTGTATGGGACAGATCTGACCTCAGAAGTGAGTTTGAGTTATGCATGGCATGGACTCGCCAAGTCTGAAGAACAGACTCGGCGAGTAGCATGAAGGTTGCCCGTAACCACTCAGCGAGTGGTCTTGTCGAGTTGAGGGGTCGACTCAGTGAGTCAGGGAGAGTCAGGGGGACTGAGTCAAGCCGGAACTCGCCGAGTTGTTCTTGAGACTCGGCGAGTTGAGTCGTGGTGGCCCCGCGATTTATGCCAGGTGAAACTCGTCGAGTCAGAAAAATACTCGATGTGTCAAGAGAGGATCCAAGGGAGTCAGTGGACACGTATAGACTCGCCGAGTCGCCCTAGTGCACTCGCCGAGTCCGGTCAAAGTTGACCATTGACTTTTGTTGACTTTTAGGGTTTGGTCAGTGATGTGGCCTTTGGGCCAAGAGAGGGGTAAAATGGTCTTTTACCCATAATAGGGTGCCAAGAGAGGGTTGTTTCTAGTCTCGAGAGTTATATTCATGAGAGTATTTGCCTTATGTGTTAGGCGGTGGCGAGTTCGAGATTCAAGTGTGGGGATATCTGCTTTCTGCTTGCCAGGTGAGTCTTCTCACTATACTTTACCCTGAGTAGGTAATCAGAGTTATGTGACAGAGTATCTGTTTGCTATATGTATGTTATATGTTGTACTGCATTATTTCTATGTGATTTATGTTGTGCATGTTTACAGAGTTAGAACCGGAAGGTTCACAGAGTTAGAACCAGAGGGTTCACAGAGTAGGGTCCACGGACCCACAGAGTTATAGCCTCGAGTGGCTAATATGTGTTATGTGTAGTATTTTGGGGAACTCACTAAGCTTCGTGCTTATAGTGTTTTGTGTTATGTGTTTCAGGTTTCTCTCAGGATCACGGGACGACACTGGCTCGATTGTACACACCAGAGAAAGAGTCATGTTTTGAGGATCCTGGTTTATTAAGCAAGTGAAAATAGAGTTATGTTATTTTGTAATTCGGTTATGACTGGAATTTTAAGAAAAGTGTTTTTAAGAATTAACGATAATTTTTAAATGAAAAATTGTTCTGAAATTTACAGTGTTACAAAATGTGTATAAATATGGCACTATCAATTATCCCTACAACGGTTAGACTCAGAAGAGAGCTGCACAACAGGATCAAATCATTACTCTGAGATTATCCAATCTGCAAGTGAGCTAACATCTCCTCCGAATAGCAAGCTACTCCACACACAAGTTCCAAATCAATAAGGCTGACCTGACTTATCTAGATGCCCTTCACCAATAAAACCAATCGAAGATACAATAATGAGAGCTTGACCTATCATCAAAATTGAATCCATTCATTACCCTTGAACCCTTCGACTGGTGTCCTCGGCATATAGATACACAAATTCTTATTCCACTGGAACGAAAACCCCGCACAAAACACTTGCAATATCTGACTCGAGATCTTAACCAAAACCAACCCGATGCTTTACTCATAACCCAAGATCCACAGATCTGCACATACATTTCACCTAAAACCTTCTGATTCATGACAATCCCTTACCAGATTAAGATATAAATATTCTCAACCATCGCTGAGATACCCAGTCTTGCACCTGGTCTCGCCACCAAGTTTCCAAATCACGAGGCTACCCAGCCTATAAACCCCTCTCCGTCACACACTGACCACCTACTAAATCCTACAACTCAAGATCTCAAAACCTTGACCCAACGGTCTCTATCAGGTCCCACCTATATTGCCATAATTATACGGGCCTCACCTAAGGGTCCCACCCAACCAAACTACGTAGCAGCCTCACTCAGAAGTCACACCCACCTAGAGCTACACATGCCTGACTCTGCCTCGGATCCCTATGGTCCTCAACCCAAAATAAATAAATACTCCTCGAAAATCCTGGCCGGTGTGCCCAAGGCATAAACTGATTCCCCCTTTACACTCGTAGCCATCTCCAATGTTTGTCTACTTCAAACTGGTGAATGTTACGATCACATCATAGTCTTATAGCACTTCAAACCATCCACGATTACCACCCATGACCTATCCACACCCTAATCATCACACCCCACTCACCCTGAGCCAAAACCTGAACCTAACTACATCCAATCAGGTGTTCGGGTCATACTCAAGATTATGAGGCTCTCAGCCTGGGCTCACCCACAAGCCTGCTATGCATAATATAGAAGACGCCGATCAACGGTTGGAAGTTTCCTAAACTCCCACTACACAACCTCAATATAAACGGACACTTAAGCCGTTTCTCATACTGGCCAAGATAAGAAACTCTCCCTAGTTCACACCCTTCCTGACTTCTGAAAGACCTGATCCCCATTTGGATTCGACAAAGCTCTCTCATTCCTTAAGTCTGATGGATTCCCAACCCATCAACCTGATGGGTTTTAGCCATAAGAACTTTCCTATGTGCGCATGCAAAACCCTAATGCTTGGATCTAGGCTTTCTAATTAAACATGCTTTGAATCCAAGACTTCTAATGACTATATAGGTTAAATAACAACATTGAAACAGATCTAGAACCATACCTTTGAATTCCTTGTTGATCTTGTTGTCTTGGAGCTTCTAGAGTCACAATTGTCACTCCTCTAATGGCTTACAAACACCAAATAGTAAGGAGGATGATTTGGGAGAGAGGAGAGGGGAGGAATTCGGCCAGGGCTTCTCTACTTTAGGTGAAGTACCGAATTCCCTTAGCCATGGGGTCTATTTATACTTGTAGACTCCTTAAAGGTTACAACCTAAACCCTAATTGGATAATCTTCTCTTAAGGCTATCCAAATCCTTTCCTTAGATAAGCAATGGACGATTTGAGCTATCCTTTAGCTTCTAGAATCCATCCCATCTATATCTATATGGATTTATAGTCTAAAGTTTAACTATCAAACAGTTGACAGTTTATACCCTCTTGTTTAATTAATCTCTTTAAGTCACCAAATTAATTCTAATTAATTCTATGACTTATATTAATCAAATAACAATATTATTATTCTTTATATTATTCTCATAATATATTAATAATATTTATTCTCTCTTAATAAATCATCCTATCAAGTTGCTATGGTGAAGGCAACCCAAAAGGACCATGCACAACCGGGTCAAATACTTGCCTAATATAGTTGCAGCCTTAGACACTATTCCAACAGTCTCCCACTTGGATAAGTCTAGTAACTATATACACAAGTACAATTCAGTTTGCAATCGTAGCTCTCAAAGACGCTGTCAAACTCTGATCTAATCAATCTTGTCTTTTAGATAAGGGATCGTACAGTCCTCTGTTAGATATCATGCTGACAATCCTATGGAATGGTTAGTCAAGCATTTAGGTTTCTCGATCTCTGATTTATTTTACATAGAACTTAATCGAACACATCAATTCAGTTCTGACCGGGCCCGGCACATAAGTCAAATCAAATCATCGAGCGGCCGAGATATCGCTTTTACCTTCTTAGATAAAAGTTACAGATAAACTTCGACTTATATGCATTTACTTATTCATTAACCAACTATACACAACAATGCGTTTTATAACACCGAGTTACTGATGCGTTTTCGCATTATCAATGTACAATCAATTAACAAATAACAAACCATATATCTAGGTTTTAAGACTATATGATATTATCGTCTTGCGATCAACCTTTTATATCGTATTCCATAAGGTGATTCCAGCAAGCACGGGTTTGTTCCAATGCTCAAAACCAGTTCATAAGCACTCATGAACGTTGCAGCAATCTTTTGCTATGTCTAACACCATTTAGACAATCTACACATCAATTCATGACAACCTTCATTCATATCTACGTCCAACATATGAACGATTGTGGACAATTTGAACAATTCGATTATTCCTAACAAACTCAATTATTTTGGAAGTCAAAACATGCAAAGTGAAACAATAGTTAAACAATTAACATAAGACAGTAACATTACTCATAAATAAAACTCTTTTATTTAATCATCAAAAGTTAATTACATTTATCTATTACACGTTTCTAATACTATCTAATCTATGCTAATATCATCCTTCAGCCCAATACTCCTAGCATGCTGCAAATGCTTAACCCTACTCAGTCCCTTCGTAAGCGGATCTGCTGGGTTATCTTCTGATGATATCCTCTTCACTACGAGTTGTCCTTCTTCTACACGATGTCTAATGAAGTGATATTTTCTGTCGATATGTCTTGATCTACCATGATCCCTCGGTTCCTTGGTCAAGGCAACCGCTCCTTCGTTATCACAGAAAATCTCCATGGGCTCCTTTATGGCAGGTACAACTCCAAGATCACCGATGAAGTTCTTTAGCCATATTGCCTCCTTCGACGCTTCGCTCGTTGCAATGTACTCTGATTCGCACGTTGAATCAGCTACTGTTTCCTGCTTGGAACTCTTCCATGTCATTGCTCCTCCATTCAGGGTAAAGACCCAGCCCGACTGCTAACGGTAGTTGTCCCTGTCGGTCTGAAAACTGGCGTCACTATACCCTCGCACCTTCAAGTCATCACTCCCTCCGAGGACTAAGAACCATTCCTTCGTCCTCCGAAGGTACTTAAGGATATTCTTCACCGCAATCCAATGTGCTCTGCCAGGATTCCCTTGATATCTGCTAACCATGCTCAAAGCGAAGGCTACATCAGGGCGAGTACAAGTCATAGCGTACATGATTGAGCCAACTGCGGAAGCGTATAGTACTCGACTCATTTCTGCTATCTCAGCTTCGGTACTCAGACTTTGAGTCTTACTCAACTTGGCATTACTTTGTATCGGTAATTCTCCCTTCTTCGAGTTTTCCATACTAAAACGTTTTAGTACCTTCTCTAAGTAAGTATTCTGACTAAGTCCAATTAGTCTCTTACTTCTTTCTCTTACTATCCTTATTCCCAAAATGTAAGAAGCCTCTCCGAGGTCCTTCATAGCGAAGCACTTCCCGAGCCAGGACTTAACCTCCTGCAGATTCGGGATGTCGTTTCCTATGAGTAATATGTCATCGACATATAGAACGAGGAAGCTTACTATACTCCCACTGGCTTTGACATATACACATGATTCGTCTTCGCTTCGTACAAATCCAAACTCTTTGACTTTCTCATCGAAGCAAAGATTCCATCTTCGAGACGCTTGCTTAAGTCCATAAATGAACTTCTCAAGCTTTCACACTCTATTCGGATGCTTCGGATCCACAAACCCCTCTGGCTGAGCCATGTAAACATCCTCAGCCAACTTTCCGTTAAGGAAAACGGTCTTGACATCCATTTGTCAAATCTCATAATCATGAAATGCGGCAATAGCTAGCATCACTCTAATAGATTTTATCTTCGCAACTGGTGAGAAGGTCTCATCATAGTCAACTCCGGGAGTTTGAGTAAAGCCCTTCACAACCAATCGCGCTTTATTTGTGTGTACATTTCCATCCACGTCGGTCTTCTTCTTGAAGATCCATTTGCACCCGACGGTGTTACGTCCAGGCACATAATCAACCAAATTCCAAACTTGGTTATCATACATGGATTGGATCTCGCTATCCATTGCCTCTTTCCATTTCGCAGACTCCGGGCCTGCCATGGCTTCCTTATAGCTATTAGGTTCATCAAGATTTACTAGGGTACCATCACTAATATACGTGTCCCCTTCGGTAGTAATATGAAAACCATAAAACTGGGGATGAACTCTAACTCTATCGGAACGTCTAAGAGGTAAGGACTCGTCAATCGGTTCAACCGGAGTTTCCTCCTCGGGTTGAGTGCCAGCGGTAGAGGTTTCTTCATCTATCGACTTTTGAATCTCTTCAAGTTCGATTTGCCTCCCACTGTCTCCTTGGCTTATGAGTTCTCGCTCTTGGAAAACTCCTCTCCTCGCAACAAAGACATCATTGTCCTTCGGTCTATAGAGGATATATCCAAAGGATTTCTGCGGGTAGCCGATGAAAATACATCGCTCACTTCGAGGTTCGAGCTTGTCGTGAGTATCTTGTCTTACGAAAGTCTCGCAACCCCAAACCTTGATATGTGCCAACGAGGGAGCTTTCCCTATCCACATCTCGTGAGGTGTTTTGGTAACCTTCTTAGTAGGGACTCGGTTAAGGATATGGGCGGCAGTCTCTAAGGCATACCCCAAAAAAGAGATAGGTAGTGAAGCACGACTCATCATAGAGCAAACCATATCCAATAAGGTTCGATTATGCCTTTCTGCCACACCATTCAACTGCGGAGTCCTAGGAGGCGTCAATTGTGAAACTATTCCACACTCCTTGAGATAATCGTGGAATTCAAGACTTAGGTACTCTCCTCCTCGATCGGATCGAAGCATCTTGATTTTCCTGCCCAATTGATTCTCCACTTCATTCTTGAACTCTTTGAACTTTTCAAAGGTTTCTGACTTTTGCTTGATTAAATAGATATACCCATATCTACTATAATCATCGGTAAAGGTCACGTAAAAGCGGTTCCCATCCTTCGTGGTTGATCTAAACGGCCCACATACATCGGTATGTATTAAGTCCAATAGACCCTCACCCCTTTCACACGTACTCGTGAAGGGTGATTCAGTCATCTTTCCAAGTAAACAAGACTTGCATGTGTCATCTTCCCTAAGGTCGAATGACTCCAACACTCCATCCTTTTGGAGTTGGGCTATGTGTTTCTTGTTGACAAGTCCAAGAAGACAATGCCACAAGGATGCTTTATCCTTACTAGTGGAAGAATCTATATTCAAAACATCATTTCCTAAGTTATCAACAATCATAACAGTTTCATAAATTCCATTACATGGTATAGCTTCAAAGTAAAAGACACCATTTAGATAAGCCAAAATAGAGCCATTCTCATTATTAAAAGAAAATCTAAAACCTTGTCTATATAAACCATGAAATGAAATGATGTTTCTAGCCATTTTTGGCGAATAGCAACAATTGTTCAAATCTAAACATAAATTATTCCTAAGCACTAAAGAATACACTCCAATCTTGGTCACAGGCGACGATCTTCTGTTTCCCATGATTAGATTGATCCTTCCTTGCTCCACATCCCTACTTCTTCTTAGTCCCTGCACATTAGAACAAATGTGGTAACCACAACCGGTATCAAGAACCCAAGAAATAGCATGATTAGAATCGTTAGATTTAATTGTGTATATACCTGCGAAAGATGGCTTGATCT
Source organism: Lactuca serriola (assembly GCF_051521515.1). NCBI lineage: Eukaryota > Viridiplantae > Streptophyta > Magnoliopsida > Asterales > Asteraceae > Lactuca > Lactuca serriola. Next base: position 18,439,463 of record NC_136411.1, read on the forward strand.
TTCCTTATTTGATTGCTTGCAGGTACTCTGGGCAGTTTCTCTTCCAATGTCCTATCTTGTGGCAATGGTGGCACTCTGCCTCCTTAGGGTTAGGGTAGGGCTTAGCGGGATTAACTTTGGTCCCACTAGAAGAGGCACCATCTCGGGCTTTAACCTTGCGATAGTTTTTAGACGAAGCCTTCCTCTTCTTTCCGTTTCCTTGACCAATAGCCAAGACAGGAGCAGCAGGCGGATTGGGAGTTGGTGCAACAGACTTGTCTTTGAAGTTGCTCTCAGCGACCCTCAAGAGACCTTGGAGTTTGCTTAGGGTGACCTCTTCTTTGTTCATGTGGTAGGTCATCCTAAATTGATTGTACATCGGAGGCAAAGAGTGAAGCACCATGTCGATCGCCAAGTCTTCCCCAAAGTCAACATTTAACTTGCGAAGGCGGTCGACATACCTTTGCATCTTTTGCAGGTGCGGTAAGAGATTCTCCATGACCCATCTTAGCGGAAATCATGTTAGTGAAAATCTCATAACGCTCTTGTCTCGCGTTCTGGTGGTATCTCTCCAATAAGTCTTGATGCATCTCGTATGGGTACATGTCCTCGTAGGACTTTTCAAATTCGGAGTTCATGGTGGCTATCATGATGCAATGTACCTTCGTTGCATCTCGCTCATGAGTTTCAAAAGCGGTAATTTCAGCCGGAGTAGCGATTTCAGGGTTGATCTTCTCGAGCTTCTCATCAAGGACATACTCCTTATCCTCATAGCGAGCAATGGTGCGAATGTATCTTATCCATTCGCTAAAGTTCGTTCCATCGAAGGTGACCTTTTGGCAAAGGCTCATCAACGTGAAAGAACTAGCAGCAACGTTGTTTGCGTTCGACATCTACAAAAGGAAGAAAGGACAAAGATAGATTAGAATAAGAATCCCTAATTATCACCCAATAAGAAAAATTAGGGCTAGGATCCAACAATAACATTTACATACTAGAAAAGGGATGCCGTAATCTAACATGCAAATAAATTGAAGGTAAGTGAATGACGATTCACTAATTCTCCATTTCAAAAACTTAACTATTAGTCCTAAATGTATTGAGAATTCCTAGGTTCGGATGAGATTCATTGAAACTATTCAATGGCATGTTCAAATCTCGATATGCCCCTCTTGTTTGTGACTGGGATACCGAGGATCACAAAGCGGGTGTGAATTACCATGCAAATTCACATGGTGCCTTCATTGTAACGATCACCTATTCGATGTGCCGGTAAACCACACACGCTCCATCGAACTATGATAAACAATGAATCACCCTTTGCCACCTTTGCTTACAACCAATTAGAATGCCGGTAAACCACATACGCTCCACTAACTTCTTAGCAAGGGTGCAAAGTGTAATTTCATGGGATTGCATCAATTCACTTTTCCTAAAGTAACTAAGATTGGGAAATTTTAAAAATGTGTTGTTACTTTGTATTACTTATTATACTTTTAATGAGAGGATGAGGTTGCCCTATCCTACCCGTTCGGCTAACGACCCTCCACCGATCAAGCAAGCGGTGGGTGTGAGTGTACACCCATTAAGCGCCATTTTATAGGCCGCAACCTTATACCCACCTTATAGATCGGCTTCGTGAATGAGGCCTACTAACGGTAAGACTACATTTTAGTTATACATATATATATATATATATATATATATATATATATATATTCTTGTAATATTATATTAGTATAGGGTTGTATTTTAAACCTTTTAAAATCTAGGGTTTGAAATTTAAGTTGTCTAAATTAAAACTTTTAATCACAAAATATAAATTTCAAAACTTGAGGACAAGTTTTAAACATTTAAAACATGGAGGATCAAATAACAAATAATTTCAATTAACAATTAATTTCCTAATTATCTATATTTGATTTATTCAAGATTTCTTTTAAGATAATTACCAAAATAATCAAAATAATTAATTAATTATCATATAAGGAAATTAAATATTTTATTAGTTGATAAATATCTTTAATTAGATCAAGATTATAGTCATATATATCAAAAAATCGGATTAGGGTTGATCTAATATGATTAAGGTAAGTTTCCATAAGATAATCATGAAGAAATCCCGAATCTGGCCATTCTTGACGCTTGGACTCGCCGAGTGCACAAAGGGACTCGCCGAGTCAGCTCAACTCGCATAGTCCACTTTGGAACTCGCCGAGTCCATGACTCAAAAACCCAAAAATCGAATTTTGCAGGTTAGTTTCATACAATTAAGCAACAATTTAATGAAAAACAAGCTAGTCTCTGATACCACTGATGGGTTTTAGCCATAAGAACTTTCCTATGTGCGCATGCAAAACCCTAATGCTTGGATCTAGGCTTTCTAATTAAACATGCTTTGAATCCAAGACTTCTAATGACTATATAGGTTAAATAACAACATTGAAACAAATCTAGAACCATACCTTTGAATTCCTTGTTGATCTTGTTGTCTTGGAGCTTCTAGAGTCACAATTGTCACTCCTCTAATGGCTTACAAACACCAAATAGCAAGGAGGATGATTTGGGAGAGAGGAGAGGGGAGGAATTCGGCCAGGACTTCTCTACTTTAGGTGAAGTACCGAATTCCCTTAGCCATGGGGTCTATTTATACTTGTAGACTCCTTAAAGGTTACAACCTAAACCCTAATTGGATAATCTTCTCTTAAGGCTATCCAAATCCTTTCCTTAGATAAGCAATGGACGATTTGAGCTATCCTTTAGCTTCTAGAATCCGTCCCATCTATATCTATATGGATTTACAGTCTAAAGTTTAACTATCAAACAGTTGACAGTTTATACCCTCTTGTTTAATTAATCTCTTTAAGTCACCAAATTAATTCTAATTAATTCTATGACTTATATTAATCAAATAACAATATTATTATTCTTTATATTATTCTCATAATATATTAATAATATTTATTCTCTCTTAATAAATCATCCTATCAAGTTGCTATGGTGAAGGCAACCCAAAAGGACCATGCACAACCGGGTCAAATACTTGCCTAATATAGTTGCAGCCTTAGACACTATTCCAGCACAACCTTATATAGCATGAACCGCCTATGACCTGTGCTTATCAATAATATCATCCCATCGTTAGCCAAACTCAATGATCGCCTAATTCCTGAAATCCTGAAGAATACTCTCGAAATATTAACCCATTTGATAATCAAAATCACTTCCCATGATACCATGCTAACTCCTTAAGTTCTTATCCTCAATAACCCACTAATGATTTATGGCATGCAACAGGCATAAAACAATTCTCGAAGATATAACCCAACATTAACAGAGAATTAAACCAACGATAACGCTTACCCAAACCAATATAACATTACATACAACATAAATATTGATAACACCTAAAGAAAAAAAAAAAGCAAAAGATAGCTTACCCACAGTATCACCTGCTGGAGCTCTAGCCTCCCTGTCTGACACTGAAATAACCGGCCACTCTTTGTTGGGGCTCCTGCCCCACCCATGATGATAATTTTTGCTGACATGATCAATCCTGCTAAATTGATAGTAACCCATACCCCTGGAATGATAAACTCCATTATGCAGTTTCTCGCACGTGCTGTACTGACTTCGGCCCTGCTGCCCTTGCAAATGCTGATCAGAAGTCTTGGGTCTCTTCCCAGGATGCTCCACTACATGCACCCGATCTCCCCCCCCCCCCCTTCTTCCTTAGGTGCTCCAAACCGATCTCCCGCTCTTGGGATCTATAAATCATATCATTTAGGGTCTTGCACCCTTAAATACTCACAAACTCTTTGATATCATATCGCAGCATATCGTGATACCTCACCCTCTTTATTCCCTCATTTGCTGCATGATGCAGAACCAATAAAGCCTTCTCCCAGAACTCGGCAGTGATCTCTGCCACAATCTTAATAGTCTGGCAGAGATCCTGAAACTCTCCCACCAACCGTTGTACCTCATTCACCGGTGCAAAATCAGCTCGGAACCAGGTCGAAAGATCATCTCAAGACATGGCATCAACTGCACCATCACCGAACTCACATCATACCTTTTCCCAGCAATCCCGTGCGCTGACATACCATGGGCAAGTAACATATCTGACCTTCGCCTCCTCAGGGCAGAAACTCATATTGAACGCGTTAGCTATATCCACTAACTATCTCCTACTAACAATGGAGTCCCTCTCCTCATAGAACGCAGGAGCTCCACACGCACGTAACTCATGGAAAGAAAGAGTGCAAACTCCAACGATGACCATATCCTCAACACGAAATGTGCCCAAGTGCTCATCCAAGATCTCCGAAATCCCCTCCTTGACCGAACCATGGACCTCAGGAGTCTGTTCCCTAAACATTGCGGGTAATCTCTGATGAGATGAACTCCCGCATCTACTCGGTAATCAGCTCAGTACCTACACCTGAGCTAGAACCAGAACCAGAACCTACTTCTTGGTTTTTCATCACCAAACTAAAATACACCTTGCAAAAGATCAGAACATAAACAAGAATCCTCTTCCACAAGCCTCTTAGATTCTCCAAGACTCTCCCCGATTCAAGTATGGATCCTATGCTTTTAGTAGTACGGGCCCAATACTACCTTCCACACCTATACATACTTTTCTCAAGAATCATCCCAAATCCTCTAAGTCACCTTCTCAAACTGATGCACCAAAGCTCGCTAAACAACGCGACTACACCCATTGTAACACTTCCTAGGCTCTCCTAGGTTCCCGACCTCACCCTGCCATCAGCTGCTGAAGAACTCCTCATAATGCCAATCACCAACCTCATGAATACAATCATATTCACTTAGTAGCAGACTCCCATCATCTAAAAGTTCCACAAAGCACAAAGCAAGCAACATTCATGTAGTAACACTCCAATCCATAGAACGATCATAGAACACTCAACCCACACACCACAACTCATGCTAGAAATTCCACCTTTACTTTCGGTTGCCTTATGCATGCAAATTATACACATAACAAGATCAAATAGACTGTCGAATAACAGACTCTACCCTAGAACCATAACCAGACAAGGAACTGGAAATAAAGCCAAATCAATTATTCTAGGGCTATAAGATTCTAACCGTATATAATTTTTAAAGCATACACTTAGCAATTACTAATTCCAATAGATATTCCCATCTCAGCATATCATCTAATACACCCAATGCTACAAGGCATCACATATCGGGCCAATCAACCACTAACTAATAAGCACTAGCATGCAAGTCTTCAAGATCATACAATATACATACAAAGGCATCTCTCCTAGCATTATATCATGCAAGATTTCCTTAGCCCTAACTAGCATGCGATTCACAAATTCATAAATCAAGTCATAACAGATAACATGTATGGGTATTCTAGGAAAACTTACTTGAGCTCGGCTGATTTCATGCATCACACCCTACTCTTATCTTATAAACTCTTTTCTTGAAACTACTTTTCTTTTGAAAACTTTACCAAATCATTATTTTAAGTTCAGACACACCCGAGAGTATGTCTGAATCCCTCAAACCAAGGCTCTGATACCAATTTTAACGTCCCAAAAATCATGATTTTTTTTTGTTTTTAGATTAATAAATCGTTAATACATTTCTTTCCCATAAAACCAAGGTAACCAGGATTTAAAAAAACATCATGAAATCAGAGTAATCTACAAAATGTGGAAACATGTGGTGTGTGCTCTGCATTCATCCTGAACTCTTCCAAATGAAAACCGGAGTACCGGAAACATAAAATGAAAACCATAAGCACAAAGCTTAGTGAGTTTCCCAAAATACCATACAACATACAACCACAAGTTGCCATGGGCTCCCCCATGGTCTTTATCTAGAATGTATGGGCTCCCCCATGGTCTTTACCTGGGCTCCCCCCATAGTCTGATATCCAAGTGCCACGGGCTACCCCTGGGGTCTTCCATACAAGTATCATAGAGAAAACTAGCATATCACATAGCATATAATGGGCCGACATTGGTGCCTTCCACCCATGGATATAGTGAGAAGACTCACCTCGTACTGCCGAATCATACAGAAAATCTCTTGTTGCTGGATGACAGATCCTTGAACTATCAATGTTAAACACACAGTCAACATTCGAGTCTCAAACCATGTCCATAAATCCATTATTACGGTAACTAACCAATTTACCCCTAATCTAGTTTGGACCAAGAATTAGGCCCAAACCTAATAATCCACGAGGCCCAAATACCAAAAACCACTCAAGACCTAATTCATGGCCCAATTTTCCAAATTGGTCCCAAACCCATTGAAGGCCTTTCAAACATAATTATCATCCCAAAACCTAATGGCCCAACTGGGCCCGAGACAACTAAGCCCAAAAAGCAGCCTACATTGAAGCCCAACATGCCACACCGCTCCTGACTGAGTATGCGGGGTGTACTAAGTTGTACGTTAAGTGTACATGCAATCTGGCTTGTACGCCCATCGTACTCCTCCATTAATCCCATTTTCGACATTTAGCACTTAATTATATAGATCAGGAGTCCAAACCACATATCTACTTTTTAAGGAACATCTAAACCCATAAAGTCATTGACTTGATGACTTTGCATGCCTCAAAAGAACCCAACATAACTTAAATCATTAAATTTTCACCAAATGGACACCAACTCTTAAATGTAGGATTTCAAACCCTAAAGGAGGCAACTTTATGCATCTAGAACCTCAGAAACATCAAGAGTGGCAACTCATAACTCATGGAGTGGTACCAAACCACTAGATCTCATTCTTGGGACCAAAATGAATCAAACACTCACACATGCTAGATATAAGACATCAACGATCAAGTTCATAGATTTTTACCTTAAAAAAGCTGCAATGAAGCCCCTTAATCCAGATCCATAAGCTCTTCATTGATCCCCATCCTTGCACCAAACTCCATCTTATTGGAAATGGACCAAACACACCAAAAATGGACACCTTGAGCTCAAAATACCATCATTAAGGATAAAGGATGATTTATAGTGTTTTGGGGACTTAGAGGCTGGTAAAGAGGCCAACCCTAAGGACTGAATGTGCTTATATAGGGTATAATCACTTAAAATTAGGGTTTTCCTCTAACCCTCGTACGCCACACATACACCACATACGCCCAGCGTATGAGGCTTCACATTCCCGATCAGCCCTCACACTACCCTCAGCGTAATCCACACTACGCCTCGCGTACCCTCCTCCGCAACAGTACGCCCCACGTACTAAGGTTTCCCCTCAAACCCTACACATTCTGAAGGCCATAACTTCTTCGATACACATCCGATTCCAACGAACCATATATCCATGAGAAGGTAACGCGAATATATATGCTTTAATCAAATTGTACCCACCTTACTATATCCTGAACAAACATCCATTTCCATAGAAATTAGAGCTGACAAATTACCGAAATACACTTTAATTCCAAAACACAAACCGAATACCCGTATCATCCAATATACCTCATCCACCTCCAAATGAGCCCGAAACTAACTTCTTCAAGGATCCTAAGCCTGTTAATACCCAATCCTTGATCACCACCCCAAAATGGAAATGATCTGAAATAGGGTGTTACAGCGTACTCAGCTTTGACTTTTTGACTTTTTGGGGTTTGACCAGGAATTGACCAAGTATAACCTAAGGCAATTTTGGGTATTTTGAGTTGTATTTGAGATTGGTCATTATTTGATGAATAGGTGACAAGTAGAGACGATATTCGGAGCATAGATTTATTCAGCTATCTTTCGGTCTAAGAGGTGAGTTTTCCTCACTGTACTTGTGGGTCGAAGGCACCAATGTCGACCCACTAGGTTACGTATCTTGGTTTATAGGACTGTTTTATGCTAGTTAGATGATTTATTTGTAAATTTGTATGATTATCTGTGTTTGATGGATATGTGTTTTATGTTTTTCTATTAAATATGTCGACATATTATGGTTGGGTTGGGGCGGTCCTACTTTGTGCTGAAGGTCAAGACACCCGAGGCAGTCCGAGTAAGCTGTAGGCACTACGAGGCAGTCTAGTCAAGCCGAAGGCCCGTACAGTGGTCTAGATAGGTTGTAGGCCCTGAGAGGCGGTCCAGTTAGGCTCAAGTCTCATATTTTCATGCTATTGTTTGTATTTTGTGTGATGGTACTTTGGGGGAACTCACTAAGCATTGTCTTACAGTTTCAATTTATTGTTTCAGGTACTTCATAGGATTGTGGGAAAGTGAAAACGTGATCATGCACATCTCCCTGTTTTTATGACATTGGATCTTGGGATACTTTGATTTTGAATAATACTTTTGAATCAATTGTTTTCTAAACACTATATGGATGAAACGGGTTGTTTTTGAAAAGTTAAAATTTATTTTTATTTTTGGGATGTTACAAGTTGGTATCAGAGCCTTGATTTTATAGAATTAGATGAACATTTGTGTGAATGCATACTCAAACTAAGGAGCTACAAAATTATTAAAATGGTTTTCAAAAGTAACCAAGGAAGGATACGATGTGTACGATCAATCGAAGCAAGAAAGTATACCCCAAGTTACCCAAACTATTATTTGTTATGATATGGTAGAACAACATGCTAGTTGTAGGGTAGGGATCTTCAGGTATTGCATGATAGAATTGGTTGTTGTATGATGCCTTATTCTTATAGAGTTTTCTTGCTTAATGTTTGTAGGACTCTTTCGAGTGTAAATTAACTATTAACTGAATACGTTAAGTCACATGTTGCATGGGTTAAATAATTTTAGAGTAAAGGATTTGGTTCTATTGCGTAGCTCTTGTCTGAGTCCAACTGTTGTAGGGTTGAATCTTTTAATCTAAGGGTATTTAAGTTATGTTACATGTGATTGTATTCATGAAGTAGTTAACTGGTACCAATACTGGTCTTCTGGAAATTGATGGCAGGGTGAGGTGTAGATCCTAGATAGCCTTGGTAATATATAATACTCATGATGTGCTTTTTAGAAAATGTAGGGAGTATCATTATGAATGAGTATGTATGTGAGCAGTCGTCCTGATGAGGAATGTTTAGCCTCCCTCGAGAGAGTGAGGATAGGATGTATGCATATCCTAGTTGTTGTAATTATTTTGAGTGGTTGTGATGATCCTTGAGACAAATACGGGTAGGTGTAGAAGGTAGTATGGCCCTGTACTACTGAAAGCACATGACCCGTACGCGTAGCAAGGAAGTAACAAACCTCAATAGGTAGTCTCTTCATGTGGTTGTAGCAATGTGTATTGGGGCATTTTTTTATTCTTTCTGGTTCGTTTTCAGTATGGAGTTCACACGGGGATATGGTTCAAGATCTGGAGCTGATGGCCAAGATAGGTCGGGGTTGACTGTTGATCAGATACAAGAGATGATTACCATTGAGGTTTCACAAATATTGTAGGAAGAATTATCTGGTATCGTGGATCGGATCACTGGCAGACTAATTGCCAAGTTCGAAGAGCGAACTACAACTTTGAAGAATGTGAGAGAGACTGCTGAGATGACTACTAGGGTAGATCTTGATGTGGGAATGCGACTCGGAAAGAGAGGGATGGCTCGTTCAGCGATGGACGAAGAGTTCGAGGCTACTAACTTGAGTATTGAAAGTCAAGGGAGCTATTATATCTACGGGAATTGTGCGGGAAGCCACGGGTTTGCTTGTCATGTTGAATCTATATGCCCAAGAATCATTATGGAGTGACATTGTTAATAATGTATGATCCTATAGGCACATACCTTTATCAAGTTGGCACATTTTGTATATTTATTATTAATAAATAATATCAATTCTTGTAATTTAATTAGGGACTACTAATTTTTTTATGAAAATAATAATTATAAGAGAGTATAAGTAGTTATTATTTCATATGGTATGAATTAATAAGTAATGTACAACCTTTTGGACTAGTTGGATTCTTTTGTCTTTTACCTAAAGACAAAGTTTATATTTTATAAACTTTGAGTTTATAAAAATTAAAGAATCCTCATCTTTTCAAGAGGCATGACTGAATCTATTAAACAAATATAGAGGTTGCTAGTTAACCTCCATGCTTTGTCTCTCCATACTTCTAAAGGCTAGCATTACTTTAGACTATTTTAGTGTAAAGCCCTTACCTTTGTATCAGTATATAAGAGAGTATTTTGCATGAGTTTTCGGCGAGATTGTGCTAGTGAAATACTCTATTCTTCCTCTTTATTCTTCACAAAAACCGTTAGATACATCTTGCATCCTCTCTTGCTTTCTTTTGAAGATTATTCATGTATTTGGTGGCTTAAAGTGCTTCTCCTTTAGTGCTTATTTTATCTAAGCAATTAAAGGCTTAAGAAGTACTTTATACGAGAAGAACTAGCATTCCAAGTACATTACTCTTGATGGTGGATACACATAGAGAAAATCATGCTCTTTAAGTTTTTGCTATCTTCATCAACACCCCAAAACCAAGTGGGTTCAAAGGCTTCAAAGGTTGTCATTCTAAAAACTTTTTGGTTGTTTTTATTTCATTCTAACCTCTACAAATGGATCCTCGATGGTTTGGTTTTGTTATAAACCAAAAATAAACTTGCTATTATTAACGCTTCCATTGACTAGCTTTTTATGAAAGCTAACTTATATTTTGTATCAAAATTCATCAGTGGTATCAGAGCCATCTTTGATATGTTAGAATGATCCGTATTTGTCTTCTTAGGCTACTTCTTGGTTAATTTTTTTTTTATATAAAACTATTTTTCATGCATTTTGGTTATATAAAAGTTGCCTTAGAAAAAATAAAGAGTTGTTTGTTATAGTATTTAATATGTTATTGTGTATAAACAAGCCATTTTGACCTTTTTATTATGTTTGGTTGATTTTTATTTATTCATAAGATGTAATAGATAAATAGGGAATTTTTCATTTGTTGATTTGTTGTAATATATTAGTTAGACTAGTTGTATTTCTTTTTAAATATAATAAGATGAAGAAATGATCTCCTTGGAAACGACTTAACCATTTAAGACCATAATCCCAACTATAAGCTTCTACTTTTGGTTTTGGACTTAATTATAGTTGTAATGGTTGAAATGTTGCAACTTTCACAACATGAAGATTTGAAGTCCTTTTGCAAGCAAGAGTTGACTTGACAAGTGGGAACTTGAAGACTTTTTGAAGTTTCCCTTAAGTCCTTTAGGAAAGGCTTAATAATTCTTTTGATGACTCACAAAAATTATTACTAGACATGACTTGATTTATACACATTACTATGCATGCATGTGATGTTTATTTTTATGCTATGTTTAGTGTATGTAAATGAGTTTTACATGTCAAACAACATTTTAATATAATAATATATCACTTGGAGTTTGAGTAAAAAATTAAAAGATGACATAAGACGTTTATAAATGGATATTTATAAAAACATTTTTACCTGTTACCGGTTAAAAATCGATTTTTTGTTGAAAATAGTTTTATTGTAAAACTTATAAACACCCATCTTTAAAATATTTGAAATAGTTTAAAAGACGTTTAAACATTATATAAACTCTATGTCTTTATAATAAATAAGGAGTTTTTTTTATTAAAAAGACTAAAATCGGTTTATAGCATTATAACGACAAATAATAAAACTAGTGCTTATTTTTTGCGTCGAAACTTAAGATATGATATTGGTGTTTTAAATATAACGTAACATGTTGATATTATGTTTTATGCATGCCAAATGAGCTATAAAATATAAGTATCATTACCCAAGTTTTGGTTTATCAAAATATGACTTTTTTTCATAAGATGCATAAATTGAGTTTATAAAATAAAATGAGTTTATTCTGTAACTTTATGAAGTCGTAAGTTTTTGATTGTTAAAAGGAGATCTAAAATAGTGATTTTATAACTCATCCGAAACTCCAAGTATTAAATATAAAATGAAGTTTTATTAAGACTATTACCGGTTCTTAAAACTGATCTACGACTAAACTTTAAAATACCGGATTTCGTTTATAATTAATTGCTGCTAATGACAAATAAAATGAAGTTTTATTTGGAACCTAAAAAACCTCATAACAAGTGATATGAATTTTACAAAAGGGTTCATGAATTGTTGGATGCATGCAATATTCATGAAATCATGTTTTTATAAACTATAATTGTAAAACATATATAAAACCTTTTCTAAAATTGCAAGTCATTCCCGTCCTTTTGAAGAACACTCATTATCATTTGTATGGTCTTAGTGCCATAGGGTCACCTGATCATTAGGATTGTCTTATGATGTGCAGGGTAGTTTTGTAGTTACTTGTTTCTAAAGGGTCGCCTTGTCATTGGAAAGTTAAAATACTACAAGTTGTTTCAAGTAGGATGACTTGATCGAAATGTTATGTGATAAAGGTCACCTAAGCATGAGAGGTACGAGGCATAGATGAGGTAACCATTCCAAATTATGCAATAATTGTTTATGTTGGGTTTCAAGTACTATAACACTCCTATGGTGCACATACAACCCTAATGCTTTGGATATAAGTTTTCTCTAGTTATATATGCAACAAAAAAAATATCCAAAGCATGAAACCTATCTAGCATACATATTTGGTACATGAATCATAAAACTCGTTAGAAGAATACCTCTTATTTGTAGCTTGTAGTTGTTGGCCTTTCAAGAGCTTAGCACCTCAAGTGTGATGCCTCAAACAAGTCACAAACACCATGAACAAATGGAAAACTTTGAGAGAAAGGCTAGAACCACCAAAATCGGCTAGGAGTTCTCTTAGAACCCTTGGGTGGTGAATTTGGAGCCAAGGGGTTACTTTTATAGTGTGGAGTTCCTAGGGTTTCAACTTGTAAACCCTAATTCATTCCTTGGGACTTTAATCCAATAATCCATATGATAAGCCTTATGGACTAACACTTCATGGAATTTCACATAAACTTAGTCCATCACTAATCAATCATGGATCATTGGCCCATACTATACGTATTACTAATTTACTTAATCAGTCCCCTTAATTTAATTAATCTCTTTTGATCACTAAATTAATTCCAAATTAATTCTTGACCAATATTAATTAAATAATATGATTTCTCAATTAAGATATTATACTTATAATATATTAATAAATCACAAATAACCTCTTTCTCAACTATCCATCCTGTTAAATTGTTCTGGTGAAGGCAACCCAAAATGGACCATGCTACTCTCGGGTCAAGTACATACCAATTATAGTGGTGGGCTTAGACACCTAATCCAACAGTCTCCCACTTGGATAAGTCTAATAACTATAACTACAAGTACGACTTCAAAACTCGACTAGCAATTGTAGCTCTCAAAAGCTGTTGTCGAACTCTGACCTAGTCAATGACACATCCATTAGATAAGGGATCATATATTCCTCAAGTCTAGATATCGTATGGACATGAGACATGGATTATAACCATTCTCTCTATCAATGTGTTGTTTCCCGATTTCTGATTTATGACGACCGACTAATTGAACACATCAAATCAATCCAGGCTTGACCAAGTGCTTGGGGTTTCATCATTAAATCATCGAGGGCCCCACAAATATCGCTTTTATCCCTCTTATGGTAAAAGGAATGGATAAACTTTGACTCATATGCTTGATCTATTTACTCATCAAATCACACACAACGATATGTTTTATAACACCAAGTTACTCGTGCGTTTACCCATCATGAATGTGCAACCAACTTGCAAAGTACAACTCATATGTCTCTGTTTCAAGAATATAAGATATTATCATCTCACAATAACTCGTGATAAAATCCATGAAATGATTCAGATGAGCGTGGGTTTAATCCAATACTCAAATCTTATTATAGGAGTACTCATGAATACTGCAACAAGCTTGTGCTATGTCTAACACTTAGACAATCTACAAACGGATTCATGACAATCTTGCCTCAATACCTACTTCCAAAGTATGATCGAATATGGATAGTTTTAATAATCTTATTATTCAGGAAGTTAAAACATGCGAAGTGAAACACAAGAATAATCGAATCCAATATGGTCTCAAAACTTTTGAATATAAATAAAACACCTTTTATTTAATCACCATACTGATTACACATTATTCATTGTATAATGTTTCGATTAATCAACTTAATACTAGAATTAAAACAATAGATATCCCATGCTCCAACCATGCACACTATGTTTACCTATTGTCCTTACTTTGTGAAATAGATTAGTTGAAAACACTTCAATGATGCTCATTTCACAATTCCAAATCCTTAGTGTAAGAACACGAAATTTTTACCAATATCATGCAATGATCCTTTTGTAATGTCGAGGTACAAAAGTAACAGAGACTTTGCCAATGATATTACAAAGTATTCCTTTGGATTTTGATAACAAAACAATTCCAAGGAAGCGAAGTCTCAAATTCAAAGTACATTCCTTTGAACATCCTTCCTGCATAAATAGATTCTTAATACCCATCTCCCATTATGGAAATATTTTGATATTTGACATATGAAAATTTATTATTAATAGAATCCTGTCTACACATAATAATGTCAATATGGTTCATCCATTACTATACTTCCAACTGTCCACAAGTGACCAATCCTTAGCGAACCTTGAATTGTCCTTAATAGTTGTTTAATATCTTTCAATCATAACTAGTTATGGTCCCTTTTCTCTCTCAATGCCCTAGGCATTTAGAAAATTAGAACAGGTGAATATTATAGCGTGTGCAATCGATCCTATACCCAAAGCATATGGAACACGATTCGTAATGTCTTACATAAAGACATGATACCTGACCAGTCTTTTGCTATAATGTTTCCGTATATAGAATTTCCAATGTTGAATCTTTTCAACATAACATTCATATGTGTCCTTGACTAAATTTGATTAAAATCTCAATCTAAACTTTTAGAATTTAAATGAAGTATAAGTTCCTCTCCCTTAATTATAGCAAAACAACTTTTCAAACCCTGCAACTTTGCGAATTGAAACCTTTGTTTTCTATAATTAACATTGCTAACCCGCAACACTTACATAATAATTATGCTCCCACTAGCATAATAATTATTATCTTAATATCATAACACTTATGCTCCCACTAGCTTTGACATGTACCCAAAAATAAGTTAGACTTCTAGAAATTAATACTTGTTGACTTTCTTAACAAAGTTCAGATTTCTGATACAAGACACTTCGATAAGACTTTATCTAGGCTTCTCAAACTCATACACATTTCCTTAGATAGCTCACATGTATGTCTAAACAATTTCAGAACTTACAGTAATAAGTCCCGAATGTTTAGGCCTTTTGCCATTTCTCACAATTCGAACTATGAAGAGGGATGTCGTAATCATAATCGAATTTGAGAATGCAATTAACACAACTGCTATCTCCTTTAAAATCTACTTAGTGAAAGCGTTTCCTCATAATCATTTTCATGAATTGGAGAAAAACCTTATGAAACTTAGATTTTGATGATGTATGTGTTCCTATCCATGTGAATTTGTCATAATCATAATCACAAGACAAGATTAGTGACAACTCCAAACTCATATGAACTGAACTTGTTCAATCTTAATTTCTTGCCACCTGGTAGCTCCAGGGCATACTATTGCTTCCAAGTTGTTATGCAAACAATTGAGCACTCACAGAACTCACATGCATAGTCAACTTTAACTAGAATGGCACAGAAACAAGAATATGTGATATGTCAACACGATAGGTTAAAAACCTCAAGTCGTGTGCTAGTGATAAACAATAGGTTTTATTCTTTATTAGTTCTTGAAACTATTCAAGATCTTTAAGACTCCCACTATCCTCTTGACATATAAGATTCTCTTGTCTGGAAACATTCCTTGACAAAAAAATATTCAAGAGTTAGTGCGGATTCTTGTCAAGAATAACACTTCACACAATTGGTCTTAGTTGGTCTTTGTTTTATCCAAAACATAACAACTACCAATTTGAATGTGTTATAACCTACTTAAGATATGTCACTCAAGTCATAATCTTGGAGTATGACTCTAACACTTTGATTTTGGAACGAAGTATGACTCCCCTTTTGATTTAACCATTTCAATACTTCACGATTCCTCTTCTTAGCCATATAAGTGCACTAAGGTGTCCTTAGAGGATCAATTGTGATATGGTTCCATAATCACTAAGATGATCATAAAACACGATACTCAAGTACTCCCCTTTCTTTCTTTTCAGGTTAGAGAAACTTTTATCTTTCTGCCTAATTTGATTCTTTTTATTCGTTCTGCTATCTATTGAAACTTTTTCAACAATTTAGAATTACACTTAAATCTTGTAAGTGTAACCATATTTACTAAACTTTTAGTAAATCATAACAAATAGTCTTATCATTCTTTGTGGTGGACCTGATCGGTGCACAACTATGTGTACTCGATTCCCTAATCCTTTATCTGACTCACATATACAGGTGAACAAGGAATTAGTCTTAATTTCCCAAAGATGAAAATTCTCATTCATCATACAATATAAGTTGCATGATTTCAAGTTTCTGTCTAATTGAAATTTTGGGATGAATCTTTCCTTATTTGGTAAATTTAGACACTACCACAAACGAAATAATCAAATCCATATCGCTAAAAATATATAAACACCAACTTTCACAAATTCCATTGCAAGGAAATATAAAATAATCAAAATTTCTTTATTTATAGAATGCATATAAACTTTCCTTATAATGTAATTACAAATGAAAACTATGTTACTACATATTTCTAAGCAATTTATCATAACTCCTAAGTGGCAGCTCAACATTCTGATCATCGAACCATGCGACTGAAATCCACTTCTTCATGATCAGACTCAGCATGCTACTTCCTTCTTTCTCTTTGATTCTGTAAAACATCAAAATGTAACTTTACATCATGTATTAAGAATCACTAAATGGGAACTTAATAGAGTTAGATAATGAACTTACCTTAAGTAGAACCATACAATTTGATTCTACCATCTCTTAGATCTCTCAGGTACTCAGGGCAGCTTCACTTCCAATGTCCTTTTTCTTGGCAATAGAAGTAAACAGACTCTTTTGGAATGGTACACAGGATAATCACAAAACTTAGCCTTTCTCTTTGATTCTTTCCCATTGGGGGGAGAAGACTTCTCTGGACTTCCAATGTTGCCATTGTAAATGTCTATGGAAGTTTGGGAAGTAGATATTCCAATCAAAATTTCATTACCAGTACGCCAAATCATTGCAGATTTAGCAACAATTAGCAAATAGGTAAGATAGATAAGGGACATGTCGTTGTCTGTCATATAGTTGTATTTAACAAACTGGCTATACGACTCGGGAAGTGACTGAATAACCAAGTCAACAACCAACTTCCTTGATACAATGACTCCTAACAT
This sequence comes from Lactuca serriola, assembly GCF_051521515.1. NCBI lineage: Eukaryota > Viridiplantae > Streptophyta > Magnoliopsida > Asterales > Asteraceae > Lactuca > Lactuca serriola. The sequence continues at coordinate 18,456,805 of NC_136411.1, forward strand.
TGCCAACCTGTCAATGTGTGACTTCATGTCCAATACATGTGCACACACGGACATTCCATCTTGGTGTTTTCTAGCTAATAGGGCTTGAGTGACCTTGAAATTTTCAAGTCTTTGAACTTGTGGGTCAATGAGAACTATTTGAGGAGGTGGAGGAAGTGAAGTATGATATTGTATAATATCATCTTCATGTGGAAAGCTTTTTTCCAACAGGATAAGGTAGACCATAGTTGTTTGACCTAGACATCTATAAGGAGAGAAATTCAAGTTAGTTGATTTAAGTCCTTAATATAACACCCAAAATGAAATATTAAGGCTAGAACCCATCACAATATTCTACAATTTGGAAGAGGGATGCCGTAATCCAATTGTAAAATATTTGAAGGTACGATTTACCAATTTCCACCATGAAAAACGAAAAAGAGCATTAGGTTTTAAATGAATTGAAATTCCTAGATTCTTTGAGATTCATTGAACTTTTTCAATAGCATGTTTAATCTCGATTATGCCCTTCAAGTTTGTGATTGGGATACCGAGGATCACAAACAAGGTGTGAATAACCATGCAAATTAGCTTGGTACTCTCGAAGACATTTATCACCTAATCAATGTGTCGGTTAAGCACACATGTTCCATTGATCTATGACAAAATACAAGCTACCCATTTCCATCATTCATTAGTCTCATATTAGTGTGTCGGTTAACTACACACGCTCCACTAACGACTAATACAATGTGTAATTTCATGGGTTAGCATCAAATTCACATTTTTCCTAAGTAGCTAAGATTGGGAATTTATAAAACATTTAGTTACTTGGTATTTCATTATATTTTTAATGAGGATTTAAGTGTCCTATCAAACCCATTCGACTAACGACCCTCCACTTTTCAAGGGTGCGGTGAGTAAGAGTGGATACCCAATGGCGGTTATTTTACATGCCACTTCCTTAAACACCCCTTATAGACCAACTTCGTGAATGAGACCTACTAATGGTAAGACTGACTTTTTAGTTATATATATATATATATATATATATATATATAATATATTAAACTTTTAATTTTATATAGTATAAGGGTGTATTTTACACTTTTAAAATACTAGGTGGTTTAATCTATTAATAAATTAAACTATTAATTTAATTAACTTTAAACCATATGATTATGGATTTATTAATTCTCTTTTAATTAAACACTCTAATCAATTTAATAAAGTACATAATGTGTAATTGAACTATTCAAAACATCAAGGTTATAAAAATTCAAAATTAAAAACTATTTAATTAATTTTTCAGTTATGCACCTTTTTGAAACCTTTCAATTACTAGATGTTTTAGAATTCAATATTTCAAATTAAAACCTTTTAGTTAAACTTTTCAAATTCCAAAACTTAATTAAAAAAACTCTTGAATTCCAAACTTGATGGCAAGTTTTTGTAACTCCTTAAAAAAAAAATTTGAGTACCAAAACTTGATGGCAAGTTTTTATAACTCTCTTTATTCATAAAAAAAGACTTTCCAAGTTCCATAACTTGAGCGCAAGTTATAAACCTCTACAAAGTTATTTAGTTTAAATTTTAAACTAATAAAATAATCATATAATTTTATCTTTTACTAATTTGAACTAATTCAATTCATATGGCAAGATAATTCATATTCTACAAATAATTAGTTTTTCATAAAATCAAGTAATTATCTTAGAATTTGACAATCATCATGTTATTGGATGGGGAAAATCATTACAATATCAGTAAAATCAAATTTTATGAGCCAAAACATTTTGTGGTAATGATCCTAATCCAAAACAGGCAAAAAAATCAAAAAATCTACCATCTAATGATCCAACTCGTTGAGCCAGGCTATGGATTCGTTGAGTTCATGGTCATGTGAGCTAACTCGTCGAGTCCACTCGTGGGACTCGTCGAGTCCAGCAGTCAGACAACAATTTTTCAGGTTTTTCAACTTTGAACAATTAAACAATGCATCTATATAACAAAAAACTATCCATGGTTCTGATACTACTGTTGGGTTTGAAGTACTATAATACTCCTATGGTGCACATACAACCCTAATGCTTTGGATCTAAGTTTTTTCTAGTTATACATGCAACAAAAAATATCCAAAGCATGAAACCTATGTAGCATACAAATTTGGTACATGAATCATAAAACTAGTTAAAAGAATACATCTTATTTGTAGCTTGTAGTTGTTGGCCTTTCAAGAGCTTAGCACCTCAAATGTGATGCCTCAAACAAGTCACAAACACCCTGAACAAATGGAAAACTTTGAGAGAAAGGCTAGAACCACCAAAATCAGCTAGGGGTTCTCTTAGAACCCTTGGGTGGTGAATTTGGAGCCAAGGGGTTACTTTTATAGTGTGGAATTCCTAGGGTTTCAACTTGTAAACCCTAATTCATTCCTTGGGACTTTAATCCAATAATCCATATGATAAGCCTTATGGACTAACACTTCATAAACTCTCACATAAACTTAGTCCATCACTAATCAATCATGGATCATTGACCCATACTATATGTATTACTGATTTACTTAATCAGTCCCCTTAATTTAATTAAACTCTTTTGATCACTAAACTAATTCCAAATTAATTCTTGACCAATATTAATTAAATAATATGATTTCTCAATTAATATACTATACTTATAATATATTAATAAATCACAAATAACCTCTTTCTCAAATATCCATCCTATCAAATTGTTCTGGTAAAGGCAACCCGAAATGGATCATGCTACTCTCAGGTAAAGTACAAACAAATTATAGTTATGGGCTTAGACACCTAATCCAACAGTTTAGGATCCCATAATCTAGGAGTTACATATTGTATATAATTGGTAATCGCTACCTACCGAGATTAATTAAGTTAATGGGATAAATGTCACATAACCATTTACTTGTTTCGTTACTTGGATCATAGACTTTGAATAAATTATTTTTTTAAGAAAAAATAAAAGGTATTAATTTTTAAATACTAAATATTGAAAATATTAAATGAAACTTTGTTAAATTCTATTAATAATTGTTAATACTCTTCCGCCCTGCAAAAAAACCTCTCTCTTGTTGAGTTTCAAGAGATTGTAACATTTGATGGTTAAATTCTATTAATAATTGTTAATACTCTCCCATATCTGTCTGATCATGATACTTTGATGGAAGTATTATTGTGATGATGTTGATGTGTCTCACATCATACTGGAGTAATTAACCTTGAATTGCAAAAAGTCTTGGATAGTTATGAAACATATTAGATGTCTCATCAATTAAAGCATATATCAATCGGAACAGTAGAGCGTGCTTCAAAACTGTTTAAGCATTGAATAATGGAAGTCTAAGATATTGTCTACTAATATATACTTATTAGATGTCTCATCAATTAAAGGATATATCAATCGGAACAGTAGAACGTGCTTCAAAACTGTTCAAACATTGAATAATGGAAGTCTAAGATATTGTCTATTAAAATATACTTATAGTTTAGTTAAGGTATATACAACATAAACTCAAAAATCAAGAAAGGAACAAATGATCAGTGTTGTTTCTATTGTGGCAGAAAATAGACACTAAAAGTGGAATTACTCCTCTAATCTCACCGAGCTGAAGAAGTCTGGCTTGGACAACACTTCAGATATCTATATGATAGAACTATTTATATTTCCGTCATTTACTTAAGTATGTTATACTTAAAGCGACACTAATAATTGATATTATGTGCTAATGATTAGAAAAAATAATCAACTAATTACAAACGAATGGCAATTCGTGCTGAAGATATAACAAGTGTTATTATAGTCTTTATTTAAACAATAGATGTTTTTTTACCTATTCTTATAGGAACATGTAACAATTGTAATTTATGAATATATCTAGACTTACTTATCATTTAATGGATGTTTACATTCATGATTTGAAACGAGGTATTCTGTGTTAAAGAATATTTTCTCATATTGTCATTTATGAAGTATATCTATAAGTTTTCACTAAATTAATAGTTCTGATCTTAACACCTAAATAATGAAATGATATTTGATTGGAACTTATCAATGTCATAATAATTATGACTATATAAATAAGAAATACATATACCAACTTTAAAATGATGGAATTTTTTAAGGCAAATAAGCTTGATTCATTTGATGCATTGTGGATCCTATTTATATGGGAAGATGATTCACAAATGTCTTTATCAATTGGTAGTTAAAGAACAAAAGACTTGACAAAGAATTATACATAGGTGATGTATGTAATCTTTTCATTGCATGAATAGATTTGGTGATAGATACTTAGTCAATGTCACTGACGACTTTTATTCGTTATTGTTGAAAACTTTGATTTACTCAAATTGCCTCATAGTGAAGATTGATATACAACTCAATAAGACCATCATTAACCTTTCCTTGTGATAAAGAAAATGAGTATTGTAAACCAAGTCTTCTTGGAACATCTTAGGAGTTGTGGAATCGATTCACAATTCATTCCGTCAAAAACACTCACTCGTCTTTAGCGTGGTTCTTATGGTACAAGATCACCTGGTCACTTGGATCTATCTTTTGATGTTCGAGGTAGCCTTTGTATTCTCTAGTGGGATAGAGTTACCTGGCCACTAGCTGAATGTCGATAGTACAAGTTTTTGAAGAGGAGAAAATAGACCTTTCAGTCAATTATAGGACGCTTTTTAAAAAAGAACTATTTACTTTATAATTTTTTTGGAATTATGCTCATCGCAACACATATATATTGAATATATATATATATATATATATATATATTATGAGGCTTTTTAAAAAAGAACTATTTACTTTATAATTTTTTTGGAATTATGCTCATTGCAACAAATATATATATATATATATATATATATATATATATATATATATATATATATATATATACAACCAAACAATTTGATTAAATACTTTCATTATAATAAGGATGTAATGGTTTGTCCTTATCTAAAATGTATGGAGTTATAGAGCTTATGTTCGCCAATAAGCTTAACCACTCTAGCATCTACTAATTGCATTTATGTAGACTATTCTAAATGATTATTTAAGATGAAATTTCTACTAATCCCACTAATTGTCATTCCATAAGATAAGTGCTTAGAAAATTATTTATCTAAGTGGGAGCTATATGGAACTTTAAGAGCTAAAGAACCTTAAACTAAATGCATCATAGTTTGGAACTAGCAAGTTTTCAACTATTGTTGAATCTGCTCAATAGTTGATCAGAAACTAATAAACACATAGAGATACATTCATGTATGATTATCAAGTATGAGCTTGATTATAAGATAATTACATAGTGCGATTTAATAATAAATCAAGATGACTCTTGTGTTTTCTACGAAGCTAGTGGGAGCACAGTAACATTCCTAGTCTTATATGTAGTTGACATACTAATTCTTGGAATAAAGATCCATATAGATAGATCGTGGTGACTTAAAGGATTAAGTAAAAATGCATTATTTTCAAGGATCTTAAAGAGCTTAAGATAAAGGACTCTGAGAGAGTTAACTTTTCAAATACCATATGACATGATTTTGAACAAAATCCTAGTGCAAATGTTTTTGAAGGCTAAATTAGTTGTATGCTTAGAGCATGTGGAATGGTACCAGTATATCTAAAAACAAATCATTGTGTGACTTATAGGAATATTCTAAAGTATTTTAGAGAACTAAAGAAATATTACTAATCTGTGGAGTATTTGAAAGAAAACTGTGTTTAAAGTTGTTACACATGTGCTAAGCTTTTAAATAGATTGAGATGACTCTCAGTTACAATCAGGCGTGTCCTCGTTATGAATGAAGAGAAAGTTACATGGATAGTGTTTCCATGTAGATTCTAATTACAGTTACACATCATAATTAGAGTACATTGTGGTTTGGAGAACAACATACAAAGATGCTTAATGTATAGTTCATTATGACTATGAGTAATGCCATTACGTACGTATTGGTATCTAATTCATATTTAAGCATCTAATACATTCTCAATAGTTAGGGTTTTTGTGTTTGGGCACTTAATGGCCATGTAAGACAATTAAGTTGGAAACTTTATGGTTAAGGACGTTATTTTAGGGTTGGATCTAGATTATGGACAAAAGAGCTTAAAGATTAAGCTCTTAATAAAAAGGAAAAAGACTTAGTCGCGAACATTAGGCGTTTATGGTCATCCATCACGTTTTTCTGGTCAACTTGTGTACGTAAAGCGTACAAGCTGAGTACATTAGGCATACTCAGTTGTGTTGACCAAGTTTGACTTTTTTACATTTTAGGCTTTGAATAGGAATTGACCAAGTTTGACCTAAGGATATTTTGGGTATTTTGAGTTGTATTTGACATTGATCAGTATTTGATGAGTAGATGACGAGTAGAGTCGGTATTCGGAGCAGAGATTTATTCAACTATCTTTCGGATTGAGAGGTGAGTTTTCCTTACTATACTTGTGTGTCAAATACACCAATGCCGACTCACTAGGTTACATATCATGGTTTATAGGTTGGTGTTATGCTAGTTAGATGATTGATTTGTAGATCTTTGTGATTTCTATGTTTGTTGGATATGTGTTTTATGTTTGTCTATTACATATTTCAACATGTTATGGTTGGGTTGAGGCGGGTCTGCTTTGTGCTGAAGGCTAAGACACCTGGGGCTGTCAGGATAAGCTATAGGCCCTGCGAGGTGGTCCAGTCATGCCAAAGGCCTGTAGAGCGGTCCAGATAGGTTGTAGGACCTACGAGGCGGTCCAGTCAGACCGAAGGCTCATATTTTCATGCTATTGTTTATATGTTGTGTGATGGTACTTTGGGGGAACTACTAAGCTTTGGATTACGGTTTCATTTTATTGTTTCAAGTACTTCAGAGGATCGTGAGAAAGTGAAGGCGTGATTGTGCACATCTCCCAATTTTTATGACATTGGATCTTGGGATACTCTGATTTTGAATAATACTTTTGAAACAATGGTTTTTTTAAACACTTTATGGATAAAATGAGCTGTTTTTGAAAAGTTAAAATTTATTGTGATTTTTGGGATGTTACATTTTTAATTAAACCCCATTCGTGCCCCTACCTCAACCCCCATATCTACCCCTACCCCTACCCATACTCGCTACCCCTACTCCCTACAACCCCAATCTACAAGCTTTCATTCTCTCAATCTTATTACTTATTTATGTTTTAATGGACATGGATGTGTAAGGTTCTGTAGTGATACCTCAGACTGAGATTCATTATTTCTTATCAAGCTTTCATATTTTCTTGATTCGTTTTTGGCAATATAATGCCATGTTTATTCTTTCAATTGTAATGCTCTATTTGATTGTAGAAACTTTATATAGTAGATGCCAGTGAAATACCAGTGCAAATATGTTCTACATTTATCTACAAATGATGTCATTCATATATTTAATTCATTCAGAAAACAATTATCTTACATTTATTATTGTTCTCTTGAAACTTTAGGCAAATGAAGCTGTCACGAGAATTAAAATCTATGATTAAGTCATTGTTTTTACATGGACATTTTGAGGATGTTTCAAACTGATGAAGAAGTTGCAATTTGTTTTGAGTTTTTTTTTACTAAAACCTAAAGTACATTGCTATTTGTAGCATTTTTTTTTTTGCATATTTAGGTGGTAAATACACTAAATATCAATGTACTTTGAATTTACACATTTTGCTTTTGGTTTTTACAATTTACTTTGATTTAATGACGCACCCTTTGAGTGCCCCCATATTACTATATTTAATTGCCCGCCATTCTAACATCATACAACAGAATCTATGACTGTAACAACAAAAGAAGTCCAAGATTCGATAAAAAAAGACCATAATTACATAACAAAAAAAAAACTATCTAACCTGTGGTGAAACCCAAGATTTTTTTCTAGTTTAGATTATTTTTAACAAAATGTTTTTGTTTAAAACCGAAAAAAATGAAAATTATAATTGTTTATTTATTTTCTTTTTAATAAAATGTTTTTGTTTAAACCCGAAAAAAATAAAAAATTATAATTATTTATTTATTTTCTAAAACTTTTGTGTAGTGTTACATCCACACCATGCATCCACCTATCTTGACAAATCGCATCTCGACTTCTGTCGAGAACACGACGGAGCAACAAACGAAAAAGTTATCAGTCGGACCAAACATCACAGATCCTTTTCGTTTCGCTTCCGTTGTAATCAAAATAAATGAATTATTATATTCATCATCTTCTCCATTAATCCAACCCCCAAAGCCCTAACTCCATAATCCCAGTCTCCAGATCATGAATTCACCAATCCCTCTTTTGTTTTTGTTCTTCTTCACTCTTTTCATTCACCCATCGATCTCAAAATCGCCTTCGCTTTTCCTTTCCTCAAATTCTCTCACCAAATCAAACAACTCGGTAACTATCAGATGGTCCGGAGTCGACTCACCTTCACAACTCGACTGGCTCGGCATCTACACGCCGCCCAACTCCTCCCTCCACCACTACATCGGTTATCTCTACCTCAACACCTCATCCACATGGCAATCCGGGTCGGGTTCCGTCACAATCCCATTGATTAACCTCAGATCCAAATACAAAATCCGGATCTTTCGATGGACAGAGTCAGAGATCATCCCGACCCGCCAAGATCATGACAACAATCCTTTACCACAACCCAAGCATTTACTAGCGGAAACGGAGGAGTTTGAGTACGAACAAGCTCACGGGCCGGACCAGATCCATTTAGCGTTGACGGGTGAGGTTGGTGAGATGCGGGTTATGTTTGTGAGTGGTCATGGAAAGAAAAGTGTCGTGAAGTACGGGTTGGATTCGGGTCGGATGGATCACGCGGTGGAAACTCGGGTCGGCCGGTATGAGAGGGAAGATATGTGTGATTCTCCGGCGAATCAGAGTGTTGGGTGGAGAGATCCAGGGTTTATACATGATGGAGTGATGATCAACTTACAACCAGGAAGAAGGTACTTCTACAAGGTAATTTCTCGAGTTATATTTTAACAAAGATTGTAGTTTATTAACTTATAATCAAACACTTAGTATACCAATCATTAGGTTTTAGACACATATACGTAATCATCTCAATTTTGTACTCTAAAGATAGTTAATTTGACGTAAAAAACAACAGGTGGGAAGTGATTCAGAGGGTTGGAGCAATACTTTCGACTTCGTATCACCAGATAACAATTCAGGTGAAACAATAGCTTTTTTGTTCGGAGATATGGGGACTGCAACACCATATAACACGTATATAAGAACACAAGACGAAAGTATTTCAACCATTAAATGGATTGCGCGTGACATTGAAGCTCTTGGTGAAAAACCAGCGCTGATATCCCACATTGGGGATATCAGTTACGCCAGGGGCTACTCGTGGATTTGGGATCATTTTTTCAACCAGATCGAGCCCGTGGCGTCTAAAGTCCCATACCACGTCTGCATCGGCAATCATGAGTATGATTGGCCGATGCAGCCGTGGAAACCAGACTGGGCGATGTATGTTTTCGCTCGTGATGGTGGTGGTGAATGTGGGATACCGTATAGTTATAAATTCAACATGCCCGGGAACTCGTCCGAGTCAACCGGGACCCGGGCCCCGCCGACTCGGAACCTTTACTATTCTTTCGATTTTGGTGTTGTTCATTTTGTGTATTTATCAACGGAAACGGATTTCCTCAAAGGGAGTAAACAATACAAGTTTCTAAAGAGCGATTTGGAGTCGGTTGACCGGGTCAAAACGCCGTTTGTTGTGGTCCAAGGTCATCGACCGATGTACACCACGAGCAATGAGGTTAGAGACCGTCCGATTCGGGAGAAAATGCTTGAGCATTTGGAACCGTTGTTGGTTGATAATAAAGTGAACCTGGCCTTGTGGGGCCATGTTCACAGATATGAACGTTTTTGTCCAATAAATAATTATACTTGTGGGAGTGGGCCAGTACATGTGGTGATTGGGATGGCTGGTCAGGACTGGCAGCCTATTTGGGAGCCTAGACCTAATCACCTGACAGTCCCAATTTTTCCACAACCGGCCCGCTCAGTGTACCGTGGTGGTGAGTTTGGGTACACCAAACTTATTGCTAATAGAGAGAAACTAACTTTTACGTATATCGGAAATCATGATGGGGAGGCACATGATGTGGTGGAAATTCTAGCACCTGGGGAAGTCATAAATGGTGAAATTACTAAAATAGTCACGAACGAGGCTGGGCCAAGTGAGAATGTGAAGGGTAAAGACGGAAAAACATCGGTTTTGTGGTATGTTCAGGGTGCTGGTCTTATATTGTTTTGTATGTTAGTTGGATATTTTATTGGGTCGATGTCTCGTAAGAAGAAAGAAGGTGTCACGAATAAGGATTGGACCCCGGTTAAGACTACTGAAGAAACATGAATTTTTTGTATACTTTGTTTTGGTAGTTTTGTGTATAAGTTATAGATTTCGATTAAACGGTTTTCATTCTTATATGTTGGATATGAAGAACTTACTAGATATGTGTAAATATAATGTTTGTAGTGTTATCGTATGAATAAAAAATTGTCACTATGCTAGAGTCATATTTTCACACCAATACTTATCGTTTCTGTCATCCTTTACTGTTGGATTTTCTCAAAACTACTTTATTTTTGATGCTTCCTTATGAAATTTAGAAACATTGGGTTCTTCCTTGTAGGGTGGGCTTGGTGCGGTTTTTGGAGCAAAAAGCAAAAAGAACTGCAAACCGTAAGTTGCGGTTATTCAAAAGGAAAAACCAAACTTTGTGGTTTTGTTTCGGTGCGGTTTTGCGGTTTTATGATTATTTTGGTGCGGTTTCTGGTTATGCAGTTAAAATTATATGGTTTTTTCATGTCCAAAATAAAACAAACTCGGTCAAAAATGGAATCAAAAGTTGAAACCAGACCAACTCGGACTAAAATGGAAACAACTCGGTCCATAACAGTCTAACTTTGTGGAATAAACCACTTGGTTTAAAGGAACCAACTAGTCGGCAGAACCAAATCTTTTATACATAGCATCTTTAGCTATGTCCATTTTCTTTTATTATTTTGCACACACAACACATATATATTATTTTATATCCAATATATATATATATATATATATATATATATATATATATATATATATATATATATATATAATTTATTGTATTTTTTTACATACAACAAGACAATATGATTTCTTAGTTTACACACATAATTTCACACATAAATATAATTTATTTTTTTAAACACACACACACATACACACACACACACACACACACATATATATATATATATATATATATATATATATATATATATATATATATATATATATATATATTGCGGTTCGTTTTTTTGCGGTTTTTTAAAATTAGAAACCGTACCGCACCGAAGACTTTCAGTTTTACCAAAGGTAGAAACCGCACTGTTGATTTTTTGTTTCGGTTTCGATTTTTCGGTCTCAGTTTTGCGATTTTTTTATGGTTTTTCCGTTTGCTGTTCGTTTTTTCTCACCCCTATTTCCTTGTACCATCCAAGTTTGTAACTACAAATTCACACTCTCCTATCAACTCTGTTGAACATGATATTTGCAAATTCAAATCTCTATCCTTATAAAGGTTTCCCCACTTTAGTTATCAAATGATCGGGTTAAAGGGTAAATTATCGAAGTATCAAGTTAAAGGGCCAACATATTAGGTTGGAGTTGTGGTATTGGTTGCAAAATTGGTCTCTTTGGCTTACAAAATGTGTACGCTTGCATTGCAATGCGTAATGTAGAACATTACCTGTTCTCCCTTTGAGTGGGACATGTTTTCTATACTGTCTTCGTTATATATTATGCCGTTTCCGGAGTTTGGCTTATCTTTTATTGTTTGATTTCACTTTCATAATTCTTAATTATGTTAAAAAATGGACATTTTGAGAGTTTGGATGCTTTATGACCAACCCTAAGGGGTGTTTTGGTCATTTTAGTAACCTATACTTATATCATATAGGTGATGTTTGAGAGGGACTTACACCCAAGAATATAAGTGGTTTCAATAGTTAGAAGTTGAGGTAAGTTATCATGAACATATTTGATGTATACATGATGTTTATTGGTTTCCTTAAATGCAATATGAATACTAAATGCATTCCTTGAGCATGGCATGGAACCATTTTAAAAATGTGTATTGCTCACTTGAGCTACTAATTGTTCTCTTTAAAACTACTTGACATCTTTTCATGTGGATAAATCTAAGATAAGTGTTTGTGAGTGTTCCTCATAATATCCATGTGATATTTGACAAACTAGGGACGGGTAAGACAATAAGTAGGTAGGCTCACTATTGCATATGTAGGATCAATAGAATGATACATAGGCTTAAAACTTGTAGAATAACTACATACTGATGAATATACAGCTCATCAAATTGCCCTTTGTCCTCTGTTTCATATTTTCATTTCCAACGATTCTTCATCAAACTCATGATCAACTTCATCAAGTCCAACTTCTCTCCAATGAAGATTCAACTCTACCATACGTCTATTTTCATCATGGTCCCGAGAGATTTGTTAAGGAATGTTGGAAGAACTTTAGATATTGAAAAAATAGATGTCAATATATATATATATATATATATATATATATATATATATATATATATATATATATATATATATATATAGATTCATATAAGACCATCATATTTTGTTAGACATGAGGACGCAGTCCTAGTAATTTATTTTAGAGATAAAAAAACATTTTTAAAATGCAAGATAAATGAATATTTTTGAATTTTTTTAAATATTATTTTTGTCATTTATATTATCCAAAAAAAATAAATAAAGAAATAAAATAAAATAAAATACCGTTTTTTCAAATATACGTAAAATATTCTGATAGAATATTATTTCAAATTGATTTTTTAGAATGATAAAATATTCTAGTAGAATATTAAACTATGTTAGATATAGGATGAATAGATTGTTTGGATTCTCTGAAAGTCGTGATTCACTATCAAATTGAAGTATTTTGATGGTACAGATCGAACACTCAATTGGATGAAATTCAGATACGAAATCAGAGAATGTTGTGAAATGTTCTTAAGGATGTGTACTAGAAAATGACCAAAAAAAGACTATATGATTCCTGTTTGAAAACTATCACAAGACAGTTATAAACTGTCATAAAATTGCCAAACCTGTCATATAAACGGATTTAGGGAAAATGGTCCATTTCTAAAAAACGGATCCTAGCGAGGGTCGCTGTCCTTTGGACCCCGCTAGGGACTGCCGCCCCTCGTACCCCGCTCCTAGGGGCGTTGCTCCGAAACCCCATTCATTTAGGGACTTCACCCCTAAATAAAAGGTACTTTGAATCTTGAAAACTTGAACAAGTGTGCACTCTTATACAATCCTAATCTGTTTTAATATTCAACAAGATCACTTTTGGTGAACAAATTTAATCCTATTACACTTAAATAATATTGACGATATTAAATCACCAACAAACCTCCCCCATTTAAGTGTAAACATGATTAAACTTAAAGCAAAACATAAATAACAACAAATTGATGCATAAATGAAATATCATGACGATTGAGTTTCACATTAGTATATTACTCAATCCAAATATTCGAATATCAGTGTGTCACTAAGGATTGAACCCTTTTTATTCAAAGTGAATACATGAAGATAATACACACAACAATTTACATTCTCATAATTTCTAACTTTACACTATATTTTACTAACTTGTGTCCCATCCTTCAATAAGCATATCAAAGTTAAGTCCCAACTTCTTGAAGCAACTAAACTTCATGCTTATATAGGTAGTCATTTTGTTCTTGCATCTGCAAATGATTTTTTATCAAAGAAACTATTAAGAAATAAAATTTCAACCTCCTTAACTTGCAACACTGAGCACATACCTTGGGATAATGATTATAATGTGTTCCAATCTTCAAATATCAAGCTTTCCACATTGATTCGACATCTAATATTACATTAGATGGGAAATGGGTATCTCAATGTAAAATATTTTAAGTGGATTTTAAACCCATCCCTATAGCCGCCTTGTGCACAAGATCTCTTGCTAACCCTTTGGTTAGATGAACGGCTAAATTCAATTAAGTTCTTACAAACTCCACAGTTATCACACTAGTCATGATGAGCTTACGAATCATGTTATGTCTAACACCTAAATGTCTAGACTTCCCATTGTACACTTGACTATAAGTCTTAGCCAAGGCTGCATCACTATCACATCTGATAAAAACGGTAGATATCAGTTTGGGCCATAATGGAATTTCATAAATCAAATTCCTTAGCCACTCAACTTCTTTACCAGCAACAGACAATGCAACAAACTCAGATTCCATGGTTGAGTTAGTAATACAAGTCTGTTTTTTGGATGCCCAAGAAATGACACCTCTTCCAAGAAGAAACACCCAGCCACTATGTTAATCCAGCTGGCATCTGAATAACCTTATAAAACATTAAAACATATGGATATCCACTATAAGTTAAACCATAATTCATGGTCCCTTTCAAATTCTTGAATACTCTACTCACAACTTGCCAATGATGTGTACTAGGATTACTAGTATATCTACCAAGCCTTGCCACAACATATGCTATATCAAGCCTAGCACTAATCATGGAATACATTAGACAACCAATAACCCTTGAGTATTCAAGTTGAGACACTAGAGATCCTTTATTAGGTAGAAGCTTAAGACTAGGATCTATAGAAGTGTTAACAGGAGAATAATTCTCAAAGTTAAACTTTTTCAATGTAATGAGATTGATAAATTGAAATCCCATTGTTTCCTTGTTTAATTCTTATACCAAGAATTACCTCAGCCTTCCCCAAGTCTTTCATTTCAAAACTAGATGATAAGAGTTTCGTGGTTTTATCAACTTCTCCTAAATCAGTACCAAAAACCAACATATCATCCACATATAGAAAAATCATGACTCCTTTACCAGAAATATCAAATTTGCTATATACACACTTGTCATCTTGGTTTAATGCAAAACCATTAGACATGACAACATCATCAAACTTTTGATGCCATTGTTTTGGTGCTTGTTTCAAACCATATATTGATTTCTTCAACTTGCATAATTTGTGTTCATTTATGGGCATCACAAACCCTTCAGGCTCTTTCATGTATATCTCCTCATCCAAGTCACCATTCAAGAATGCAGTTTTCACATCCATTTGGTGAATCACAAGATTATGTATAACTGTAAAAATAATCTAATAGTAGAAATTCTGGAAACAAGAGCATAAGTATCGAAGAAATTAATGCCTTCCTTTTGTATAAAGCCTTGGATAATCAATACCAGAAGTATCAAATTTGCTATATGCACACTGTTGGATTAATGTCTAAGTCCATAACTATAATTGGTAAGACTTGACCCGACCCGGAATGGTCCATTTGGGTTGCATGGCATCATGCACTTGGATAGACTATAACGAGAGAAATAACACTTAGGGTTGCATGAACACTTAGGAGTGTTAGAATGCTCATAACCCAACAGTGGTATCAGAGCCTAGGCTTGTTTTCTTGTTATACTTGCAAAAGTAGCTAAAAAAATCGAGTTTTGATGCTATCTGCACAGCAGACTCGCCGAGTCCATGAATGGACTCGCCGAGTCCAAGGAAAAATGCATCCAACTCGCCGAGTTGGTTCGTGCACTCGACGAGTTGGACCCCCTGACAGCATATATTCGATTGTTTTGGCTGGAATTGGACTAGGAACATTACCCTAAGATGTTTTTGGACTTATAAACTTGTTTTTGATGTGGTAATGTTCATGCTAATCCAATTTCTAAGATAATTGTCATAATTTCAAGATTTGTATTAGTTTGTATGTTCATGCTAATCTCTTGAAGATTGATGATTTGAATTATCTTGTTCTTAGATTAATAGAAAAGTTGTGTGAAATAGTTGATTTCAATCCATTTTAATCTAAGAGTTGATTCCAAAGTGTGTTTTTGTAACTTGTCCTCAAGTTATATGAAAAGTCACATTTAAGAATCGTAAAACTCATAAAATTTGGCAAAGGTTACAAAATGAAGAGTCTAGTTCTAATTAAATGGTTTTATGACTCCATAACTTGTCCTCAAGTTATAGAGGTTCAAGAGTCTCTTCATTAAATAAGAAATAAAAAAAGTGTAACCTTAATTAGTTCCATAAGTTACAATAAAAAAAGTTATTTTTTATTAATTAGTTTAAAGTCTTCCATAACTTGTCCTCAGGTTATGGAACTTGAAGAGTTTTTTAATTAAAACTACTTTAAACACATAAGTTATGGAATTAATTAGTTTTGAATAGTTTCAAAACTTTCCCTCAAGTTTTGGAATTTGAAAAAGTTTTCTATTATGAATACTTTAATTCCAAGTTAAGCCCTTAGAATTTTAAAAGTTAAAATTCAACCCTTATACTCTATAATATTATAAGTTAATAATATTTATATATATGTATAAGAGTAAAGTCAGTCTTACCGTTAGTAGGCCTCATTCACGAAGCCGGTCTATAATGGGGGGTATAAGGTTACTGCCTATAAAATGGCAGTTTAATGGATGTCCACTCTCACCCACCGCTTCCTTGACCGGTGGAGGGTCGTTAGCCGAACGGGTAGGACAAGGACTAGAATTCTCCCTTCATTAAAAGTATTAATGATAAATACTAAGTAACTAAACAATTTATAAATACCCAATCTTAGTTACTTAGGAAAATGTGAATAAGGTGCTAATCCATGAAATTACACTTTGCACTTTGTTTAAGTCGGTTAGCGGAGCGTGTGTGGTTAACCGGCACACTAACTCGTATTTAACAAGGTAGGCAAAGGGTAACTTAATGTTTATCATAGCATCGATGGAGCATGTGTGGTTAACCGACACATCGATTGAGGGGTAAACACTTAAGGGTACCAAGTATATTTGCATGGTTATTCACACCTTGTTTTGTGATCCTCGGTATCCCAGTCACAAAACCTGAAGGGCACACTCGAGATTGAAACATGCGATTGAAAAGTTCAATGAATTTTAAAAGAATCTAGGAGTTTCAAAACCAATTAAAACCTAATAATACATTTCGTTTATCTTGGTGGAAATTGGTGAATCGTCATTCACCTACCTTCAAATATTTTATAGCTTGGATTACGACATCCCTCTTCTAAGGTATAAAATAGTTTGTTGGGTCCTAGCCTTAATATTTCATATTGGGTGTCATATTAAGGACTTTAGATCAACTATCTTGAATATCTCCCAAAAGATGTCTGGTTTAGACATTTATGATCTTCCCAAATCTCTTGAAACAAGCTTTCCTAAATGAAGATGATGTCCCATGGAAATCATACTTCTTTCACCTCCTCCAATTATTCTCCTTATCCCACAAGTTTAAGGTCACTCAAGCCCTATTGGCAAGTAGAGGTCTATGTATGGTCACATCTTGGAGATGTAGTCACATATTGACAAGCCGGGAGAGTTGGGTGTCAAAGTCTTGAGAAAGTTGGCAGCTTAATCACTTTCTAAGTCACATAGTGAGTTCCTTTGGGACACCTATGAAATAGACTATGACAAGACCCTTAATGATCTTATCTATTTGCTAAGATCAACTTCCTAAAACTTTATGGACATTGACAATGATGACATTGGATATCCAGTAAAGCTCTCTCTTCCCAATGGAAAGGGATCGGCCATAGTCAACTCGGTTGACCAAATGGTAAAGAGATGCTAAGTCTGAGATAGTCCCATTATCAAGGGTCCATTGCCAAAGGAAGGGGCATTGGTTGCGAAGCTGCCAAATTTACCTAAAAGATCATAAGGCTGGTAAAGTCAATAAGTTTGACTCTACTTCAGGTAAAGTCCACTATCTAACTCTGCTAAGTTTCTATTCTGAGATGCTTGATACATGATGTGACTGGGTCACATGTTGATGTTTTAAGAATCAAAGAAAAGTGAAGAAACTTAAAGAAAGAATATGTTGAATCTGATTGCGTAGATGGATTTCTATCACATAGTTTGAAGATCGGATTCTTGAGCTACTTCTTAGGAGTTATGATATATTGCTTAGGAACAGATAACAACATAGTTTTCTTGCTCTTTTGCATTGTAAGGGTAGTTTTTCCGCAAAGTTTTAAAATAAAAGAAAATTTTTTAATTTTATTTATTTTAAAATATCCTTACAATGACATTTGTGGAAAAGAAGTGTTGCTTATATGATTCCATTGATAGCAATATTGGAAATATGAATTTGATTCTTTCATTTGTGGTAGTGTCTAAATTTACCAAATAAGGAAAGATACTCATCACCCAAGTTTCAGTTGGATAGAAACTTGGAATCATGGAAGTTGTATAGCATGATGAATGAGAACTTTCAAGCATTTGAAAATTAAGACTGACTACTTGTTCACATGGATGTGTGAGTCAAGTGAAGGACTAAGGGATCAAGTACACTTACTTGTGCACTTTTCAAAGTCCACCACAAAAGATGGATAAGAATATTCGTCATGATTTACTAAGGTTTAGTAAATATGATTATACTTACAAGCTTAAGTATAATTTTGAAACATTGGAAAAAATTTCAATGTATGACAGAGCGAATAAGAAGAATCAAATTAGGAAAAAGGATAAAAGTTTCTCAAATCTGAAAAGATGGGAGAGTACTTTAGTAATCATGTATATATGATCATCTTAATGATTAAGAGACCTTATCGCAATTCATTCTCTAAGTGCATTCTGATAGCTAAGAAGAGGAGCTATGAATTGTTGAAGTGGTTAAATCAAGAAGATGAGTCATATTTCATTCCATAACAATTCTTAGAGTCATACTCCAAGATTGTAACTTGAGTGACATGTCTTAAAGAAGGTTTAAAAAAAACACTTGTCAAATGTAAGAGTAAAAGTTTTCTACTCTTGTACATTTGAAATTGGTAAGTTGTGATGTTTTGGATAAAACAAAGACCAACTAAGGCTAATTGTGTTAAGTGTCTGTCCTGATTAGAATCCACACTATCTCTTGAATATTTGGCAAGATAGTCTTATATGTCAAGAGGAAAGTGGGAGTCTTAAAGATCCCGAAAAGAAGTTCAAGATCTAATCAAGAATAAAAACCTATAGTTTAACACTAACACACGACGTGACGTTTATAACCTATCGTGTTGACATTTCTGTGCCCATTCTAATTAAGTTGGCTATAGATTTGAGTTCTACATGTTCTCAATTGTTTGCATAGCTACTTGGAAGCAATGGCAGGCCCTTGAGCTGCCAGGTGGCAAGAAGTAAAGATTGCACAAGTTCAATCCATATGAGTTAGGATTTGTCACTAACCTAGTCTTGTGATTATGGTTTTGACAAATTCACATGGATAGGAACACTTACACCATAAAATCTAAGTGTCATAAGGTTTATCTTCGATTCATGAAAATGATGGTAAGGAAACTCTTTCACTAAGTAGATTTTGAGTAGATAGCAATTGTGGGAATGACAAAAGGTCTAAATATTATGATTACGACATCCCTTTTCATAACTATTTAGACACACCTGTGAGCTATCTAAGTCAAGGTGTATGATTTTGATAAAGTTTTATCAAAGCAATCTAGTATCAGAAATCTGAACTTTGGTAAGAAAGTCAATAAAGTATTCATTTCTAGAAGTCCAGCTGATTTCTGAGTACATGTCAAAGCTAGTGGGAGTATAAGTGTTATTCTAATAATCATCATGTTAGTGGGAGCATGATAATTATGATAAAGGTTGCAAGTTAGCAGTGTTAATTATAGAAAACAAAAGTTTCAATTCGTGAGGCTGCAGTGGTTGAAAAAGTTGTTTTGCTATAATTAAGGGAGAGGAAATTATACTTCATCTCAAATCTAAAAGCTTAGATTGAGGTTTTAATCGTATTTAGCCAAGGATATATATGTGAATTTTATGTTGGAATGGCTCATCATAAGGAAATTCTGTATATGGGTCCATTATTTGCGTTCTAAAATTCGATTATGATTACGACATCCCTTTTCATAATCTGAATTATGAGAACTTGGCAAATAGAAATGGAAATGTTATAGCAAAAGACTGGTTCAGTCTTTATGTGACACATCATGAATCGTGTCCCATATGCTTCGGATATAGGATCGATTACATGTGCTATTTTCATCCTTTCTAAAATTTTCCAAATGCATGGGGCATTAAGAAGGGAAAAGGTCTAGAATTGGATATGACTAAGAGGATTAAACAATTGTCGAAGACAATATAAGGTTTACCAAGGATTGGTTGCTCAAGGACAGTTGGATGTATAGTGATAATTCTGGAAGAACCATATTGACATATTTTGAAAAGAGGCAACTCTTGTTCAGAAGTGATAGTAAAAAAGGGAATGTGGAAATGATCCCATTGGTGGAAGTTGTTCAATAAGTTTGTATAAGATTAGGAAAGTTAATGCAAGAAGGATGTTTCCAAGGATTTGATCTTCTTTGGAATGCTTTGTAATGTTTGTTGTCAAATCTTTGTGACTTTGTGCATAATCATTACAAGAGAATCATTGCATATAAGTTGAGAATCTAACAGATTTAGGTAAAATGGCATGAATTTGGAATTCCTGCATTTGCCATAAGAATTCGGGAGTGTGAAATTAGAATCATTGAAATTATGTTTAATTGGTTTATTTCACAAAGTAAAGATCATAGACAAACTTAGTATGCATACTTGGTGTATGGCATGACTAGTGTTTGGAAAACATAGTATATATGCTTGGAGCATGGGACAACTATTGTTTTAAATTCAAGAATAAAGTTGATAGCTGAAACAATATACAATGAATAATGTGCAATCATATGGTGATAAATAAAAGGTGTTTTATTTATATTCATAAGTTCTGAGACCATATTAGATTCAATTATTCTTGTGTTTCATTTTGCATGTTTTGACTTCCATAATAACTAGGTTATTCTTCTGGAATGACCAAGTTATTCAAACCATCCACAGTCGGTCATATGCTGGAAGTAGATATGAATCAAGTCTGTCATGGGTTGGCTTGTAGAGGTCCAAGTTGGTGGACAAAGTTGTGCTACAACACTCATGAGTGCTCATAAGTTATGAGTATTGGATTCAACCCGCGCTCATTTGAATCACTTCATGGATTTTATCACAAGTGATCATGAGACGATAATATCTTATATTCTTCAAACCTAGAGATATGAGTTGTTACTATGAGTTGATAGTACATTGATTGCACGAAAACGCATTGGTAACTCGATGTTATAAAACGTGCCTTTGTGTATGATTCAACAAGTAGCGGAACAAGCCATATGAGTCGAAGTTTATCCATTCCTTTTAACTTTGGGATAAAAGCGATATCTGTGGGCCCCTCGATGATTTAATGATGACACATATGAGTGCTTGGCCAAGCCAGGACTGATTTGATTTGTTCAAATCAGTCAGTCATCATGAATCGGAAATCGGGAAACAACAAATGGGCAGAGAGAATGATTGATAATCCATGTATCAGTCCATACGATATCTAGAATGGAGGAATATATGATCACTTATCTAATGGACAAGTCATTGACAAAGGTCAGAGTTCATCGGCAAGGTCAGAGTTCGACGGAAGCTTTTGAGAGCTACGATTGCCAGTCGGTTCTTGAAGTCATACTTGCAATAATAGTTTTAGACTTATCCAAGTGGGAGACTGTTGGATTAATGTCTAAGTCCATAACTATAATTGGTAAGACTTGACCCGACCCGGCATGGTCCATTTGGGTTGCATGGCATCATGCACTTGGATAGACTATAACGAGAGAAATAACACTTAAGGTTGATTAATATATTATAAGTTCTAATATATTAATAAGATTATTTAATTAGTATTGATCAAGAATTAATCTAGAATTAATTAAGTGATCAAAAGAAGACTAATTAAATATATGGGTTGATTGTGTAAATCATCCATACTTGTATAGTGGGCTAATGCTCCATGGATAATCAAGTTGGGCTAAAACCCATAGGATGATCCATGGATGCTCCATGGTGCATTTGAACCCATGGATCCAAGGAAATGGAAGGCCATGACAATTATGGTTTACCCTAATTGTAACAACTATATAATATCATATTCTTTGGGAAAAATCGGCCACTATGAATAATAAGAAAGGGCTAGCCGATTTTAGGAGTGTTCAAGTTTCTCTCAAGTTATTCCAAGTGTATTTGGTGTTGTGTGAACCATTTGAGGTGTCACACTTGAGGCACTAGGCAGTCAAGCTTCATGAAGACATTCTACATCAAAGAGGTATGTATTTTATCTTGTTATATTCATTATTTTGTATGCTAGATTAGGATATTACCTTGGATGTTCATAATTACATGTATAATAGAGAAAACATAGATCCAAGGTATTTAGGGTTGCATGTACACTTAGGAGTGTTAGAATGCTCATAACCCAACACACACTTGTCAGCTTGGTTTAATGAAAAACCATTAGAAGAGACAACATCATCAATTTTGATGCCATTGTTTTGGTGCTTGTTTCAAACCATATAATGATTTCTTCTACTTGCACACTTTGTGTTCATTTCCAGGTATCACAAACCCTTCAGGTTGTTTCATGTGTATTTCGTCATCCAAGTGACCATTCAAGAATGTAGTTTTTACATCCATTTGGTGAATCACAAATTATGTATAGCTGCAAGAGCTAATAATAATCTAATAGTAGAAATTCTGGTAACATGAACATAAGTATCAAAGAAATCAATGCCTTCCTTTTTTCTAAAGCCTTGGATAACCAATACGAATTCATACTTATCAATTGTGCCATCCACCTTCATGCTTATATAGGTTGTTCTTTTGTTCTTGCAAATATTTCAAAGAACTATGAAGAAATAAAATTTCAACCTCCTTAACTTGCACTAAACACATACCTTGGGATGATGATTATAATGTGTTCCAATGTTCAAATATTAAGCTTTCCACATTGAATTCAACATCTAATATTACATTAGATGGGAATTGGGTATCTCAATATAAAAGATTTTAAGTGGACTTTAAACCTATCCCTACAACCGCCTTGTGCACAAGATCTCTTGCTAACCCTTTGGTTAGATGATCGGCCAAATTCAGCTGGTTTCTTACAAACTCCATAGATATGACACTAGTCATGATGAACTCACGAATCATGCTATGTATAACATGTAAATGTCTAGACTTCCCATTGTACACTTGATTATAAGCCTTAGCCAAGGTTGCAACACTATCACAGCTGATAGAAGTGGTAGATATCGGTTTGGGCCATATGGAATTTTGTAAATCAAATTCCTTAGCCACTCAACTTCTTTACCAGCAGCAGGCAATGCAACAAACTCATATTCCATGGTTGAGTTAGTAATACAAGTCTGTGTCTTGGATGCCCAAGAAATGGAACCTCCTCCAAGAAGAAACACCCAACCACTAGTAGAGGAGTGATCCTCTAATTTGTTAATCCAGCTGGCATATGAATAACCTTCTAAAATAGAAGGATATCCACTATAAGTTATGTGACAACTAGAAAATTTTGGGTCAAACCAAGTCTAAGGTGTCTTGTGTATAAGTGTATCCACAATGTATATCTATGTAACTTTGATGCAATAATGTTTATTGAAAGCCAAGAAGGCACCATTTGTATGATTTAAGATAATATGCACTTGGAAATTCATGTTGAAATAAACCTGGAAAGGTTAATACCAATTAAACAAGAATCAAATGGTTTTAACACAAAAACATGTATTTATGCCATGACCTTGAATTCTCGATTTCTAAGGGCACCATCTTTGTCATTTCTATTACTCAAGTCCGAAAACACATCCATGGGAACACTACAAGACCGAAATCTCTAGCTTATGGCCCATTAAGGCCGAAAACTCTTCAATATAAGACTGAAATCATTGGTTTGTAACACTTTAGGACCGAA
Organism: Lactuca serriola; assembly: GCF_051521515.1. Lineage (NCBI taxonomy): Eukaryota > Viridiplantae > Streptophyta > Magnoliopsida > Asterales > Asteraceae > Lactuca > Lactuca serriola. The sequence continues at coordinate 18,480,724 of NC_136411.1, forward strand.
ATCATCAAATAGGAATGTGTACCAAAGGATTTCGGTCATGCCTAGACCGAAATCACCTTCTTTATGGCCGGAAACTCAAGGGTGATGCATCCTAGAGTGATTCCAGTAGGATACAAAGGATAAGGTTTGACTTTAAAATGTGTATCCCACCCTATTTCCCATGCAAACTCGATAGTATCCCAATAAATTAGCCACTAAATATCCATGTATTACCCAACAGATTACCAAGTAAACTTCACATCATTTCCGTCCCCATCTTAAGGCTGAAATCATTCCCTCAAACACCACCAATTCCATTTCACTTACTGTAAAAACTCCATTCGCTCTCAAGAAGTCAATTTCCAAGCTTTAAAGGGGTTTGAATCTTCAAGCACTATTCTTAGATTTTGGTAAGTAATTTCGAGACTTCTTAAGCATTCTATACATTCTTGTGTTAAATTCATCCCATTTACACACATTAAAATGTGTTAAACACCCTTAGGATAAAATTACCCTTAAGGAAGATCATCAACTCCATCCAAGTGTTTAGGCTTGGAAACTTCTCAACATCTCTTCAAATCAACCCACAAAACCACTCAAGGTGAGTTCATACGCCACCCCCTTTTCAAGATTTTTCATTTTGTTTTTTTTTTTTTGGGGGGGGGGGGTACAAGCAAAACCATATTATAACAAAAATGTTGTTATATGTGTTCATGTATATGTTGTGTATAAGGTTTATGTGCATGCTATGTGATTTTACTAGTTATTTCAAGCTTCATGCACAATATGGTTAAGTTATAGTATAAAATTTGATATGAACAATTTTAAACATATTACATGAACAAATAGGAAATTATAACTTTTATGATAAAAGTAAATTTTCTAGTAAGAATGAGTCTTGAACAAGATTGGTCATAGTTATTTTATGAAAATATCCTCATGGGTTTTAACCAAAACATATGTATTCTAAACCTATTATCTTGTATTATAAAATATATAAATGGGTTTACATACATTGACACTATAACTTTTTCAGTTAAACTATAATGGGTATACTTTGTGGTTCTTTTAAACTAGTTCTCAGTTTTTCAGACATGTTACAGATAATTATTTCAAACTATAATTATGTCACTCTATATAACTACTATGGAAGGGAAATGCTTCCACATATAAAAAGGGTTTTCAATACACTACATGTAAACCATTAGTACATATTGTGAGACACACTCTCTTCACGTACTTTTCATAAGTACACCTTAAAGTCCTGCATTATAACCAGAGTCTCCTGGAGGGAGAGCGAGATACTTGTGTATAGATCTATACGAGATTGACAGTTAGAGCGAAAGTCTAGGGTGACAAATGTCTACCAGCTCTAATGCCTGAAGAGCGTCGTACAGGCCACTAGTCGTATTAGTATAGTTATAATAACTCACATAGGGTATTAACAATCATTTGATTTACGGGGCTAATGCATCTTCAAATGGTTTTATAATAATAATAAAACCACCTAATACCACTTACAGTACAACACTACTTACATTTTTGGTCTTAGGGTTTTAAGACTATAGTTTACATTTAAGAAAATATTGGATTTTCTGGAAACCATACACTATCATTTAAAATGAAAAATTACAGATTTTACTCATACAAAACTCTTATGAACTCACCAACTGACACTTTTCAAAACTACTTGTATTCTCAGGGAATCAGTGAACAGGCATTACGAAAACGTTTTGAGGACAAGAGTCACTACATCATGATTTCTACATTTCAACTATTTATACTTAACTTTTGGAGCAAACAAAGTATGTAAACAATGTAACCTTGTAATCTCAATGTATGAATGTTTGTGTTGCTATGTTTCATGCATATTCAATTGTTATGATACTACACATGAAGTCACTCCATCTGCCCCTAGACGTTTCCGCCATTCTGTTTTGGGGATGTGACAGATTAGTATCAGAACATTGTTTATAGTGAACTAGTATATCAACCAATACAAAGATATACAACTATAAATACAATGGGGCTAAAACACTCTAACTACAAATGTACTTTTAAAAATATCATAATAATTTAAGTAAAGTATAAGTACATACAAGTTAGGGTAGTGTCATAACGAAAGCATAATAAAAGTAGTATGATGAGTTGAAAACTACGGGTAGGCCTTGGGATATGTAATTAGACCTTGAATAAATATAGCCTGATCAACTATGTTTATCCAAGGTGTGACTAACATATGCTGGGGAATGGTCGTGGTGAACAACGAGTCTAACACTTACCAAAAATCAAGAACTATAGAATCAAACATAGACAATTAAAATACTATAGGAGTATTTTAGGATACATACACTTGAATTCTTCATGCATTTCTCACATTCTTGCACATACATCATGGCAGGATTCCATGCACCAGGAGACCCCTATTTCCCTAACCAGGGAAATAGAGGTTGGATAGAAGAGGATCCCGAGGAAATCATGGAAGAACGCGAAGAGGAAGAGTTCGAAGAAGAGCCAGAAGAAGAGTTAGATGCGGATTCGGAGGTTATCAACCCTCCTTATGTTGTTAGGGTTCCCGTGAACCGACTTGGTTATCAAGGACCTACACCCCGCTGGGCGGAAGATCAGGAGAGATGGAGCCGACACCAACAATATCGTCCTCCATTCGGCATGGAGCGAGGTTTCTATAACCTCATCCATGGGGGATCGGCTGACAGGGCATGTACTACTCATTATCTCGTTTTATTTACAAGTAAACATTAGTGCTACTCTTTCATGTAGACCTTCTTAAAGGTCAAATTTCACTAAAAAATATGTATTAGAACCCTATTATCAATGAAATAGTTATGCATTTTTATTTCATTGGATGTCACTATTTGTTATGCAATTGTCTTCTGTCATACCTTGTGAATTGCTTGCAAATTTCAAGAACAACTAGAATTGCTACACATACATACACAAGGCATTTCATTACAATAATTCCCGATCCATAACTTTTCTCTAAAACTTATCGTCATTCTACCTTTAAACTTCACCGCCACCTCCCTCACAAATAGACACCGCAATATTCCAAGCTGTAGTGACCGCTGCTGTGGCTGCTGCCATGGCCCAAATCAGCAGTAGCAGCAACGGAGGCAAAAATGGAACAAACATTTCCAATCAAAGTGAAAGCCAGGGACACCCAAAAGAATGCACTTACAAAGAGTTTACAAACTGCAAGCCCAAGCCCTTCAATGGAAGTGGAGGTGTGATTGCTCTGACCAGGTGGTTCGGGAAGACGGAATCAATATTTGAAATCTGTGCCTGCCCAGAGGAGAGAAAAGTCAAGTTTGCAGCCTGCACTTTTTCTAATAGGGCCCTTTCATGGTGGAATGGCCACATCAAGGCCCTAACACTCCCGGTAGCAAACTCGATGAGCTAGGAGGGTCTCAAAATCATGATGTAGAAAGTTCCTTAAGGATTTTTTAATATTTGGGAATTTGTTTTATGGCATCAGTGAGTCGAATGTTTACCTCAACCTTTCTGAATATCTCCATGATTTCATTATTTTCTCTCTCACTAAGAAGATAAAATACCTAATACTCTGTGTTAAATATATATGCTAAATTATGATAGTGTTGTCCAAGCAGAATTGGTATTGTAAGTTGATTATAAGCATTGTAGTCTTGCCTAATGATGAAATATGACTTACAAAGGATGCTTAGTTTGAGTTGAGTTGAAAAGGTGTTAGTTATACCCTATACCGTAAAGATATTACCTAGACAGGAAATTAATGTTGAAGGATGATTATGAGTATTGTAAGACCCAGAGGATATGCGTAGTTCAATTAAGCTTGAATAATGGGTAACATCATATTAAAAGAATGTGTGAGATGGTAATGGAGAGTAGAACTCTTTTCGATGATTGTTGCGGTAAATTTTACATACATGAGTTCTATATTAGTATTCCGCCTCCTTTTCCTTATTGATGACTTGTGGGTTACATTTTACGTATAAGAGTGTTATATTGTTATTCCCCCTCTTTTTCCTTATTGATGGTTGGTGGGGTATGTTTTACTTACATGAGTGCTATACTAGTATTCCCCTCCATTTCTTTTTGATGAGTTTCGTGTGTCATCATTTCCATTTACGAAGTGATTGGACAAGCTTTGGGTGTCAGCGTTTCCCTTTATGAAGTGCTTGTATGAGCTTTGTAAGACTACCAGATAGGGTGTGTCTATCAGACCACTTCTAGGCATCTCTAATTCATATAACGACGTACAGATGATCCATATGGATAGATCTCGTAAGGTTGTTATATAGGATCAATATGTGAGGATCGACAGGATGGGGTCGATTGTCTTATAGATATGGTATATGTGTGTTGATGATGACAGTTGGTTTTGGAGGTTTGAGATATATGATTTATTATCATTAAAACATTTTGGGATTGAAAATCCTATGTATCTCACAAGGTTTCCCATCCTGAACTGCACATTTTATATGCATAACAGGTAGTGGTGTTAAGATTACTGAAGACTTGACTAGGATAATGAGTGATTAAAGAAAAGACATGAAATATTGTTCAGGACTGTTAGGTCTTTACACTGTAACATATGTTGTATATCGATCATGAGATCCTTAGATTTTTTTTTATAAATTTGAGACAATCATTTGTATTCAAAAGAATTGTAATATACTGGCAATTTCCGCAAATAAAAGATATTATGTTTATTAAAGCGTAAAGTAATTTTTTTTGGTTTTGGAAAATTGGGGATTTCACAAAGAAAGGCCATGTAAATATGATTGGGTATAGTGGTTTAGTTGGTTGATGTAAGATGATGTTGTGTCTTTCGCATGCATCACATTTTTAGACATGTTTAGTTGGACCATTCTTCATTTTTGGCCAATAGTAAGCAGTTCTCGGGATCTTGGAGAAGAATGCCTTGCCCACTGTATGGTTACCGCATTCTCCATTATGGACTTCCATGGGGATTATTTTGGCTTTAGCACAACTTATTTTTAGAATAAGATTCCTTCTATTATGTTGAATCGTGATTCCTTTATTCTGAAAGTTCTTGGGAGTACTTTTCACTTTCATGAATGGATCCATCTTTAAGATATTGCCAGGTGGGTAAGGTCCAGGATTTGGGTTAAGATGTTGACCCTTTATGTTCAAGATCTTTAGATCTAATATCTTCAGATTTGGTATCTTTGGGTCCAAGATCTTTAAAAGACACCACTTCTTCCTCGATATCTTCAATTGTGGGTTTGGAGATATAAGAAATTGGTATTTGGTGTCTGGGTGAATGTTGAAAGCAGGACCAAGATTGGCTAATGCGTCTGCCTCTGCATTGACTTCTCGGGTACCTATTTTATATCAAAATCTTGGAATTTGGAAGCCAGGTCCTTTACTATCTTCAAGTATGAAGCTAGTCTTTCATTTTTGACTATGTAGGTTACATTGAATTGATTAGTAATTAGTAATGAACCAACATGTACATGAATATTTGTAATACTAAGATCTTAGGCGATTTGTAAGCCCATGATTAATGCTTCATATCCTATTTTGTTATTGGTTATTTGAAATTCACAACTTACTACTTAGGGTATAATGTCCCCTTGTGGCAATTTTAGTACGACTCTGAGACTTGATCCTTTAGAATTGGAAGCCCCCTGAGTGAAAAGGGTCCATTTCTTTAGTTCATTTGTGTCTTGAAGCCATTATACTTCTTTTTATACTTCATGTTGAAGAACCGGACATAAATTATCCATAAAATTAGCTAATACTTGCAACTTTATTGCAGGTCTTGGCTCGTATCTTAGGTCGTATGTACATAATTGTACATACCACTTGGCCATCCTTCCTGACATCTTTTGTTTTCTAATTATATTCTTTATAGGATAATTAGTTTTCATACAACTATGACGAGTTTCAAATTAGTGTCTCAGTTTAGTTGAAGCAGCGACAAGTGGTATGATTAATTTCTAAGGATGTGAGTACATGGTTTCAGCATCCAAGAAACTTTTACTTACATTGTATAATGTATGTTTAGTGGCATCTCTTTTCTTTTACTATAACTTCACTAGCTATATTCCTAGATACTACAAGGTATAAGAAGAATCATTCTCAATCTTCATGCTTTTCCAATAATGGAGTCGAAGATAGTTAATTTTTCAGTTCTTGAAAGGCTTGTTCCTTCTCAGTTTTCCATTCGAACTTCTTGTTCTTTTTAAAGATATCATAGAGAGGGTTTGCATCTTTCAGATGCATTTGAGATGAACCTGTTCAAGGCTGCTACTGTACTTGTTAACCATTATTAGGACATGAAAGTTTGATTTGACATGCGAAAATGTAGAAGTTCATATTAGAAAGAAACACATTAACATTTAAGCATAATTGTATGGATAAAATGGAGTAGAAAAAAATTTTATAGTAGCATGTGCTTGCTCCTACAATACTCTCTCAAACTAATATACTCTTCTAGGATGTGAGACATTACAATCCAAAGCTAAAAGTGGCAACCTCAACCTTGAACATCCAAAACTCCAAGGGAAAATACCCATCGTTGAGCATAAAGCACATCCCAACAGTAATCAAGAATTCCAAACCCATCATAGAAACCTAATTCGGAATATCAAATGCGAATCACTTCATAATCACTAATAACTCCCTCTCAAAGTCACATCGATCTTCAAGATCTAACACGGAAGATCATTCACTAAAAATATGAACACCCAAAAAATTTATTTCAAATGCCCATACCAAATTCTCCCCCTTTTTATAATCGGAATATGATTACAAAACCTCCAAATAGGG